>NW_027185793.1:13747836-13768662 GCF_028583685.1 Petaurus breviceps papuanus | reverse complement strand
ATAGTTTCTGTAAATATCTTTTTTTTTTTTTACTAAGGTCTATTTTTGTTTTTGCTTTATCTGAGTTCATGATTGCTACAGCTGCATTTTTTAAATTTAGCTGAAACTAAATTAAATAAATTAGATTCTTCTCTAGCTTTTTAAAAATTCTATGTGTGTTTCTTTGTTTCAAATATGTTTCTTGTAAAAAACAAATAGTTGGGTTCTTATTTCTAATCAATTCTGCTGTTTGCTTTAATTTAACTGGTGAGTTCATTCATATTTCCCTCCATCTTATTTTCCTTATCTTTCTCTCTCTTTCCCTTTTTTACCCCATTCTGTCCAGAAAGGTCATTTTTACATCTGAATATGGCCTCTATTGATTTTCCCTCCATTTAATAATCTCACCATGTTCTCTTCTTCTCTTTTCCTCCTCCTTCCCTGTTAGGTAAAACAAATTTCTGTATCTAATTGAGTACACACACACACACACACACACACACACATTCTTCTTTCTTTGAATGAGTGTGGTGAGAGCAAAGTTCAAGCCTTGCCAGCTCTTCTCTCCTCATTTTCCCCTCCATTATAACAATGCTTTCTTGCATGCCTCTTTTATATGAAAAAAATTTTCTCCATCCTTTTCCTCTTCTCCTTGTGTGTCTTTCAATTTCATCCTTCCACTTTAATTGTGATCATTCCAGCATGATTAACTCGTGCCCATGTACTCTTTCCTGCCTTAATGATGATAGTTTTTAGGAGTTAAATTCATCATCTTTCCATGTAGCAATGTAAACAGTTCAACCTTATTAAGCTACTTATAATTTCTTGCTCATGTTTACTTTTTTATACTTCTCTTGAGTCTTGTATTTGAATGTCAAATCATGCATTAAATTCTGTTCTTTTCATTAAATATGCATTTCCACCCTGAATGAATATACTCAGTTTTGTTGGGTAGGTTATTCTTGGGTGTAAAGCTAGCTCCTTTGTCTTTCAGAATACCATATTCAAGATCTCCTTTCCTTTAATGTATCACCTGCTAATCTCATATGATTCTGTCTGTAACTACAAGATATTTGTTTTTCCTTTCTGTCTGCCTGCTGTATTTTCTTCTTGACCTAGGAGCTCTAGAACTTGGCTAAAACATTCCTGATCATAGCTAATGATTTCCCAGATTTCTATGGTCTTATAGGTTTTTGTTTAAAATTTTTGAGTTAAGGTGTAGACAAGATGGTGGAGAAAGGCAAAGACCCACCTGAGCTTTCCCAAATTCCCTTCCAAACAACTTTAAATAATGCTTCAAATCAAATTCTGGAACAGCAGAACCCACAAAAAGATGAGGTTAATGTTGCCAGAAATTGTCTATCACACTGCAGTAAGAGGGAGCACAGTCTAGCACTGGCTTTGCCAGTGCAGGCTGTACCTCAGCAAACCAGCAACAGACTTTGGGACTTCTTTTGGATTTCTCAGCCTACAAAAAATATAGTGGTTAGATAACTGCTCAAAAGGAGATTATAGTGGTCCCTTTGTATGCATTGGGTGAAGTATTCTGTTGCATTGCCCATATATATGGGGATCATGGCCACCATCTTAAGTCATAGGCTCAGGGTCAGAAGGAGCACTAGTGCACCAGAATTTTGAAAGCTGAAGGGGACAGGGGATCCTGGTTAGAGTTGCAGGGCACAAAAAATGTGCTGTTGTTTACTCATAGACCAGGGCACAGGCCACGAAAGTACTAAATACATTTAGCCTTAGATCATACCACCTTGGAAGAATAGAAAAGCTTTCTGAGTGTACACATTCCCTGATTGAACTCTGAAAACATCTGCACTAAAAACCTGAAGCTTAGAACAGTGACTCCTTCACCCCAGTAGCACAGCCCATCTTTTGCAGAAAGTTAAAAGCCAAGAAACAGCATGGAAAATAAGCAAATAATAAAAAGAAAAGATCCTGACCATAGAAAAGTTACTATGATAACAGGGAAGATGAAAATTCAAACTCAGAAGATGAAAACAGACTCAAAACTCCTGACCTCAAATAAAATGTAAATCAGCTGCAGGCCAAAAAAGAATTCCTGAAAGATTTCATAAAGTATTTTGACAATAAAATAGAAGAGGTAGAAGAAAAACTGGGAAAAGACATCTCTATGATTTAAGAAAATCATGAAAAAAAACAACAGTTTGTTAAAGAAGGCACAAAAATACTGAAGAAAATACTTTTAAAAACAGAATAAGCTAAAGGGTAAAAGCACAAAAATCCAATGAGGAGTAGAACTCCTTTAAAAGCAAAATTGGCAAAATGGAAAAAAAGATATAGAAAATACACTAAATCAAACTTCTTAAATAGTAGAATTGGCCAAATAAAAAAGGAGATACACAAGTTCATTGTAGAGAATAAAATCCCTTTAAAATTATAATTGGGCAAGTGGAAGATAATGGCTTCATGAAACATCAAGAAACAATAATTCAAAATCAAAAGAATGAAAAAAGAAGAAAAAGTGAAATACTTCATTGAATAAAGAACTGATCTGGGAAATAGATCGAGGAGAAATAATTTAAGAATTATTGGACTATTTGAAAGTCATGATCAGAAAAAGAGTCTAGATACCCTATTTCAAAAAGCTGTAAGGCAAAACTGCCTCAATATCTTGGATCCAGAGGATAGTATAGAAATTAAAAGAATACACTGATCACCTCCTGAAACAGACCTGAAAATGAAAACACCTAGGAATATTATGGCCAAGTTCCAAAGCTCCCAGGTTAAGAAGAAAGTATTGTAAGCAGCCAGAAAGAAACTCAAGTATCATGGAGTCACAGTCAGGATAACAAAACATTTAGCACCTTCTAAATTAAATCTTTGTAAGGTTGGAAATATGATATTCTGGAGACCTAGGTCTCTGGCTCAACTAATTTTGGAATCATAAGAACTGTCCATACATGAATGTTGTGCTTTTTTCCCTGAGGTTTGGTGGATAGTTCTCTGTTGGTGTGGGATGTTCTGTCTTGGTGACTTGTCCACCCTCCTTTGCACAATTCTCTGGCTTAGAATTGCATTTCAAAGACAGCTGGTTTTGACAGGGTAAAATCTGTTTTCTCTGTCAACAGCAGTTCAGAGCATTGTACTACTGATGATTCTGAGTTACAGCCCCAGCAGGCTTTTGCTCCTGAAGGTCTGTGGTCAAGCTAGCTATTGTATTGAAGCACAAACTTTTGCAAAGTAGCAATGGGGCATATAGGGCACAAAAAAGGAGGGCTAAATGAGGGCAGGGGTGAGTTTTTAAGTAAGCCTGTGCTGTATCCTTGAATTTGCTAGTATGGCCTCACTACCAGTAGCATAAGAAATGAGGAAGGGTGATGACTGAGCTCAATATCAGTGAGTATTACTTTCTGGATATTTTGTGGGGAAGGGGGAAGTTAATTTGGGGGGGCATTCTGGGTGCCCTAAACAATGGAAATAGCAGAAGTCACGTTATCTCTGGCATATAATTTCCATTTTGGAGAGGCCAAAGAGGTCATGGGGAACAGAAAAAAAATGTTTTGGCTGTCATATTGTTGCTCACATGATCTAGGTATGCTAGTTCTTTCAGTACTCAAGAATTCAATTCATCTGGGCCAGGTGACTTGAACTCATCGAAATCAGTTAGGTATTCTCTTATTATTTCTGTACTTGTATTGTTCATCAACCTCCTGTTAATTATTTTTTCACATCAATTCTAGTACAATGGTCATTCACTATTCAGGGAAAATGGAAGCAAATGAGGCACTCCTGCCTTGTCTCTGCTATCACATATCATTATCACATTCACCACAAGCAAAGGTCCTCTTCCATTGATCTTCCCTTTTCTCTCAGTATAACTTCTAAAAGCCTTTTTGGTTATATTGACCTTCTACTGCCAGGCTACAATTAACCTGGATTTTAGGAATACTGACAGTTTAACAGACTTTGTTTTACAGAATATGGACATTTATCTTACCACCTGGCCTTCCTTCCATATTCTTTACATTTCTTTTAAATGTCTGTCTTAGTTTATGAATTATTATTCATATGCATTTATCTCTTCAGACAAATCCCACTTTTCTTCCTCATTGTAATACTTTCCCTTTGTTTTACATAATTTCCCCTGGGACATATTTAATCCATAGTAACCTATCTATCTTTCTTCTGAACTATTTGATATTTTCACTTTCAATATATAGGATGCATGTAAAATTTGCCTGGATTTCCTTTTCTTCTCTATCAAAAAACTCTAAGAGGAAGTGGTCACTGTCTCCTTGGTTTCCATTTTTTATACCATGGCAACCAGTTCCTCCCTGTTCATGAGAATCATATCCAGCATAGAACTTCACCTTGTTGATCCCTTTGCTTTTAGAAGAAAAGAATTATCACAATGGCAAGTCTAGTAACTTAGAACCTTAGCTGAATCCAAAGGAACAAGAATATTGATCTCTTTCTGCTTCTGGGGTTTTAGACCAGGATCATTGGAAGGACATTAGTCAACCCCTGCCCAGATTAACAGGCTTTTATTGTTTTGTGAGTTTAAATTTCCCTAATCCACACTATTAGGGATAGAGTTGCTGTTGTTCATCTTTCATTTTCAGAGAGCACCATTGATGTCATGGGTTATGTCCTGAATTGTACATGAATTAGATTTAAATGAGTCAGAGCTGCTCAAAGTCATCAGCCTCTCTGTCTCCCAGAGTCATCAAAATTTAGTGGTAGTTCAAAAATCAAGACAACTTGCAGTGGCCCAGAATACTGTGAATAATATCCATCTCATTATGTGGTCAAATAATTTAAGGTTTAGCTTCAGTATTTGACTTTACAGTGAATATACTGAATTAATTTTAACTGTTGATTGATTTGATCTCCTTTCTGTCCAAGGAACTCTCAGCATTCTTTTCCAGCACCACCACTCAAAAGTATCAATTCTGTGGTGCTCAGCTTTCCTTATAGCCTAATCCTTGCAGTCATACATTAGTACTGACAAAACGATAGTTTTGACTATACAGACTTTGTTGGCAAAGTGATATCTCTGTTTTCTTTCCCTGTACTTATATTGTTTATCTGTCCAGGTGTGTCATAACTTTTCTTCCAAGGAGTAACCATCTTTTAATTCCATGATTGCAGTCACCATCTATAGTGATTTTTGAACCCACAAATATAAAATCTTCCATTTCTTTTCCCTCTATTTGCCAGGAACCGACTGAGACCAGTTGCCAAGATCTTAATTGTTGATGCTACACTTCAAGCCAGTTTTCACACTCTCCTCTTTCACTCTCATTAAGAAGCTATTTAATTCCTCTTTACTTTCTACCATCGGAGTGGTATAGTCTGCATATCTGAGATTGTTATTTCTCCCAGCACCTTAATTCCTACTTTTGATTCATCTAACCTGGAAGTTCACATGATATATTCTGCATGTAAGTTAAATAAGATGACAATCTACAATTTTTTCATACTTTTTCCAATCATAAACCAATCAATTGTTCCATATTTGATTCTAATTGTTGTTTCTTTAATCTTCCCTTTCTCCTTTCCTTTTCACCTTCCTTGTTTCCTCAGCTATTTTTAAAAGCCTCGTTATTCAGTCATTTAGTTTTCTTGCTCTTATTTTTCTTTGGAATGTTTGTTGTTGTTGTTTGGTTGGTTAGTTGGTTTTTCCTACTACCTACACAATATTGTGAATCTCTGTCCCTAGTCCTCCAGGCACTCTATTCACCAGATCCAACCTCTTCCATCTATTAATCACTCTCATTTCATATTCATAAGGATTATTTTTGTCATCCCTATATGATCTGATTGTTTTCCCTATTTTCTTCTATTTAAATCTGAATTTTGCAATTGGAAGCACCTGATCTGAGCCACAGTCACCTCCAGAACTTGTTTTAACTGTCTGTATAAAGTTTCTCCACCTTTGGCTGCAAAGTACATAATCAATCTGATTTCCATATTGACCATCTGGTTATATCCACATACAGAGACATCTTTCAGTCTGTTGAAAAAAAAAGTGTTTGTTATGACAAGAGAAATATCTTGGAAAAACTCTATTATTATCTACCCTGATGTCTATTAACACTAGCTGACATTATTTATCAATTAATATACATTTAAATGTCTACTATATGCCAGGTTAAAGGGCAGCTAGGTGGTGCACCAGCCCTGGAGTCAGGAGGACATCAGTTCTAATCTGGCCTCAGACACTTAACACTTACTAGCCATGTGACTTTGGGCAAGTCACTTAACTCCAATTGCCCTGCCTTCCCCACTCCAAAAAAATGCTATATACCAGGTTAATCTGTGCTAAGAACTGTGGATTCAAAAAGAGGCAAAAGATAGTCTCTTTCCTCAACGAGCTTTTAATCTAACGGGAGAGAAAACATGCAAACAAATTATATACAAAGTAAGGTATATACAGGAAAAAAAATAGGAGATAATTAAAAGAGGGATAGCACTGGAATTAAAAGAAGTTATGAATGCTTCCTATACAAGGTACAATTTTGGTTGGGATTTAAAGGAAGCCAGGAAGTTCAGTAGTCAGACAAGAGGAGTTGTAGTCATGGATACTAGCCAGAGAAAATGCCTAGAACTGAGAGATGTAGTGTCTTGCTTATGGAACATCCAGGATGCCTGCCTTTGCCATTCTTCCTCTGCTCTCCTTTTCTTCATACACCTTATTTTTTGTTAGTATATTGAGTGACTCAAAACTTTAGAGTAATTTTAAGCTAGCATGGCTGAAAAGAGAAGAGAGGAGAGAGAAAAAAAAATGACATCAAGTTTCCTTTGGATACAAAAATTCCAGTATTGCATAAATTCATCTTCAGATGCTTGAGTATTTTGTAGGCAGGATGATTAATAATTTGGAAAATATAAATTACGTATGTATTTTTATATTTACCTATAATACTATGTTATTATTTGAGATAAGCAATAATATGATGATTAAATTTTATGACAGCAATGGTCATGCATGTGTGTTTCTACTAATACTAAGAATGTCTGGCCTTAAACTGATGGAACCAGATCATGCTGTTTTCCTCACCTTTAGGTAGTTCACTGTTAGCTGACTACTGAATTTCATGCCAGGGACAGTTTTCACTGCTCTTTTATTGTGGCTTTAATTCTATGGTTTTTAAGAGTAAATATTAGTCTAAGAAAATATATAAAAGTGGCTCTTAAAGAACATAATTCAGTGACATATTATAAGGGTTGTTAGTGTAGGCAACTCTGGTATATCAAGGGTCATTCAAGCCCAGAATGAAACAAAATCATTCCCATTGAATTACAAAAGAAAATAAGGTGGAAAATAAAACTAAAAACACAAAGAACAAATTATTGGTATAAAACAGTCCAATAAATCTTTAGAAAACACTAGATGGACCTGGAAGTCGAAGCGGGTCTTAATAATGTCTCTCCAGTGAGGTGCAGCCCTCTTGAAATTAGAAAGACAGTAAGAAGTTTAATAAAAAATAAAATCACCTAACCATTGCTACATTTTAAAAATATTACCATGGTAAAGACAATAACAAACTAGAAAAAGGCAATATTGATAAAGGCCAAACATTCAGGTGAGCCTTTAAGAACTAAACAATATCCTCATATTTTAAATATCTACTCTCAAAAAATGTTTAGAATTCTTTTCTCCAATACTATGCTAATAAATTCAATAATTTAAGTGAAATGGAAGAATACTTACAAAAATATAAATTGCTTAAATTAGAAGAAAAGGAAATAAAATATCTTAACTGATCTATTTTAGAAAAGAAATTGAACAGGCCAGAATGAGTTTTCTAAGAGAAAAGCACAAGAACCAGATGGATTTACAAGTGAAGTTTCTTAAGTAAATATCAACCAATACCAATATTTAAGAAACTATTTGGAATAATAGGTAAAGAAGGCATACTCCAAATTCCTTTCATGAACAAGTGTGATACTGATACTTAACCAGGAAGAGTATAAAGAGAAAAAGAAAATTATAGAACAATCCCATTAATGGATATAAATTCAAAAATTCTAAATAAAACTAGCTAAAAGATTACAAAAAATTATATTACAAAGATTATGCATTATGATCAAGCGGGATTTATACTAGGAATGCAGGGATGGTTTAACATAAGGAAAACTTAACATAATTGATTACATCAATAATAAAAGTTTAAAAATCATATCATTATATAATTCTACAAAAAGCATTTGATGAAGATAATTTCATGTGTTGAGATTCTTTTTTTAAATCATAGCTTTCAGGTACTCTTTTTTTTTTTATTTTTTTTGTAAGGGCAGTTGCTATTAAGTGACTTGCCCAAGGTCACAATGCTAGTAAGTGTTAAGTGTCTGAGGCCAGATTTGAACTCAGGACCTCCTGACTCCTGGGCTGGTGCTTTATTCACTGCACCACCTAGCCACCCCTTTTAGGTACTCTTATATTGTCTCTCTTCAATCTGTTCTCCAGTTCAGTTGGTTTTCTGATGAGATGTTTTACATTCTCTTCTATTTTATTGTTCTTTTGAATTTGAATAATTATTACTTGGTGTTTTATAATATAATTATCTCCCCTTGCTCAATTCTATTTTTTAAGGAATTATTTTCCTCCTTACATGTTTGATTCTCTATTTCCAGTTGGTTGACTTTCTTTTCATAATTTTCTTGATTTTCTTGGATTGCTCTTACTTGCTTTCTAATATGCGTTTATCTCTCTCATTTAATAGCTGCTGAAAACAGAAATAAAACAAAATTAAAATGAGTAAGCAAAAAAGAAAGAAAATAATAATAGGTAGCTGTGATAGAGATAGAAAAGATCTGGGTTCATATTCAAAGGAAGATAGTGGAATTTAAAAAGCCACTCCTTTTTCAATGAGAAATGTAAAATGGTCCCAAGTCCCAAAAGAGTTTTTGAGAGAACTTAAAAGGGACTTTAAGAATCAAAGACAAGAGATCAAGTTAAAAATTAGAAAACGAGTAAGAGCAATACAAGAAAATCATGGAAAGAAAAAAAACTTAAAGAAGAAAATAATTCCATGAAAAATGGAAAACGGGGGGGCGGCAGATTTAAGATGGCAGAGTAGAAACAGGATGTCCACATGGCTCCCACTCCCACCTCCTCCAATTCGTGTTAAAAATTACTCTAAATAACTTTGGAGCTACAGAACCCACAAAATGAAACAGAGAAGCTAACCTCCCACTGAAGACAGCCCGGCAGGCCTCTGAGAGTCAAGCCCTGCTCCATGTGAGGTGGAGGTTTTAACCTCAGGGAAGCCACAACAAGCCACCACCTAGAGGGACTTCAGATCACCAGCAGGTCCAGTGGTTTCAGGAATTATCAACCCATAGATGCTAAGGAAAAAGTAAGAGGTCAGTGCAGTGTGGACTTTGGGACCTGGGAGTTCAGGGGTGCGATCTGGCCTTTGCCCCCAGGATGAAAAGTCACTGAGGCATGGCAGCCACCCAGCCACTGCCACATGGCTGTCTCAGAGCTCCTGGCCTACAAATTGTAGGGGGACCAAGCGTACAGTCTGAGGGGTAATCACTCTTGCTTTAACCTGCTTGGATCTGGATCACTGTCTGGGGTGGAGGTTCTGGGGTGCTTGGCCAGTGTGCCAGAGCATGTGGAGGTTTAGAGAGGGCAGCAAAGTAATAGCTCCAGAAGCTGAGAAAACCCCAGCAATTGGTATAAAGCTCCCCCCTCTGGTAGCAGAGTTCTACTGTGGCAAAAAGCTAAAAAATCAAGTAATTGAGTGGCAACATGAGCAAACAAGGGAAGGAAGGCAAGCACAGCAGTCTAACTTTAGATTCCTTTTTTTGGGGACAAAAAGGATCAGGGCATAGAACAGGAGGAAGACAGCAAAGTCCGCACTCCTGCACCAAAAGCTTCCATCAAAAGAATAAGCTGCTTACAGGCCATAGAGGAGCTCAAGAGTAGTAGAGGAAAAATTGGGAAGAGAAATGAGAATGATGCAATAAAATTATGAAATGAGAGTCAAGAACCTGAATGAAGAAAATAACACCTTAAAAAAATACTAACTCAAATGGCAAAAGAAGCTCAAAAAGCCAATGAAGAGAATGCCTTAAAAAGCCAAATTTGCCAGATAGAAAAATAATTTCAAAAGCTCACTGAAAAGAATCATTGTTTCAAAATTAGATTGGAGCAAATGACTTTATGAGATATCAAGATATTATTAAACAGATCCAAACAAATGAAAAGATAGAAGGCAATGTGAAATATCTCATTGGGAAAACCACTGACCTGGAAAATAGATACAGGAGAGAGAATTAAAAAAATATTGGACTACCTGAAAGCCATGATCAAAGAAAGAACCTAGAAATCATCCTTCAAGAAATTCCCAAGGAAAATTGCCCTGATATTTTAGAACCAGAGGGCAAAACAGAGGTTGAAAGAATCCATTGATCACCTCTTGAAAAAGATTCCAAAAAAAAATCTCCTAGGAATATTATAGCCAGGTACTGGAGCTCCCAGATAAAGGAGAAAATATTACAAGCAGCCAGGAAGAAACATTTTGAATACTGTGGAAACACAATCAGGATATCACAATATCTGGCAGTGTCTACACTGAGGGGTCAAAGCATTTGGAATATGATATACTGAAGGTCAAAGGAGCTGGGATTAAAACGAAGAATCACCAACCTGCAAAACTGAGTATCATGTTTCAGGGGAAAATATAGTCATTCAATGGAATCAAGGACTTTCAAGCATTCTTGATGAAACCAGAGTTAAATAGAAAATCTGACATTCAGATACAAGAAGCAAGAGAAACATGAGAAGTTAAACAGGGAAAAGCAATCATAAGGAACTTATCAAAGTTGAACTATTTAAATTCCTACCTGAAAAAACGATAATTGTAACTGATGAAACTTTTGTCAGTATGAGAATAGTTGAAGGGAATATAAATGTATACATATATACATACCTACATACATACATACACATCTATCTATCTATCTATCTATCTATCTATCTATCTATCTATCTATCTATAAAAGAGTATATGGGCCTGTGAATGCATATGCCAGTGTGTGTATATATGTGCACGGGTATACATAGACAGAGGGCACAGGACCAATTGAATAGGAAGGGATGATAAGTAAAAGGTGAAATTACAAGATGAGAGAGGAACATAATGAGACGAAATGGGGAGATATAGAATGGGATAAATTATCTCATATAGAAGAGGCAAAGGAAAACTATATACAATGGTGTAAGAACAGGAAGGTAAATGGGAATGAGTCATCCTTATTCTCATTGGTTTTGGCTCAGGGAGGAAATCACATACACACTAAATAGGGTATCTCACGCTACAGGAGAGTAGGGGGGGAAAGGGAGGAGAGGGGAATGATGCAAGAGAGCTCAGGCTGGGGGGGAGGGAAGTTGGAAGCACCCAATTTTGAAAAGGGACATTATAAAAATAGAGAATTGAACTCTAAAAAAAACTAAAAAGTAGTGGGGGGTGGGATAGGATGGAGGGAAATATATTCAATCTTTCACAATATATCCACTATAGAAATGTTTTGCATAGCTACACATGTACAACCTATATTGAATGAGGTGATGAGGGTGACGAGGTGATGAGAGTGTTAGGGAAAGAATCTGGAATTCAAGTTTTAATATCAAATGTTTAAATATATGTATATAATAACAATAATATGTATATTATGTATATATAATTTATGTACTATGTATATATAATATATGTATATATAACAATAATATGTATATAATAACAATAATAATAATGATGATAATTATTATTATTATTATTATTTTACTTGTAACTGGGAAATAAGATATACAGGCACTGGGGAATAGAGATCCACCATGCCCTACTGGAATGTCAGAGGGGGGATGAGGGAAGATATGGGAAATAGCAGATTGGGGGAAGGGATATTCAGTGGGAACGCTGTTTGGGGTTGGTGGGTAGTGGAAAATGGGGAGAAAATTTGAACTCAATATCTTGTGGAAATGAGTGATGTAAACTAAAAAATAATAATAGTAGTAGAAAATAGCCCTAGTCCCAAGGCATGGGGAGTGATGCCCCAAACCTCAATCCTTCTTACTGTTGTTTTCTGGGTTCTATCATAGGACACCCACCTTGGGCACTCCTCTCCATCCCCAGGCTACAGCTATGTCCCCCAGTCACAACATCCCGTAAATGCTCTTGCTCCCAGTGGTCCCTCGGGTGGTCATAAACTACAGTTATCCTCTCTGCCTTGGAACTGAAACCAGGGACACCCACTCCCCTACAAGTTCCAACAGCCAATAGGATCCTTGCCCCTTTGCTACCACACTCCCTAGGCATATGTTAGCTCTTTCTCCCTGCAGCTGTAGCTTGGGACAAGATCAGGTCAGCATAGATGTGCTTGGTATCCCTCAGACAATGGAAGACCCTGGACATTGTCTGTGAGGTGAAAGTTTCTGAAACTGAGGTTGCCTTCCAACCCTATCTGCCCCCAAGGCTTATTTTTTGTCCATTCTGCAGTCTGCCTGGAAGTGTTTGCCAATCACTTAGGCAAACATTCACCCCTGGAGGTCATGTTTAAGACAACTGTTTTGCCTCAACTCCCATTAATTTCTGCTGCTCTGTATTCTTTCTTGGGCACTGTTCTGTAGTTTTGTGCATGTGGAGAGTCAAAAGTTTTCTGATCTACTCCATCATCTTCACAGAATCCTCTCTTTCCCTAGAATCTGATGTGCGGTTTGAACCCAGGTATTCCTTCAAGCTTACCACTTCTCTGTGACTTTTCTCTCATAATCTCAAGAAACCCATTCATTAATCAGAGCTATCTATGGTACAAATAACCAATTTACATTTTAGAGAGGGAGAACTGAACTTTGGAGATGTTCTTGTACTTAACTACCTGCTGTAGTAACAAGAGCACTCAGTCCTACCATTAACTGGCTTTTTCATTGTCACTTTACCTCCTTGAGCCTCAGTTTCCTTATTTATAAAATGGAAGTCCTTTGTAATTCTAAGTTCTCTGATTAAAGTCCAAGACATAATATGAATGTTGTTAATATATCTGGAAACCAGTCCTTAATAGAAACCTAAAGAATAGTTAGTGCCTGAAGTCCCATATTCTTCACAGTGTCACATCACTTCTTATCTATTACTCAGTCATCTTTTCAGTAAAAATCTCTTCTCTGTTCTTGGGATATAAAGACACAAATAAAACTACAATGATCAATCTATCTCTCTTCAAAAACATTATGTACAAATGCAGGAAAATGAAAAAAAAATTAACAAGAAAGAAAAAAAGCAAAACAGCAAGAACTAAGCCAAAACTAATAAAACAGCCACATATTCCCTACCTAGATTTTCAAAGAGGAGACATAGAGGGTGCTTCCATAGAAACTTGCATGTTCTGTTAGTTGGTGTTTCTTTGGGACTTACCTGCTATGTTTATGATCAGCAGGCTAGCTGTGAAAACATTGTAAGGGAAATCAGATTTCAGCTATTTTGAAACACTACTGTTTGTGAGATGAACAAGACAGAAAAGAATTCCAACAAGTATTTGGCTTGCCACAATTTCTGCATTTTTTATAAGAAAGAATCATGCTATGTTTTCACATACTTTGTAAGTCACCTTACTCCAGGATATATTGCAAATGCCCCAAAAGAACCATTTTCAGGATGTATAAATTCAGCATCTTTAATAAAGCATAAGAGCATCTCATTCCAATGCAGCATTGGTGGGGGAGAAAGGGAGGCAGGCAGCTTGAACATAGAAAGAAATATAAGCAAGGCCCTAAGTGGGTCAGGAATATTTGTTGATATTTCTCCTTTGCCAAAAATATTCATTAAAATAAATTAATAGGTTTAGGAACATTAGATGAGAAGAACAGTTCAATTCCAGCTAATCAAAAGGGAGCATGTATCCTTAGCATATAATTCATTTATATCTGCAGGTTACATTCAACTCCTCTCCACTCAATTTGATATAATACTGTCTACTTCTGTAGTTTCTTCTTTTTGTCATGGAACATGTGTTTTCTTGATATTCAAAATTATCAAATTTATCTATGACAAATGCTGAGTTGAAGAGAGAGCAAATGACAAAGATTCTGAATACAGCTATGCTTATCTAGGCCATTTAAGATTCTCATCATGTCTTGGGTATATTCTAGCTATTTCATATAATTCTTTTCTTTCTAATTCCAAGGCTATCCCCACTCTCCACAGCACTTGGTGTATTGCCAAACTCTATGAAAATCTGCTTGTAATGTTAAGAACATGTGGAGAAATTATGTGTTTTTGTCACACCCTATTAAATGGTATTCAAAATACAATGCCCCAGAAACTAAAATGATTGTAGGTTTTATAATCCTTTTCAGGCTAATGGAAACAATTTAGTACCATGAATGAAAACATAGCTAGTGCAGCTGTGGGAATCTTAAAAGTGCTCAGCTCAGCAATCCTGTTCTGGCTTAAGTAGCATAAAGTAGTTAAAGTTCAGATGGATTCCATTCTTCTGGATATTTGACAAACTATTTTCAATTAATGACTTCAAAGTTTCCAACATTCCCCTTAAAATTATTATTTCTTTGACTCCTTATTTGCATGTTTAAATTTTATTGAAACTAGGTAGCATCAGTTGGGATGTAAAATGGATCAAAGAATCTTCCACTACATATATTATTATTATTTCTGCATATATCTTAAAAATAATTAACTGGGCTAAAGTTGAAAGAGCTAGGAAATATAATTAACATGTATTCTCTGCTAAAAAAAAAAACTCCAGGAAAATTTAATAATTTTCCACTCTTTTAGAAACTCTGCCTTGCCCCCAACACACACACATACACACACACATCCCCAAAACACCATATATCCTTAGCCTTCATAAAGAACAAATTGAGCCCTGGAAGAGAGAATTTCACCTTCATTCATAGTCTGCAGTTCAAACTGTTATGTGAAGATGTTTTCTTTAAAAAAGAGATTATTCTTTATAATGTTGATCAGTAATCCCCAACTCCTGAGCTCCATCTCACAAGGCAGATGCCATACCCAAGCACATATCAGAAGTTACCCCTCATTTCACCATTACCTACAGTGTACACCTCTTTCAGAAGAAAAAAAAATCACTAAATGAGCCATTAGCTTAAGGCACTTCTGAATTGCCTTTGAGAAACCAGGATGCAGCAAATGAAAAATGCTTATGGAAGCCAAATAGTGACTGGAAGATTGAGGGACAGGAAGGAGTGGGTGGGGGAAAACCTGGTGCAAAGAGAAAATGGTAATAAACCAAACCCACCCAAAACAAAACAAAAAAAGTCCTTTTCAAAGTAAACTGCTGATGAAAAAGCAGCAGTAGTGAAACTGCTTAATTCCTTCCAGTGCCTCAAGGGAGAAATCTAAGTCATTTGAGAAGTGATGGAGAGAGAAATGTAGCCAGTGATGTACTTGTCAGTAAGAGAAAGCTAGGAAAACCAAATTAGTAATTTTACTATCCCTGATTGCCAGGAACTGACAGGTGTTCAGTTTCATATTGTTCTGAAAGGCTGCCAAATACAGCAGCTTAATATTCATCTCTTCTTCACAGTGTGGGGGAAAACAGCTGTCTCATTGGTTCAGGCTACAAGTCAGAAAAAGAGCCAGGTTCATGTCTCTTTTCTAACATTTTTTTTTCTGAAATCACATGATCTGGGAACAAGTACACTGCACTGAGCACCATTGTGGGGGAATTTTTTTTCGTACTGATTCCAAAAGATTCTTGTAAATAGCATTCTGTAAACTAAAGATAAATAAAAGCAGGAAAAAATCAGGATTGGGTTATTTTAGATCAAACAACAGATCAACAACAGATCCTGTACATCCTTTTGTTTTCATACTATAGGGAGATGTTTAGAAATAAATCCTTTGAATGAAGAGAATTTTCTGTCTTATATGACATTGAGGTTTTCTGGCTTACATGACACTGAGACAAAATTCCCTTCAGAAGGAAGCAAAAATCCCCACTGGATTTATAGTGTATCAGATGTGATAGGCTGTAAGATTTAAAGTATTCCAATTAGGTTCTTCTTTGCGTCAAGGAAAAGTAGGGTATCAAAGGCTCTAGAAAGCTGGCTGGGACTAGATTGCTTAAACATAAGGTAATAGGCAGAAGATATTTGTAGCTACTCTAAGGCTATATGGATTGATAATTTAGAGAACACCAGTTGTATCTATATTGTTTGTCTTTATAAGAAGACATGTACATCAATTATCAGCATAAGTAGGGTCTCAAAGGCCATTTGAAAAAGACCCTCCTCATTAGTAGAGTTGACTGTTCCATGCTCTGTGCTTGCATAAGGGGCAGAGTTGGCAAGATTTTGGGAGAAGAGAAACCCTAATCATCTGACTTGCAGTTGTGAGAGAAGAGACACCTGATTCCACATAAAGTCTCTGAGAAGAATTCACCACATAGATGAGTTATTTCCCCTTGGATGAAGTATGCAATGCTCTTTCTCCT
The DNA here is from genome assembly GCF_028583685.1 of Petaurus breviceps papuanus. NCBI lineage: Eukaryota > Metazoa > Chordata > Mammalia > Diprotodontia > Petauridae > Petaurus > Petaurus breviceps. Next base: position 13,752,228 of record NW_027185793.1, on the reverse strand, counting down.
TGCCTTCCCCCTTTTAGTTGACATGAGATATTTGCCATTCAGTTGGAGAACTCATTCACTCTGTATATTGTCTGTAATGCTCTATACTGATTTCTATTTGCTAGCTACTTGAATAGATATGTATACTTGCTATTAGCCATGTCTGATCTTTGTATGTTTCCTCAACCAAGCCAAACCCTCTTCCTGTATAAAATTCTTCCGTTTCCAAGTAATTTTCACATTTAGTTTAAAGCCTATATGATTGATTGGCTGAAATGAAAGTTAAGGACTGAGTTGTTTGAGGTAACCAAATATCTTATTACTTAATTAAAGGGTGTGAAATATTAAACAGGATTTTATTTTTCCCCAATTACATGACAATAAAATTTTTAACATTCATTTGTACAAGATTTTGAGCTCCAAAGTTTTTCTTCCACCCTCCTTCCTCTCCCCTCTTATGAATATTGAAGGTAGTTTGATATTTATTCATGTGCCTATCATATAAAACATATTTCCATAAGTTACATTGTGAAAAAAACAGATCAAAAGAAAAAAATAAGAAAAAATAAAGTGAAAAAATATGCATTGGTTTGCACATTCTATCATAGTGTTGCTGACAAAAGTTGAATAATTCCTAGGTCATCCTCACAAAATGTTGCTGATACTATGTAAAATATTTTTCTGGTTCTGCTATTTCATTTTACATCAGTTTGTAAAAGATGTTCCAGGTTTTTTTTTCTGAAATTCACATGCTCATCATTTCTTATAGCATAATAGTATTCCATTACATTCATATACCACAGCTTTTTCAACCATTTCCCAAATGATGGGCATCCTCTCCATTTTCAATATTTTGCCAACATGAAAAGGGCAGCTATAAGAAATTTTGTACATGTATGTAGGTCTTTTTTCCCTTTTTTATGATCTCTTTGGCAAAGAGACATGGTAGGTATAGTTCTGGACCAAAGGATATGCACAATATGTTTGCTCTTTTGGCATAGTCTCAAATTACTCTCCAGAATGGTTGGATAAGTTCACAACTCCATCAACAGTGAATTAGTGTCCCAATTTTTTCATATCCTCTATGATATTTACCATTTTCCTTTTTTCCTCATAGTATCAAATCTGATCCGTGTGAAGTGGTATTTCAGAGTTGCTTTAATTTGCATTTCTCTAATCAAAAGTGACTTAGAGCACTTCATAATTTCTTCATTGGAAAACTGCTTGTTCATAATCTTTGGCCAGTTATCAATTTTGGAATGATTTACATTCTTATAAGTTTAACTCAGTTATCTACACATTTGAGAAATTATGCTTTTATCAGAGACACTGGTTGTAAAGATTGTTTCCTAGCTTTCTGCTTTTCTTCTAATATTGGTTGCCTTGGTTTTGTTTATACTAAAGCTTTTTAATTTGATATAATCAAAATGACCGATTTTACTATTGGATTTCTGGGAGCCAAGATTGCAAAATAATCAGTAAGCACTCTAACTCTCCCTTATTGGCTTCCAAAAAAACCCAGAAAATATAGCTCCAGGAAAAATCCTGGAACAGCAGAGCCAGCAGAAAGATGGGGCATATCAGTCTTTTCGCCCAGGAGGCTTGAGAGTTTAAGAGGAAAGGTACCACTTCCTCTCATGGAAGAGGAACAAGACAGGACAGGAAGTGCTCTTGCAAGTCAACAGGAAGTTTTACCTCATAAAACCATTGGGACATCCTGAGTCCCAGGGTGGTGGACCAGGCAAGCCCTAACACCAGGATCCCTACTGCTTTTGCAAAGCCAGGGGCAATTGCAGACTCCAGCTTGAAGAAGCACTTGTGCTGACCAGCAAGTGTCCTCTAGCAGCCAAACCTCCCCATACTTCAGCAGATCTCCAGATAGGAAGGTGTCCTACAACAGACAAACCTCTCCATGCTTCATATCAGCCCAGATGAGCAGGCTTCCTCCAGAGGCCCCCCCCACCCCCACCCCCCCACACACACACATACCAGAGCTTCAGTGTAGCTTTAGGGAAATGCAGAAAAAAAACCCAGCTGGCCTCAGAACAGAATAGAACAGACACCACCACGAGGACCACAGCTCAGCACCAGGCAAGCTATGAGACCCCCTAGAGCCTCCAGTGGCCATCACCTAGCCAATGAACAGGCCCTTGGCCCTCAGCACAAGTAGCTTGGGAGAGTGCTCTCTCTGCTCCACCAGGAGAGTTCAACTTTAAAAACCATGAAATAGACAAACAGTATGAGCAAAAAGCAAAAACAGACAATGATTCTTTTTATAGTGACAGGGAAGGTCAAAACACAAATTCAGAAGAGGACTACATTGTCAATGTCCCCATATCCAAAAAATCAAAGAGGAATATGAAATGGTCTCAAGGCCAAAAAGTCTTTGTAGAAGAGCTCAAAAGGATTTTAAAAGTGAAATAAGAGAAGTAGAATAAAAATTGGGAAAAGAAAGAAGAGGTGTGTAAGAGAGAATCAACAGCTTGGAAAAGGAAGGACAGAAATTTAGAGTAGAAAAGAATTCCTTAAAAAATACAGTTGACCAAATGGAAAAAGTACACTGAAGAAAACAACTCCTTAAAAATTAGAAAGGGCCTAGGTGGAGCCAAGATGGTGGTATAGAAGCAGTAACTTTTCTAAGCTCCTCCTTGAATCCCATCACTAAACTTTAAAAAGTGAATCTGAATGGATTTTGGAGCATCAAAATCCACTGGGAAACAGAATGTGGCAGAATGCAGCCCAGGAAAGGGCCCACATGGGTCCAGGCAGGGGGAGCCCAGAACATGTGGGGGCTGCAGCAGCTCAGACTAGAGAGCAGACTACAGCAGAGAGAGAAGGAGCCCCAGCCAACAGACTCAACCACCCCAAGGGTGATTTGCAGCCTTAGGGAGGATCCATCAGACCTGGGTAAGAGAAAGCTTAGGGCGCCCCAGCAGAGACTGCAGCTTCTCCGGGGGCTATCAACCCCCAACCTGGAAGTTTAAAAATCACCTGCCTTATTTTCCAGGGGCCAGGATGGCAAAGTAAACTCTGGCTGCTCTGATTCCACCTCCTTGACCAAGAAAACATAGAGATAAATATCTCACCCAGAGTAAAATCCTGAATTAGGTAAAAGAGCCTCAGGCTGGGAAGTCATGGAGAAAGGGTGTATGTAAGTGAGGTAACAAGGACTCTGAAGAAAAGAGGGGGAGGGGTCCGAACAAGCCCCACCTCACCTGACCAGCAAAAGCCTGCCTGAGCTGTAGCTCAGGGGCATAGAGGCAGAAATCTGAAGTGACCAGACCACCCCTCCCCCACAGATTACTCTGTGAGCCTCAGTTTAACTAAGAGGAAACATTGAGTGTCCTGGCCTTGGCCTCAATCTAGACACCCAGAGGCCACAGCACACAAAATCAACAACCAGGACCTTAGGCCCCAGCCTGAGAAATTAGGAAGCAGCAAATTATAATGGGAAGGAAGGAAGCTGAGAAGGAGAAAAGGAAGGCAAGAAAATCGATTAAAGTGTATTATAGCGAGCAAGAACAACCAAATACAGAGGACAACATGGACTCTATACTCACACCTGAGACCACAGAAGGAAATATGAATTGGTCTCAAGCACAAAAAGCATTCTTGGAGAAGTTCAAGAAAGATTTTAAAACCCAAATTAGGGAGGTAGAAGACAAATTTAAATCTACAGTGACCAAATTGGAAAAAAAAAAAAGTCTCACTGAAGAAAACAAATCCTTAAAAATAAAATCAGTGAACTGGAGAAAATGCATCCCTAAAAAGTACCTTCAAAAACTAACCAAAGAGGATAATTCACTAAAAATTAGAATCAGTCAAATTGACCCTCAGGACTCTATGATGCACCAAGAGTCAATCAAACAAAACATGACAACTGAAAAATTGGAAGAAAGTGTAAAATATCTTACTGGAAAAACAATTTAAGTAACGTGGAACTACAGTCAGGATCACATAGGACCTTCTACATTAAAAGATTTCTCCCATACTCCTTTCAACTTTTCCAGTGGATCTCTATGCCTCAGTGCCTTTATATTTATTACCCAATTACATGTAAGATGGTATTAATAACAATAATATATATATATGAATATTTGATTTAAAACTTTCAATTCCAGATTCATTCCCTTCCTTCCTTGTCACACACCCTTACTGGGAAGATATGCAGTTCAGTATAGGTTGTACATGTGTGGCTAATGCAAAACAATAACATAGTAGATATATTGTAGGACTGACTATATTTCCCTCCCTCCTATCCCACCTCCCACTTGTTCTATTCTCTACTTTGATCCCATCTATTTGCAAAAGTGAATGCTTCCAACTTCCCTCCCCCCCCCACCTTACCTCCCCTCCTTCCTCCCCCCCTCTCGTCCCTTCCCCCCCTATTCTCCTGGAGGGTGAGATACCCTA
>NW_027185793.1:13724108-13747436 GCF_028583685.1 Petaurus breviceps papuanus | reverse complement strand
CCTCTCGTCCCTTCCCCCCCTATTCTCCTGGAGGGTGAGATACCCTATTTAGTGTGTATTTCACTCCCTCCTAAAGCCAAACTCCATGGGAATAAGGTTGACCCATTCTCTTTTGCCTTCCTATTCTTCCCCTCCAATGAAACCATTTTCCCTTGCCTCTTCTGTATGACATAGTTTATCCCAATCTGTCTCTCCCCATCTCCTCTCATTATATTCCTCTCACCTCTTAATTTCACCTTTTAAGTATCATTCCTTCCTGTTAAATTGGTCCTGTGCCCTCTATGTATGTGCACCTGTAAACATATATACATACATTCACATATGTATTCATATGCCCATATACAGACAAATATATATACACACACATATATATATATATATATATATATATATATATATTTCTAATCCTTTCAACTACTGAGAAAAGTTTCATAAGTTAAAATTATTGTTTTTCCATGTATGAATGTTAATAGTTCAACTTTGATAAATTCCTTATGTTTCCTTTTCTCTGTTTACCTTCTCATGCTTATGTTGCTTCTTGTATCTGAATGTCAAATTTTCTATTCAACTCTGTTTTTTTTTTTTTCAGAAAGAATGCTTGAAAGTCCTCTATTGCACTGAATGATCATATTTTCCCTGGAAACATGATACTCAGTTTTGCTGGGTAGGTGATTCTTGGTTTTAATCCCAGCTCCTTTGCCCTCTGGAATATCATATTCCAAGCCCTTCAATCCCTCAGTGTAGAAGCTGCCAGATCCTGGGTTATCCTGATTGTGTTTCCACAATATTCAAATTGTTTCTTCCTGGCTGCTTGTAATATTGTCTCCTTAATCTGGGAATTCCGGAACCTGGCTATCATGTTCCTAGTTTTCTTTTTGGGATTTTTTCCGGAGGTGATCGGTTGATTCTTTCAACCTCTATTTTGCCCTCTGGTACTAAAATATCAGGGCAGTTTTCTTTGAGAACTTCCTAAAGGATGATTTCTAGGTTCTTACTTTGGTCATGGCTTTCAGGCAGTCCAATAATTTTTAAATTATTTCTCCTGGATCTATTTTCCAGGTCAGTGGTTTTTCCCATGAGATATTTCACATTGCCTTCTATTTTTTCATTTGTTTGGATCTGTTTAATAGCATCTTGATTTCTCATAAAGTCATTAGCTGCCATTTGCTCCAATCTAATTCTGAAGCATTGATTCTCCTCATTGAGTTTTTGAGATTCTTTTTCCATCTGGCAAATTCGGCTTTTTAAGGCATTCTTCTCCTCATTGCCTTTTTGAGCCTCCTTTGCCATTTGAGTCAGTCTGTTTTTTAAGGTATTATTTTTCTCAGTCAGGCTGTTAACTCTCATTTCATAATTTTCTTGCATTGTTCTCATTTCTCTTCCTAATTTTTCCTCCACTTCTCTCATTTGGTTTTCAAAATCTTTCTTAAGGTCCTCGATGGCCTGTAACCAGCTTGTATTTTCTTTTGAAGCTTTTGGTGCAGGACTTGTGACTTCATTGTTTTCCTTCTGTTCCATGCTTTGCTCCTTTTTGCCCCCAAAATAGGAGTGTATTGTTGGGATCTTCTGTCCACTTTGTTTCCTTTGCATGCTCATTTTGCCACTCAATTACTTGACTTTTGGGCTTTTTGCCACAGTAGGACTCTGCCATCAGACAGGGGAGTTTTCATCCCAAACGCTGGGGTTTTCTCAGCTGCCTGAGGTATTAGATGGGTGCCCTCTCTGAGGTCTCCACACCCTCTGGCAAGCTGGACACACACCCCAGAAGCTCCACCCCAGACTGCAATCCAGATCCAAGCAGGTTAAAGCAAGAGCGATTACCCCTCAGACTGGTGCTTGGTCTCTCTACACTCTGCAGGTCAAGAGCTGAAGCCACCACATGGCTCTGGCTGCCTGTGCTGGTGTCTCAGGGGCTTTTCGCCCTGGAGGTAAAAGTCACGCACTCCCACTTACTGGTCCCAAAGTCCAGGCTGTACTGACCTCCCACTTTGTCCTTTGTGTCTATGTGTTGACAAATCTGGAAATGACCACAGCTGCTGCTGATCTGGAGTCCCTTTGGCCAGAGGCTGGTCAGGCCCGCCCTGGGGCTGAAGCCTTGGTGTGGGGCTGGGCTTGGCTCCCAGAGCACTGTGCTGGACTCCTGCCGGCCTGCCAGGCTGTCCTCAGCGGGAGGTTAGCTTCTCTGTGTCATTTTGTGGGTTCCGCAGCTCCAAAATTTATTTAGAGTCCCCTTTTTACATGGATTGGGGAGGGTGGAAGCCGGAGCTGCAGGAAGGTCATGCTTCTACTCCGCCATCTGGGCTCTGCCCCCCCCTGGGGATTTCTTTCTTGAGGAGGCCAGTGGATTCTTTCAATAACTTTTTTGTCCTCTCCTTCCAGGACATCAGGTAAGTTTCCCTTGATAATTTCTTGAAAGGTGTTGTTCAAGTCCTCCTTTTAATTATAACTTTTAGGTAGTACAATCATTCTGATATTGCCTCTCCTGGATCCATTTTCCAGTCAGTCTGTTTTCCCTTGAGGTATTTTATATTTTCTTCCATTTAATTTTTTTTAATTTGCTTCACTGATTCTTGATGTCTTATAGTTACTACCTTCCACTTATGCAATTCTAATTTTTAAGGTATTGTTTCCCTCAATTAGCTTTCACAATTTCTTTTCCATTGGACAAATTGTAATCTTTTTTATTAATTAATTTATTTCTAGTTGTCAACATTGACTTCCATATGGTTTAAACTTTCTCTCCCTCATTCTCTCTTCCCTCCCCAAGCTTTTATGCAATCTCAAAAAGGCTCTATAAATACATTGCTATTAAATACATTTTCACATTAGTCATGTTGAATAGATGAATTATAATGAATGGGAGAAACCATGAGAAAGAACAAAACGAAAAAGAAAATAGTCTGCTTTGCTTTTCCTTTCAGACTCCATGGTCCTTTATCTGAATGTATGAGGCATTTTCCATCAAGAATCCTTTGGAATTGTTTTATGTCCTTGCATTGCTGAGAGGTGCTAAGTGTACCAAAATCAGTCATCACACACTGTGGCTGTTACTGTCTATAATGTTCTCTTGGTTCTGTTCACTTCACTAAGCATCAGTTCCCATAAGTTTTTCCACATTTTTCTGAAGTCCACCTGTTCATACTTTCTTATAGCACAATAGTATTCCATTACATTTGTATACCACAGCTTGTTCGGCCTTGGGTATCCCCTCAATATGCAGTTCTTTGCCACCACAAAAAGAGCTGCTGTAAATATTTTTGTATATGTGGGTCTTTTCCCATTTTTATGATCTCTTTGGGATACAGTCCTGGAAGTGGTATTGCTGGGTCAAAGGTTATGTTCGTTTTTATAGCTCTTTGGGCATAGATTCAAATTGCTCTCCAGAATGGCTGGATCAGCTCAGTGTTGTGGGCTAGATACTTGACACAATTACTAGCTCTGTGACTTTGGGCAAGTCACTTAATCCCAATTGCCCTCAAAAAAAAAACAAGACAAAACAAAAAGAAAATGATAGATGGATCAGGGAAGGCTTCATAAAGGTGTTTCATAAAGTTTCATAAAGTCCCTTAAGGTTTTGAAGAAAATTAAATATTTTATAAATTGAAGATGAGAAAAGAGAATAGTAGATATATTATGCAAATGATAGATATAGCATATGGAATATTAGCAGCAGTTCAACTTGGCTGCACCACTGAATTTGTTAAGTGAATAAATAGTCTGGAAAAGCAATTTGAAGCCATATTCTGGAAGGTTTTAAATACCCAACTAAGAAATTTGTTTCCTACTGAAAATAATAAGAAACTACTGAAGGATTTTTATCCTTTTTCTTTGGGTATTTTTTGGAGGGGGAAGGCAAGGCAGTTGGCACTAAATGACTTACCCAAGGTTACACACTTAGCAAGTGTATCAAGTGTCTAAGTGTAATGCCATGCACAGAAGCTTTCCAGAAGAACTGCTACTGTGAACAGCTTTTTTTCAGGTTCTGATTACTCAGTATAATGATCACCCTATTTATTCCATAACAAAAGCATAACATCCATGGAAAATCAATGTACAGCATAATTAAAAATACAGCATTCACCATATTTCAACTTATCACAGAAAATCACAATATAATATTCACAACATAGTCTCAAAGTAAAATAATCACTGTTAAGTTAATTCAGTCACAAAATAGTAACTCTTAAGTTAATTCAATCAGTCACTTATCAGTAGTATCAAAGTACATAGTCAAATTCTTCCACTCTTGGGGCAAAGTCTTGATTAACTCAATCAGTCACTAATCATTAACAATAGTCACAGTATTCAAAGTACAATCAATCATTTATTCAGTAAAGTCTTACTAAGTATAATACACAAAATCCTCCACCCCTTAGGTCACTAGTAAACTATAATTCCATAATCACTCAGTACCCAAGGAGAGGTCTTTTCTTCATCTTGACTTGGGGCCTGTTCTCAGATTCCCTGGATCCCCTTCCACGGCCCCAGATTCTACCTGATGCAATGGCAGACTGCCCCCAGTTCCTTGTCCAGCTCTCTGGGGAGGTCCTGCTACACAGTGGCGTTCACAGGGTTTGGTCCATGTCAGCTCCTTCACCGTTTCTTCTCTAAGGAATCCAAGGCTCAACCAAGTCACAAACAAACAAAGTCTCAGCATCCTGGTCATGCTTCAGTCACCTGGGCTCCTGGCTCCTGGCTCCCGGGTCCTGGCTCCTGGCTCCAGATAGTGGGCCCCTGGGCTCCTGGGCTCCTGGCTCCACGCTCTGGGCTCCTGGCTGCAGGCTGCTGGCTCCTGGGATCCTGTTCAGAAGAAGCTCCACCACCATAAGTTCTCGGGACTCAGTTCTCCATTCTCTCTTCTGTAGCTGCTCTGCCACCAGATCTTGGTCTCAAGGAAATTCTGACTGTGCCTCTCTGGGGCTTTTCTTATATACACAATACATACTTCCTTCAGCCAATTTCCTATTATATCAGTAAAAAGGGGACAGGAGTTCATACCTTTTGTTCCCACAATCAGAGGCTTGATCAGCTACTAAGTGTTAAGTACCTGCTACTTTTGTCAACACAAAGGGATCTTCAAATTCAAAATTATATTACCATTACATTAAGGCTGGACCTTAACTCAGGTTCTCCTGACTCCAAGACCAGTGCTGTATTCACTGTACCACCTAGCTGTCCCTGGATTTTTTTTCTTGATAGAATATTGACAAGATCAAATGAGTCTCTTAAGAATATCATTTTGGCAAGTATTTGATTGTGAAAAGAAGAGACTAGAAGCAAGGGGGTTGATTAGAAAGGCATAAAAACTCACAAATAGCAACATGACAATGGATAGAATCAGGAAATATTGGAGACAAATTCTGCCTCTGATATCCGCTACACATACGACCATCAATAAGTCACTCTAGGCCCCCTTGAAGACTATGAGTTAAAGATAAGTTAATGATCTGAAATTATACTTCAAGTACCCCACAAAGATGAAATCATACTTTCTGACCAAAAATAAAAAAGAACAACTCATGAGCACAGATATAGTGCTTGGGGGGGGAGGGGGGAGGTACCACCAAGTTGTCAGAATCAGTAACCCAGACATGTCTACTCCAAATTCGAGGTACTCTTTGGATCTACATCCAAGCAAAAACATTGCTCATAAGTACCCATTGACAGTTTGCCCTTTAATAGGGCAGCAGAAGCTCACAGTTATTTTAAAGCTACAGCACCTAATTAAATTGAATAGGGAGAAAAGGAGAAATAAAACAGGTTCTGGATAGACAAGGTGCATGCTCTCCCAAAATTACACATCATCAGCAGGAAGCATGTACACATATGAACACAGTGAGAACATAATGAGGACAAGAAATATGCATGGAGAGCAAAAACATAAAGACCATGTGTGTCCAGGATTCCCAATTGGGGGGAGGGAGGGAACAACTCAAGACTCAGTGTTATGTTGGTTATGTTGTAATTTCATTGCACTGAAAGTCTTATTGTGCTGCTGATCCTTTGATCAATCTTGGTATTTCCAGGTACAGCATGGTTGGGTATGTGCTGTATGAAATATGGAGATATTTCCAGTTTTTTGATTCAGCAAAAATACTTAGCTGGGATGTTATCTATTCAACATGGGAGGATGAGTAAATTTTACAATGATTAGAGATTTGGGGTTGTTCTTTTATAAAACTATTTTAGAAAAAGGCAGAAATTCTAATAAAATTATTTAGATGGAACAAAAGGTCTAAAATTTCATGGGGAAATAATGTAAAAAAAAAAGGAATTACATGGGAATGGCAAATTTTTTGACACTAGCTAAGCAAATGAAAGATTGTACAAAGATAGGCACAATGATATACTCTTTGTTTATGGAATTTGAATTGATTCAATTATTCTGGAAAGCAATGTGGAATCATGCTATGAAAGTGATCCTGGGAGTCTATTTTTCCTCTTTTCTGCCTGCAAATCTCACCCAAATTCCAACCTTTGAGAAGAAAATGTCCTTCTCATTCTTAATACTAGTGCTTCTCCTTTGGAAGCTTCTCCTTTTTATCCTGTATGTATGCAGAATACATATGTGGAAACATGCACACATGTATAAACATATACATATACATTATATAAATGCATATATATGAGATACATATAGATTATGCATATACATGGATACATGCATATGTGTATACACCTATATTCACATATGTGTTTGTTAAGTATACTTTGTGCTAAGAAATTTGCTCAATGCTGGGGATATAAATAGAAAAGTCAACAATAACAACAACATTGAGCTAATCTCTGAGGATACACTTGCAAGCAAAAAGATAGTTCCTGCCCTCAAAGAGCTTACATTCTATTTGGGAAAGACAATACATAAAAGGGAACTGAAAAGGAGGGAGGGGAAGACCTGAAGATATGGTGGTGATATCTAAGGAATAAAAGATAGCTGGTCTGGGATCTTCCTCATAATAGAGGTTCAGGGAGTAACTCATCAGTGGGAGAAAGAGGCCTCTTCCATAGAGGGAAAAGACAACTGTAACACACTGGCAAAATACGGAGTGTAGATAATTACTGATTTCATTATAATAGGAGGAAACAACATACATAGGAATTCAACTGCCAAGTAAATGGAAAGATAGGGGCACAACTACACACCAGATAGTAGATCCTGGTGGTTCTTAGGGCTTATCAATAGGACAGATGACAGTGGGTCTAGAAAGCGAAGTGACTGAGCAAATGGTAAAGCCCAGCAATTCAGAGGGTTCAATAGTAAGGTTGATGGAAAGATTGCAAAAGCATCCCTTTGTTCATTAGAAAACATATGTGGCTCAGAACCTTGGTGGGTTTCATTTAGTTGTAGATGGATTCACAATGTGCACCAGCTCTGATGCTGCCATTGCCCCCATACCCTCAACTCCCATGCCTTGTCATTCCCACAGACTTGGGAGGATATATAGGATATATGACTGTGACCAGAGCAAGGCCAGACCCAGACACTACCATTACTGTTTTTTTTTTATCCTGGTACCAGTTGAGAGTATGGGTGCTGTGATGGTGGCAGCAGAGGCAGAGGAATCAGCAGTTAGATTCATGGGGCATGAGACTACAGTTGCCACAAAACGGTTTTTTCTAACTCAGGATATGTCATTGCTGTAGTGGTTCCTTAACTCTGATGGAAAGAATTAAAATATCTTACTAATTGCAAATATCTTACCAAGAAGAGAGGAGGGATGTTCCACCCCAAGGTTTCCCCCACAAATTAAATTGCATAATAATGGAATGTTATTGAACTTTATGAAATGGTAAATATGAAAAATATAGAGTAGGTTAAAAAGATAAAAGAATTGAGGTAAATGAAATCAAACAAGGATTGTATACGCAATGATTACCAAAACATAACTGGATAAAAAAAGGAACTTAATGCTCTATAATTATAATAATCAAGCCAAACCCTGAAGAAAAGACGCAAAAATGTATCTCATTCACTTCTTTGTAAAGGTGGAGAACTATGTGTGTGAAATGTTTCACATATTGTTAGATTGGATTGCTGTATTATTTGGTTTTGCTCTCTAACTTTCTGGGTCTTGGGGGGGGGCAAGTGATGGCCTTTAAGGGTGAGGGGAAAGATATATTTCAAAATGAAGATTATGTGAAACTAAATTTACCAATGTTTTCTTTTGTATGTAGATAACTTAAATGACCAGTCATTGGATAAGGGAAGAAAACATTAGTGATGAAAGAGGGGATGTTTCCTATTTTTTGATGAGGAATGATAAATTATGTTTCTTAGACCTGTGGCTAGAGGGGTCTTTCCCCTTTAGAAGAAAAATCATTGTTTTTTTGGAACACAGAGCAGAGATATTCCCAGAAAACTATTGCCCAGGTTTAATTATATTTTAAATTATATTTCTTTGTATTTATATATGATGAATATATATTCATATATCATGTATAATATATAATATGTTGTATATAAATATATTTAAATGATATATATATATATATATATATATATATATATATATATATATATAAATCATTATGTTTCTTTGAGGCATCTGTCTCAATCAGATACACCTCTCTAGTTTAGAACTAATAACTCCACATGGGTTAAATACAGAGCTGTTTAAATCCTAATTAGGAATCCTATCTCTTCAAACTAATGTCAAGGTAGCTCTACCATAGAAACCTCATGGAGTTGTGTGGATTCATTGTAGCATCTTTAAAGAACTTCATATGTATAATATTTACTGCACAAATAATATGGAAGCAAATAGAATGATCTTTAGTGATGGGAACCCCCTTTATTAGGTTTATGTCTTTGGATTACTTCACACCAAAATGAAGGAACCACACTCCCAGTTTCATTTTGCTCCTACCACATGTAAGCGTTATGGGATTTAAAGATCTTCTATGCCCCATTGGACTTGCTGATGTAGCAGGAAGGGGTGGAGCAAGAGGAAGCAGAAGCCAAACTAGAGTTCCTGCTGTGGATAGCAGTGGTGGCGAAGACAGCAGCAGCAGAGGCAGCGGCAGCAGAAGCGCCAACACCTTTTTGAGTCAGCCAGAATTTCTGCTAAGGACTCCTTCTGAGGACTGCCAGGGGCCGGAGCAGCTGGGAGCATGCTTTCTGGACAGTGGGTGGTTGCCGTGAGTGGGGAGAGGAGGACCTTTGCCTGAAGTAGCCTGTTCTGTTTTGAAGGCTTGAGAATGTGGGTGCTTTCTATTTTATCTACCTGTGCCAATTTCATAACTACTCTGATGGCTTTGACTTTCTGGTTTGGGGACTGAGTCTTTTGGTATTAATAAATGTTCCAGCTTTATCCCCCATATAGCAAGCCTGATACATTTAGGATTGATAACCATATCAGCATATTTACAATTTCTGTAGCCATTGTGAATATTGCATTGCTGATATACTACAAACTCTTGAGAAAGAAACTCTTGAAGTTTAGATTTTTTTTTCACACCTAGGGCCTCTTTAAAGAGTTTGATAAGGGGTCTTTCTAGAAATTTACATAATAAACAAGATAGAACCAGTATAGAATAGGTATTTATTTCTTCCTCCACAAAATTATTCCCAATGTCACATAACCATTCATGACAAATACATAAAGTATGATACAGTAACACAAAATTCTCATTATATTCTCCTAGGAGGAAAAGTAAAGTATTAAAATAGGATGCATTCTGAGGGACTGGTTCATGGACATTTCATTTTCATTTTTCATCAACATGATCTTAGCAATTCAATCAAGCTTTATTTGTATTTATTATTTATTTTTATTAATTTATTTTAAATTTAAATAGTAAAACTTAAATACACAATAAGAAAATAATAGGTAACATTATATACTTAAATGGTAAAACTTAAATACAAAATAAGAAAAGAAAAGAAAGATTGCCCTGTGCACAGCAGAACATAAGACAGGATTCAAAATACAAAGCAATAAATTTCATTTCAAGAAAGCCTGTATAATAAATACTGACATTGTGTTCAGAGCTGTTCATCTTTTCTTTGCTTCTCTATGAGTTTTCTTTTGTTGTCTGCTGTGCACTTTTTGCTTTTTTCCTTCCTTCCTCCCCCCATCCCAAGAAGGGTACAATTAAGCAGGGGAAAGCTTAATTAAGTATGGAGATCGATCTATATATCTATGTATATACCTATCTACCTATCTAGAAACCTATAGATAGATATGTATGTATCCATGTTGTATGTGTTTATGTGCATGTATCTGCACATACATATATATTAATATATACTCTTCACACATATACACACAAACATGTATATACACATACATAGACACATTAATATCCTTACATATACATACATCTATAAAGATATACATATGTACACATATACATTCATATGCATCTATGTAACACCATACTATGCTTGTTTTCTGTTTCTATGAAGGTGGATAACATCTTCCTTCATAAGTCCGAGTATATTTTTCTAAATCTACCAACCCATAATTTCCTAAGCACAACAATATTCCAACATTAGATTGTCTAGTTATTTTAAATAGTCTAAAACAATATTGATTACTATGACTGACATATTGTATAGTTTCCCTATTTTCCTCTTTTGGTTAAATGTATTTTAACTTTGTCTGAGATCATGATTATGATCCCCTCTTTTTGTCACTAGTAAATTTACTAGTTTTCTAGTAAACTCTTGGTCTTTATTTTATGTTTGTGGGTATCTTTTATCTTCTATCCCTCCTGACGCCTCTATTTTACTTCTACCCATTACCTTACCCTCCTATTGATGAACCTACCTGCCCTCCAAGGATGCCTCCTCTATCCCTCCCCAAACACACACATTTTCCCCTTGCCTTCTTGTTTCCACCTGAATTTAGAAAACCATTATAGGCTTCTAAAGTTATATGTGGTTCCTTTTTTATCCCATTCCCATTGATCTAGACACCCTTTTACACACCCCATCCTATTCCCTCACCATATTATTTCTTTATAAATTTAGAAAACTCTTATTCCCTTCTATATGTATATATTGTTGTCTCTTTAACCCAGATCTGATATAAGTAGGGTTTCCTCTAAAAATCCCTCCTCACCTATTCTCTTAGCCTTTTATTTCTTTCTGAATTTAGAAGACATTTAAATCCTTCTAGATATATGTGTATTGTTCCCTCTTTAACCCATTTAGAGTTCCAGAACTACCGGCCCTCCTCCCCCATCTAATTCCTCTGTATCAATTCTTCTACCCACACATCACTTGTATAAGATAATTACTATTTTTATCTTTTCCTAGGTGGTATAACTTTTTAGAATCACATCATACTCAGCTCTACACTAACCAGTTAGTAGTTGCAGTCTTAGACATACAGTTTATATTTCCTCATATAAAAAATAAAGTTTTCCCTCATTGAGTCCCTTATAATAAGTTGCTGCTGTTTACCTTATTTTTTGGATCTTGTATGTCAATTTTTCTATTAAACTTGGGTCTTTTTGTAATAAAATTCAGAAAGTCTGGCAATTCATTGAATGTCAATTTTTTTTATTCAGTTAAGTTCATGCTTAACTTTGCTTTTTTTCAGCCATGACCCCAGGTATTTTGCTCTTCAACATATAGTGTTCCAACCCCTGAAGTATTTTAGTGTAATCACTGCTAGGTCTTGTGTTCTTCTAATTGTGGCTCTACCATATTTGAATCTTATTTTTCTTGTTTCTCATAATATATTCTCCCTAAGTTGGGAGTTTCAGTAATGTAACAATAATATTCCTCTAAGTTTTCCTTGTAGGATCTCCTTCAGGTAGTGATTGGTGGATTTTTTTTTCTATTTCTATTTTCTCCTCTTGTTCTAATGATTCAGGCAATTTTCTTCAATTATTTCTTGCACTATTGTATTAAGATTCTTTTTTTGATCGTAGCTTTCAGGTAGTCTGATTATTCTTGTGTTTTCTCTTCTTGATCTGTTCCCCAGATCAGCTGTTTTTCTGATAAGATATTTCACATTATCTTTTCTTTTTATTCTTTATATTTTTTTTATTATTTGTTAGTCTGTTTTAACTTCACTGGCTTCCCCTTGACCTATTCTGATTTTCAAAGAGTCATTTTCTTCCTTAAGATTCTGGATCTCCTTTTCCCATCGATTAGCCTTCTTTTCACAATCATCCTGTTTTTCTTGATTGTTCTTAACTTTCAAAAAATTCCTCATTCTTTCTCATTTAATCTTTAAAGTCTTTTTTAAAGTCCTTCAATGAATTGTTTTGGAGCAGGTGACTATTTCCCATTATTTGGGGGAGGTAGGAAAGGATTTTCTTTTATTTTATTTTGCTTCAGTATTCTCTCCTGAAGACAAAACCCAGCCTTCACTATTCCCATAAGAACTTTCTGTGACTGAGTTCTTTCTCTTTTGCCTGCTCGTTTCTTTATAGTAAGTTATTCTAATCACCTCTAGTCCTTGGTTATGTGGGATGGTGCCTTTAATCTCAGGTCCTTCTTCAGTTCTCCCCTTTGGCCTGGAACAGAAACCAAGAACTCCAACTTTTTCTAAGTGTTCATAGCCAGCAGCATCCCAGCCCCATTGCATCTGTACTCACAGGTCATGGACCGGTTCCTTCTTGCCCAGGCCTAGCACATTTGGACATGATGTGCCTTAATACCGTGTTTCCCCGATAGTAAGACCTATCCCGAAAATAAGCCCTCCCCTTACTGTGTAAGATTCCTCTAAAATAAGCCCTCCCCAAAAAATAAGCCCTATTGAGATTGCTACTGTAGTGAAGGTGATCCCCTGCGCTACACGCTACATTACGGTACCCTCTGTATGCACCGTCCCTCCCCACCCCATGAAACACACGCCGCGCTCCGATCAGCTGCATCCAATCAGAGCTGCAGCAGTGAGCGCGTCATCCTGTTCTTCCCCAGTGATTTGCTTGCTGGCGCCATTGAGAGCAGTGCCGCAGAGGAGAGCTTAGGCAGGACAACATAAGCCCTCCCCTGAAAATAAGCCTTCTGGTGTTTTTCTTTCCAAAAAAAAAATAATAATAAGACAGTGTCCTATTATCAGGGAAACACGGTAACAAAAGTTCCTTCAATCTTCTCCCACTCAGATGATGGACTCCCCACACTGTCCAGAAGATGAAAATTCCTGGGACTTGGGCTGAAGCTATCTCCCAAACCAGGTAGCCCTAGGGCTTACTACTTACTTTCTACAGGAGAACAAACCTGGAGGTGTTTCTATTTAACAGAAACCAAACCTCAGTTCTGGGATTTTTATTCTGTTCTCCTGTTTTCCTAGGAAGACTACTGCTCTTCCTTAACTCTTGTTTATTTTCACTGCTTGACATTATCCCTGAGACACTATTTTATCTGGTTTGTGAGGAAAATATGGTGAATTTGGAATTTTCTGACTAACTGCACCATCATCCCAAAATGCTTCCTCAATCAAGATTCCAATGTTCTGAGAAACCAAGACATAGTTTGGACTCATCCTCCTGGCAGTGGTCATATTTCCTTCCAAGAAGTTATATATTAAAGATTATAAGACATCTGACTGCCTAAGGAACATAGGAATCCAGAGATAACTACTAGGCTCAGAAGGTACACCGTTTAGAAATTACATTAGGTCTCCTTTGCTGAGGAAAAGAAACATATGACAGAAGAAACATTTTTAGGGCTTAAGATTCTGTCTCAGATTCACATGCCCTTACTTCCATGTGAGGAGGAGATGGAAGGAAAAGAAATTTATTCCACCCTTCTTATTCATGGAAGAATTCCAAGCCACGCATTCAAAATGTAGAATGAAGAGACCAAGAGCAGGTTACCTTTACTTCTTGTCTTCAACACAGATACCGATCATCAAAGTTTGTCATAACCTGCCACTTTTCTGTCTTTCCAATTTCTTCTATGTACTGTATTCTACAATCCAGTGTTTACTGTTCCTCCCACAAAACACTCCCTTCTCCTGAGTGTGAATTTTCATTAGCTATTCTCCATGCCTGGACATCCCTCCTTTCTTATACACATGTCTGGGCTTTCCTGGTTCCCTTCAAGAATATGTTAAAATCATGCCTTCTAAAAGAATCTTTTCTTGGTCTGTATTAGTGCTAGCACCTGCCCTCTGAGATTATCTCCAATTCATCCTGTATATGTCTTCTATTTGTTTCCATTCTGTCTCCTCCATTAGATGAAAGCTCTTTGAAGGCAGGGTCTGGTTTCTTTGTGTCCCCAGCATGTAACACAGTGCCTGAAATATAGTGAACATTTAATAAATGTTGACTTGACACAGATTTCCCTCTTCCAGATTTAGCAACAGAATTAAGTAATTACAGTTTGCCTGTATAGTAATACTTAGAGGGTACACATGGGTTCAGAGATTAAAATCAGGAGAAATTCAGAAATCTCAACATAATTCATGATAATATCTCTTCCAGAGAGACCCAAGCTCCTTAATTTGGAAGGTTATCCCCTCCCTCAAAAATATTAAACTTCATTAAGTTTTGTTAGCTAGAAAGCTAACAAAGCTTTCTGTTCTATGAAGATTGTTGCCTAAAGTAAAGATTCTCAGATGGACATTAAATACCTATAACTGAGATTTTATGTAAAGGAAGACAGGACATCCTGTCAAAGGCTAAAGAAGAGGTGGATTTTTTTTCTAGGACTATTACGAATGCAAAAGTTGTTTTTCTAAAGAGATAATATGGCATTTGACTTACTAAAAATGTAAGGTGGAGTCTACTCTTGTAATGAATAACACTTAAGTCATATATTTAATTGAATTTACAAATTTAAAGCAGAAACATCACTATGATATGACCCCTGATCTTATGCTTAATGTGTGCAGAAGAGCAGCATCTAATAGATCATCACGAAATGGAGAAGTATCCACAATGGAATTTTCTCATTATAAATAGACTCTCTCAGAATCTATTGGAGACTACAGGTCTGCCCATAGAATAATGACATTGCCAAAAGACATCATCATCTCTATAGTGTCAGAGGTATAAGTTACTAATCCATGTCTTTGCCCTAGTTTTTTTTTTATATTCCCCTTCATGTATTCCCTAGTTACCAATGTTCCCTACATGTGGGTCTGGGAAAATGCATGTACTGGCTAAATATTGTATTCTACATGGATGCTTCTCCAAATATGTTCTCTATGTCTCTACCCTTAGCATTGCATATTTGTGGGAAGGGAAGGGAATAAGCTATATAGCATCTATTATGTGCCAGGTACTATGCTAAGTGCTTTTTTAACAAACATTATCTCATTGATTCTCATAACAGCTCTCAGAAGTAAATGCTATCATTAGCACCATTTTTAGTTAAGAAACCAAGGCAAACAAAGTTTAAGTGACTTGCCCAGGGTCACACAGCTAACAAATGCTTAAAGTCACATTTGAACTCATGTCTTCCAACTCTTGTAAAAGAGTTTGCCACAGACTTGTGAAGAAAAGGCTTCATTGCTGTTTTTCTTATCAAGCCATTTTATTAACTCTCTTTCTACAATATATCTCACATATAAGCTCATCTCTATTCACACAGTTATCACCTTAATTCAGTTCACCATTACCTCTTGCCTTGGCTATTAAAATGGCTTCCTAATTGTTCTCTTTTCCTCAAGTCTCTCTCTGTTTTTTAATCTATCCTACATAGAGTTATGAAAGTGATTATCTTTAAGTGTAGATATGACCATTTCACATATCTACTCAATAAACTCAACTGGCTTTCTATTTTCTCTATGAAAAAAATGTAAATTTCATTGATTGGTTTTTAAACTCCTTCACAACATGTCTCCAAACTACTTTTCAAGCCTCATGATAATTCATTCACATTCCAACTGCGTTGTTCAGCCAATTTGCTTTCTCTTTGTTCCTCACGAATAATAGTCATTCTTTCTCTGTGCCTTTGCACTTGTCATTCCCCATGCCTAGAATGAACTTGTTCCCTCTTCCTTCAAGATTCACATCAGTAAATTCTATCCAACTTCTGAGAACCAAGATATTGGAGTAAGCAGTAAATTACTCTCACCCTCCCTTATTGATCTTGAAAAACTCAAAAATACTTCCCCAGGAATATTCCTGAAACAGTGAAGCTAGCAGAAATGTGAGGTGCAGCAGTCGTTTAGCTCTGGATGCTAGAAGGACCCTCTTCTGTGGCTAAATGAGACAAGTACAGGACAGGAGGCATCATGGCAAGTCAGCAGAAAGTCCTACCTCAGCAAACTAGTGAGAGATCTTGATCCCCAGAGTGATAGAGCAGGCAAGTGCTAACACCGGGACAAAAACATGCTTAGGCACAGCCAAAGTAACTGGTAGATGCCAATGTGGAGAACCACTACAAATGCTGGCAGACAGGCATCCAGCAGAGCCTGAACCTATCCATAATCTAATACAGCCCTGGGTAAGGAGGAGCCCTCCAGTGGCCAGACCACCCACAGCCCATGAGCTTCAGTGTAAGCATGGGGAAACAGAAAAACTTCACTTTATCACACACACCACCACCACCAGGTCCAGCTCATCAAGTAAGCTACCTGACCCCTACAACCTCTAGCACCTGAGACACCAGCATACAAAGCCAGTAACTAAGCCCCTAGACCTCAGCACTAGAGGCTTGGGACAGTGTCCCTTCTGCTCCAGAAACAGAGATAAACTTTTAAAAACAGGAAAAAGGCAAATGCCATGAACAAAAAGCAACAAAGAAAAACAATGCCCAGAGAATTATTATGGTGACAGGTAAGAGGAAACCACCAGTTCAGAAGAGGAAAACATTGTAAATATACCCACAACCAAACCCTTAAAAGGGAATATGAACTGGTCTCCAGCCCCAAAAAACCTTCTTGGAGGAACTTAAAAAAACACTGTAAAAGTCAAATAAGAGAGGTAGAAGAAAAATTGAACAATTCCTTTAAAAATAAAATTGACAAAATTGAGAAAAAAGGACACTGAAGGAAACAACTCATTAAAAAGCAGTAATGGCCAAATGGTAAGGGAGGTACAAAAGTCAACTGAAAAAAAGAAAACAATATGATACAAATTAGAAGTGGGCAAGTGGAAGCTAATAATTCTATGAAACATCAAGAATCAGTCAAACAAAATTAAAATAATGAAAAAATAAAAGAAAATATAAAATACTTCATTGGAAAAAAAAAACTGACCTGCAAAAGATTCAGGAGAGATAATTTAAGAATTATTTGTCTACCTGAAAATCATGATAAAAAATAATTTGGACTGAATGTTTCAAAAAATAATTAAGGAAAACTACCCTGAGTTGCTGTAACCAGAAGGTAAAAATAGTCATTAAAAGAATCCACCAATTGCCTCCTAAACATGATCCCAAAATGAAAACACCAAGGAATATTGTACCCAAATTCCAGAATTATCAGGTCAAGGAGAAAATAATGCAATCAGCCAGAAAGAAACAGTTTAAATATCATGGAACCACAGGTGGGTTTACACAGGACTTTGCAGCTTCTACATTGAAAGATCAGAATTCTTGGAATATGATATATTCACAAGGCAAAGGAACTTGGACTACAACCAAAGATCACCTACCCAGCAAAATTGAACATAATCTTTCAGGGGAGGAGATGGACATTCAATGAGATAGGGGATGTCCAAACCCTCCTGATGAAAAGACCGGAGCTCAACAGAAAATTTGATCTTCAAATACCAGACTCAGGAGAGGCATTAAAAGGTAAACAGGAAAGAAAGAAAAAAAAACATGTTATTCAATAAGGGCAAGCTTATTATTGCTTGTGCATCTATCCATGGGAAGATGGTACTTGTAACTCTTGAGAACTATGTATTTATTACAACATTTAGAAAGGGAATATATAGTCAGAGGATGTGGTTATCTATCGACTTTAATATGAATATAAAAAATCTAATTAAGTAATGAAAAAGGATTGTACTCGGAGAAGAGGTAAGAATAAGGCAGAAAAGGAGAAAATACATCCCATGAAGAGGTGCAAAGATCTGTTACAGTGGAGTGAAAGAAGGAAGGGGGATGAACATTGTTTGAACCTTACTCTCATCAGATTAGGCTCAAAGAGGGAATAACATATTCAGTTAGGTATAGAGATTTAACTTACCCTAGAAGAAATAGGAAGGAAAAGGGGAAAGAAAAGGAAGAGGATGGATACAAGGGAGGGAAGAAGTAGAAGGGTGAAAAAGAAAGAAAAGTGAGGGGGTAATAGAATGGAGGGCAGATTAAGGTGGTCAAAAGAAATTCTTTCTACACAATATCATTCCTGATCATTCCAACTTCTAGTGCACTCAGTAAATCCTTTGTATTTAATTCCCTTGCATATGTTTTATTTATTCCATTTGTTCATGTATATATATATATATACATATATATGTATATATTTACATATTAGTCACCCTCCTATGGGGCAGAGATCACTTTTTTTCTTTGTGTCTCTGGTGCTTAGTATAATACTTAAAAACTTAAACCTTATTAAACACTTGTTGATCGTACTCTCTGATTGACAGCTAAAGGTAAATGCATTGATAAAGCACATTATATATGATTTTGATTAGAAATGTACCCATAAATGACTTGGAAGCCTGGGTAACCATCCCTGAGGGGGCCCATCGTATATGTATATAGTGCCTCCAGTTACCACATATCTTACAACCTTTTATGTCATTCTGGACTGCTTAGCTGTTCCACAAACTCACCATTCCATCTGTCATATTGGTGTATTTGTATAAGCACTCCACCCTTATTTCCTATTAGAGTTATTGTTTCACATCTCAGCTCAGTTATTGTTTCACATGTCATATGCTCATCTATCTCTCTCTCTCTATTTCTCTATCTTTCTCACACACACATAATCTTGAATTTTATTTATTTATCTGTATGTGTTGTTTTACTATTTCTCTGCCACCACTACCTTGAGTTTTGTAAACTCTTTGTGCTTAAGAACATTTCACTTTTCTTTTTGTAATTCCACAGCCATTTAATAAATATCTGTTGAATTAGTGGATATATAATTATATTTTATGAACCTTGTTGTCATTGTTATTTTTAATGTATCTTATGCCTTGATTGGTGCAAATACTTTTTGATTCAATCTAACAACCAGTATTGCAAATATGACCAGGTCCTATAAACTTGAATAAATCAAAGCCTCTGTGTGTAAGACTGACTCTCTCCCTATGAAGTTTGTGAACTGGAGGGTGGGTGGGGGTGGAAAGAGTTTCTTAGCATCTGAATTTGAGAGATTGGAGTAAGCATGAAACAAAGGGAAAGCTAGGCTGAGGCAGAGATGAAAGATATCATGGAGTCATTAACTCAATAGGTATCTTAGAGTGGAGGCCTCAGTCTAAGGTGAAATCCCAAGAAATAGTCAATGCTTTCATCCAACTTAGCCTCCCTATGACTATCTATCCACAAATACTATAATAAAATCTTCTGTTTCATTATACAAATGTTTCTGATAAAATGACTATTTTATGTCCCTCTATCTTGAAAATGAGCTAATCATTGTAACTGGGTACTAAGTTAAGAATGAGATAAAAGGCTTTCCATCACAGTGGCTGATTATAATCTACTACTTCAGTCAATAGCAGAAAATTCCTGGAAAAAAAGCAAGGGGATGTATTCTTTAAAAAAAAAAAAAAAGGAACTCATAAACATCTTTCATCACACAGGAAAAACCCAAACCTAGAGGATAAGACAACTAGATCTAAATATTCTCAAATTTTAATATGGCTATTTCCAGTGCATATAGCAATATGATTCACTCAAATTTTATTCAATATTAATGTAATGGTAGGCAATAGTAAAGATTCTGAAAAGGTTTCCTGAGCTGAAAATGCAATTCATGACATTGATAGAGTCTATAGAAAACTTAGTCAACATTACATATGAGATCAGAAATTAAATTCTAACTGTATTTCTTGGTTTAAAAATGCTCCTCTAGAAAATAAGATTATAACAGAAAGTGATTAGAAAATCATGGATCAGAAACTTAGGAAAGAAATGAATTGAATATTAGTAGAAATTGACTATTTCTTACTTGTCCCTTTGTATGAATAGACTAAACATCCTCAGCATCTGGAAATATTTGCCCTGTTGTGGACTGCTGGAGTTAAATCCCTCATCATTCTAATGCTAAACTAACATTCTGTCTGAGAAAAAAGGGCATTGTTTTGGTCACCTGAATGAGTTTGGTAGAGATGACAAAGAGTTTGGGTTAAAATCATAACACTCTTTAATCATATCCAGAGACCTCAATAGAGGGGACTTATGTATTATTTTAAAGTTGAATCTGACTAATATGAGTCAGTATTGATCATGTCACAAAGAAAAATGTGTGCCTGCTCTCAGCAATTGAGACATTTTTATTGTTATTACCATTCATTAACTGCTTAAGTAATTCTTGCTTTATGACACTGCAATAAAAGTAAGAGCACCACCAAAAATAGCCTCCCTACCCCTTTCAAATTAAAAAAATATATAGAGACTTCCTAATCTTCATATAGAAAAACCAATTTGAAAGACATTTTTTCTTAAACAATGGAATGTACACTCAAGCACCAGCAATGCAGAGTTAGAATTTATACTGTCTCTACTGGACAAAAATTCTTTAAGATTCAACCAGACACATCAATAGAAGGAGAGGCATTTCAATGGAGAGAAGGTACCTGTATCTTTTGTTCCAGAAGATAAAGGTTTACCTTCCATTGCAGAACTTTGATGTTATTCATATGCTAAAAATACCACTATTTCTTCACAGAGCTATATAGATGTGTGCTGACATTTCACTCAACACTTCTTGACTAGCATACTGATCAACAATCAGCAGTCAACTTCCAAAGCCTATTTGGCCCCTAAATAACCCACTGTGTAATTCTTAAATTGTTCTTTTAGCACATTAAGATACCCATTAAAATAACTTACCATTTTATAGAATAACTTATACAAGGAAACACAAAACTCAAACCGTATTGTCACTCAGCTCCTAAAATGCAGTTCAAGGGCCTTAGAGACTCCTTTCATCTATTATAAGTACTGACAATATGATGTGACTGTTAACATAACTGGCTACCAGATGAAGTGAATTATCCAAAGACTTCCAATTTATTTCTAATTTAAGCCTCAAGTTAAAACAGCAACTGATGGGTACTGTGATAGATTTAATAGGAACAATTTCAGACACATTAAAATTAGAAGGATTTTTTAACCACCAAATAAATATATAATTTACTAAGCATGAAGATAAGTCAGAAATTGAATAGGGAATTCCCAGCATGGAAGGTATTGCAGCTTATAGCCTGACACTGAGAATGATTTCTTTTTCTTAAATACATGTTATTTTGCAGAGAAATATTTTGGTGAAGGAAATAACTAGTATGAATGGACAAGATCAACAAAGACACATAAAAGTTCTATAAGGAGCAGAAAAGTAAAATCCTGACTCAAAATATTACCAAATACACATTTTTTTTGATGTAGACAACTTAGAAAGTCCCAAATAAGTTTTTTTCCCCCATTTAAGGAAATGACCTGTTGCAACCACCTCATTTCCAAGTCAGCTGCTTCAGTTCTTAATCATGCCCCTGTGCTAAACTCCTTCCCTCTTTCCATATTCTTTGCACTTGCTATCCCCCCCATTAGATTATGAGCTTCTTGAGGGCAGCAATTGTCTTTCCCTTAAAAACAAAAAAAAAAACCTTTAGTGTTTAGTAGAGAGCCTGACACATAGAAGGCATTTGTTCAATGTTTATTAACACATAATTTGCATTAGGTTTGAAAGTTGTGCTACTTTTCTCTATTTGGCTGAATAGTTGTTGATAGAATATATGAGCATATGTCCTACATATTTCTTCAAAAACAAGGTCACTTCAGAGATAATTGGTAACAATAAAAAGTGCACATTTCTTTCATAAAGAAAATGATTTTTCATTCTTTGATTTAATTAGAAATCAATCACATTTAATTACTCCATATACAGATTTTTTTTACTCACGATTATTTGGGGGGGGGGGGCAAGTGAATACTCTGGCCTCCACAGAAGGCAAGGTGTTTTACATTTCACCCCTCTTCAATGTAATCCACCACCTTTAAGAATTGATTGAAACTTCCAACAATTGTAATTCCTCATTTTAGGAGATCCTTCATTCCATTTAACCCCTTAACAGTCATATTAGTTTTTAAGTAGGAAAAATTCCTTCAAAAGTATAATAAGAATAAGTATAAATTTTACCCAAGACCTTATGTGTATAATCTCCCTAGATACTCCCTAAGTGTCTGGGGGAAGGAGGGAGAATAAGTTTATAATTTAGCTCAGTTCTTATATAAGATAGTCCCACCAAGCTCCAAGCCTAAAGCTTTTATGGATTTGTGTTACTATATTCTGGTATCACAGTACTTCCCTGCTAGGGTAACAACAACATCCCTTTTGGAATCTGGGCTCCAAGGTCATGACGGCTTGAGTTCCCATGTCTAGGACCTCACTTGCTGCATCTAGAAATGAAAATGACAAATAAAATAGACCAGTCCCTAAACCTGTTTCTTGAGACCAAAGGGTCTAAAGAGAGAAAGGGAAGGACTACCTTACTCATGCTCAGCTGAGTATATTGTGTCTGTACTTCTGCTTAATATGTCCTAGATGCTACTGGGGAGAGAGACAGAGTCAGAGATAGAAAAAGAAATGGAAAGACAGTCAAAGAAAGAAACAAACAGAGAGAGGCAAAAGAAAGCCTGAGTGTGATGGGTGAAAGATGAGATGATTGAGGAAAGAAAGGTTCAAGCTTCTGAACACCTCAAATTATTAAGCAATGAATGCCAATTACCCAACAAATCAGTAGTGGTAGCCTTCCTCAGCTTTGGCAATGGATCGCAAATAAAGGGGGAGATATATATTAAAAATTAATCAATTGAGGATAGTTAGTTAAAAGGAACAGCCATAATACAATATAAGGAAATCTGGTTCCTTTCTGAGGAAAGATTAGTGACTTCAAGTTGGGCAAGGGAGAGTACAGTTCCCTGAAATCAGGAAAGAGGTGTCCCATTCCACACCAGTGTCAGTATTCAATCAAAGAAACATGGAAACAAATAACTGATTAAATAGCATCAGGCCAGTTTGTCAGATTTGACATATGGGTTGTTTGAAATGTATAATTGTGAGAAAACTTCTTTCCTTAATGTTAGGATCCAACTAGGTTTCTGGTCAGCATATTCTAGGTCCTTAGGTAAGGATGTCTTATGTAGCAGGTAGAGGTAATCCAACTCTCCAATCAAGCAGGGCTAGGTTCAAACAATGCAACAAAGTCATCTCACAATTGCCACAACTGAATAATTTTTGCATAGGATAGAAATTGGACTAGACCCACAATTGAATAGAAAGGAATGGGGGGGGG
>NW_027185793.1:13641829-13724008 GCF_028583685.1 Petaurus breviceps papuanus | reverse complement strand
GAGAGAGAGAGAGAGAGAGAGAGAGAAAGAGAGAGAGAAACTGTCCAGTTTTGTAGTTTTAAAGAAAAAGCCCATTTCATCTATGAACCCAGTGGAAAGAGTTTACTGGCACCCATGTGGAAATGGGGAAAGCAGGATATCTTCTCCCAGAAGTTGGTCCCGTCTTCTCCTATAAAATGTTTCCAATTTAAGTGATTTGAGCATATGCCGAAACTGGGTTACATTTCTTTTCTAATTTTGTGCTATACATTAAATGACTGTTTTACTTGTGAAGTTACTATAACCAGAATATATTCAATGAAGACTTATAGGACCAAAATAACTAAACTCCAAAAATATAATACATTTTAAATATATGCTAATTTGCTATAAGAATATTTGTCATCAGAATAAATAATATTTTCCTTTATAGTCAATTCTTTGTAAACACATAGCTCTGTTATAGGAGAAATAGCTCCTTTCTGAGTTCACATAGTAGGTAACTGCTGCCTAATATATACATTTAGCACAAGGCATAAATTATGTGGTTAAAAAGTTGTTTTATTATTTTACTTAAACATTGGTTCAGGCTCCAGGAAAAATTAAAAAAAACAAACTGAACTTCCATGAGAACTCAGATGAGACTTCCTTTAAGCAAAATTGTTGTTATTTGTTCTTCATTCTCTTTGAGGACCAATGATATCATGAGGGTGAGGTTTTGATTTGCTATTGAATTATATTTAAGTGAGAAAGAGTTATGATGACCTTGGCCTTTATAAATTAGTGTCCTTCCCAGGCCTCAGGTTGGGATAGATAAGAATTAAAAGATGGCCTCATTTACCATCACAAAAAAATATCAGTCTGGGAGAGAAAAACCCTTAAAATTTCTGGCTGAAACAGAAAACAATCGCTAGCACCAGAGTTGTCAAGGAAATGTGGAGAAAATTAAGAGACTGGAGAATTGATTCAGATCAGTAACTAAAGGGCAGGGGTTCTTAACATTGTGTGTGTGTGTGTGTGTGTGTGTGTGTGTGTGTGTGTGTGTGGCGTGAACTCCTTTGTCCGTGTGGTGAAGTCTATGGTCCCCCTCTCAGAATCATGCACATAAAATAAAGTAACAAAGATTACAAAAGAAACCAAGTATATTGAAATATAATCATCAAAATATTAGTAAAACAAATTCACAAACCCTGGATTGGGAACCCCTATTACAGAAGGAAAGTGAATGGACCCATGGTAATTCCAGCCAATGTATGAAGGAAATCTATAGTTATTTGTTGTTATAGTCAGTTGCTGTCAGGATAAATCATAGTCAATAAGCACCAGCTGTGCTCTGAGACAGGACTGGAGAGAGGAGATGTGCAGGTATAAGGTCAGGAGTTGGACCTTAAATAGGTTGTGTCCTAGCGCCTAACCCACACCAAAAAACAGCCTCAAAGTGTAATAGTGAGAAGCTGTAAAATCAGCTGATGGTTCAGTGGATAGAGGATTTGTATTCAATGTTAGCTCAGTAATTTCATTTATGCTTCTCTACTCCTTGCCCTACTCTGACCTCTTTCTCATTCATGAGCTCTGTTTTTGTACAGAATTGATATCTCTTGGCTTATTTTGGAGCAAGGATACTTCTATCTATTTCTGAAGTCATCTTACATCTCCATTTCCTGTTAGGAATTCAGAGTGACAGAGGAATAATTATTTAATTATTCTACATTTTGTATTCTTGTACATTCCTCCCATGCCATAAAAGTTAAAGGATAGATAAACAATCCCAATTCATCCTTCAAAGTCATAAAAATTGAACAAACTTAAGGCATCATAATCTCATAATTCCCCTAAGGAAACAAATTTTTCCAGACAAACTATGTGGGTAAACTAAGTCAGGTTATAAATTAAACTACAGTTAGAGGATTCACAAAAGGCTAATTGAGGAGGAAGATTTATGTGTTGCTGAGGAGTCAGACAGTTGTGATTCTTCCTCTGGTTTCTTATATGTGGAATGTTTAAGACTCTAAGTAAATGTTCACATCCCATAGGACAGGCTTTGGTCAGGTGCAATTAATATTAAGAAAGACTTTTAGTTTAACCAAGATTTACTGTAGGAATGGTCCTGAATGTCAAATAATAAAAGGAAATAAAAAATTCCCATAACATCTCACTAAATAGAAAGTGTTTTCATATGACTACATTATAGCTAGGTATGATTAGAATAAAACAGACACTATAGTAGATGAAGAAATCAAAAACATTTTACCATACCCACTAAAGTGTGTATTTTCATATGGAACACATAGTAGACATTCCTTACAATAATAGAACTATCATATGAAATGCTTACTAGATAGCAATTCAAATTATAAAATTTAAATAGTATTAAGACCTGACATGATTTAATTGGTGTAGGAAACCCATGGGTGAGTAAATTCCCTCTGCATCTTCTCTGAAACTTACAATGTGAAGTAAAGTGATTTGCTCAAGGTTATACAATCAATATATAGTATATTCTTTTTCTCCACTACATCATGCTGTCTCTAATGAAATATAGTGCTTAATATATTTATAACATATTAAATACTAAATGTTCAAGTAATGTCCTGAAGACCAATAAGGAGAGGCAGTGAATGTTAAAAATATAATGTGTTAAAGTCTTTATTATTTTTTAACTGTACTATTATTTTTGTTTGCTTTAAATGAACTTGATTGAAGTAATAAGCAGGTCATTTGGGGGTATGAGGGAAATAATAAAAAGTTCGCCAGCTGGACTAGGATACTAGGAAAAAGTTGAATCTTCCCCATTAAGTTTCTCTCACCCATTGGACTTGGTTTTGGAAGGCATTCTTTTTGGGTTATAACCCTATTCTGTCTCCCTTCCTTAGAAGTGTTGGGGGATCAGTAGAATAGATTAGGTACATAAGACACAGCAGTCAATGACTACGGTAATCTACTGTGTGATAAACCCAAACACTACAGCTTCTGGTATAAGAACTCACTATTTGACAAAAAACTGCTGGGAAAACTGGAAAAATAGTATGCCAGAAACTGGGCATGTACCAATATCTTACACCATATACCAAAATAAAGTCTAAATGGGTGCACAATTTAGATATAAAGGCTGATAATATAAGCAATCTGGGAGAGAAAGGAATAGTTCACCTGTCAGATTTATGGAGAAGGGAAGAATTTATGTCCAAACAAGAAATGGAAAGCATTACAAAATGCAAAATGAATAACTTTGATTATATTAAATTGAAAAGTTTTTCTACAAATAAAGCCAATGTAATCGAGATTAAGAGGGAAGTCGAAAATCAGGAAATAATTTTTACAGTCAGTGTCTTTGATTAAGTACTAATTTCTAATATATACAAATAACTGAGGCAAATTTATAAGAATACAAATCATTCCTCAATTGATAAATGGTCAAAGGATATGAACAGGCAATTTTCAGAGGTAGAAATTAAAGATATCTATAAGCATATGAAAAAATGCTCCAAATCACTATTGATTAGAGAAATGCAAATCAAAACAACTCTGAGACACCACGTCTCACTGTCATATTGGCTAAGATGACAAAACACAAAAATGATAAATGGTGGAAATGTGGGAAATTGGAACATTGATGCATTGTTGGTGGAGTTGTGAACTGATCCAACTATTCTACAGAGCAATTTTGAACAGTGTCCAAAGGGGTATAAAAAAGTGCATACCCCTGGACCCAGCAATACCACTTCCAGGGCTATATCCCAAAGAGATCATAGAAGTGGGAAAAAGACCCATATGTAGAAAAATATTTATAGCAGCTATTTTTGTGGTAGCAAGAATTGGAAATCAAAGGGATGTCTATCAATTGGGGAATGACTAAACAAGTTGTGGTATATGACTGTAATGGAATACTATGGTGCTATAAGAAATGAGGAGCAGTTGGATTTAATAATAACCTGGAGAGACTTAAATAAACTGATACTGAGGAGAGCAGAACCAGGAGAGCTTTATACACAATTACAGACACATCATATCTGTGATGATTAACTTTGATAGACTGTACTCCTCTCAGCAATTCAGGGTTCAAGAACAACTCCAATAGACTCATTATGGAAAGGGATATCCACATCCAGAGAAAGAATTAGTCTGAATGAAGATTGAAGCAAACTACTTGCTCTATCTCTTTTATGTTTTGTTTTGTTTCATTCCTTCTTTCTCATTGTTCACTCCAATGTTTAATGTGAAGGTATTTGTAGAACCTATATCAAATTGCATGCCACCATGGGGGAGGAAGAGGAGGAAAGTGAGGGGGGGGAAATTGGAAAATCAAGGGATTGTGGAACTGAATGTTGTAAACTAAAAGTAATTTTAGAAAAGGGTTGGGGTAGGGAAAATGATAAGATCCTATGTCTAATACCACTGCTAATTTTTAGCTACAGACCTTCTACTTTTCTCTCTTTGCAGATCAGAGTGAAAAACTCCTGAGGGATTACCTAACCCCAACTCTGTCCAGTTATATGTTATTTCATTTCCTCCTTATACTAAGGAGAGGGAAAAGAACTCAAATTTACAGAATTCTCACCAAGGATCCCAACTGCTTAATCAATGGTAAATTCACTTTACATACCTGTCTTACACAGACATAACTGAGAATGAACAAGGACTTGAAAAAGAGTCACAAGGACCTGAAAAAGATAATTTTATATCAAACTTCTAAGCTCATTTTATAAGGCTTTTAAAATATATAATAAATTTAACTTGAAAATGTAAATATTATCCTATTTGGATTCTTCTGCTCTCTTC
This sequence comes from Petaurus breviceps papuanus, assembly GCF_028583685.1. Lineage (NCBI taxonomy): Eukaryota > Metazoa > Chordata > Mammalia > Diprotodontia > Petauridae > Petaurus > Petaurus breviceps. The sequence goes on along the minus strand of NW_027185793.1, from coordinate 13,719,250 downwards.
TCTAATTTTTTGGAGTTTCATTATCTTTTCTTTCTTTACTTCCTTATTCCATACCACCATTATTACCCTCTTGGTCTAGCAATTCTTGAAACCTATCTAAAAATAAACAACTTCCCTTTAAACAGATACAAATAATCAATAAAAATAGATCTACAAATTAGTAATGGAAAAGATATATCTCACTGCATACTTATCTGTCAATAAATGGAGTTAATTTTTTATGAAATCATAGTTGTTCATTGCATTGAATAGTTAAGTCATTCACAGCTATCTTTTTTTTTAAATGTAGTTGTATACATTATTTCCCTCATTCTCTTTACTTCACTCTGCATTAGTTCAAGCAAATCTTCCTTTGTTTCCCTGAATCCATTACCCAAACCTCACATTATTGGCATTAAAAGGGGGAAAGTCATTATGGGCAGGGATTTAATTTTCACCAGAATTTTTTTACTTCCAGAGGTGCAGCCAAAAATGTCAGACTAGAGGAAGCACTCAGCAAAGCTTTCCCAACATCACTCTCCAAACAATTTTAAAATAACATCTCAAATTGAATTCTGGAGTGTCAGGGTGAGATATTCTCCCAGTCCAAGACAACTTAGGAGGTTGGAAGAAGAGATCTGTGACAGAGGGGTGGAGACTGAGCCAGAGTCCACATATATGAAACATCAGTGGAGGGGCACAGTCTTGCTTCACTCCATTGGTGACTAGTAAAGTAGGGGAGTATCATTCATTATCCAGAAAGCATAGTCATTGAAATTGATGTACAATACTGGTGAACTTCTCCTGGCAACCAAATTTTGAAATAATTTTCCATTATTCTCTGCAATTGACAGTATTAAAGGCCTTGGTTAGATTGATGAACATTGTGTACAGACCTTTGTTCTTCTCCTGGAATTTCTCCTGGAGTTGTTCAGTGGCAAATATCATATTGACTTTTCCTTGGCCCTTTCTGAAGCCACACATACTCTCATGTAGGTTGTCAATGTCCAGGTGAAGGATCAGCCTATTAAGCAGGATTCTGGCAGGAATATTGACAGTAATTACTGAGAGATACCCACTTATAACTGTCACAGGACAATCGATTTCCTTTACTTTTGTAGATGTGAACAATGGAAGCATCCTTGAATTCCTGTGCGATAAAGTCCTCTTGCCATATAACCCAGAAAATTTTGGTCAGCTTTTGTATGAGCAATGGTGCCCCCACCTTGTAAATTTCAGCTGGAATAGAATCAGTGCCAGGTGCTTTGCCACAGAAGAGGAGCTTAATGGTTTTTAAAACTTCTTCTTCAGTTAGAAATTTGGTTAGAGAGGGATTGGCTTCAATATGAGATAAACAATCAGTGGCTTCACTAGTGATTTATAACAGTGTGTTGAGAATACTATGAAAGTTTTCAGCCCATCTCTCCAAGATCATGTCCTTATAAGTAATCAACATGGATCCATTAACACTGAATATGTGAGATGTAGCTGATGTCTTTGGCACATAAATAGTTTTCAGGACTGTAGTGCCAACACAATATTCCCAGCACCTATGGCTGCTATAAATATGCTGGCATAATTCTGAATTGCAAAATATAACAGACTTTCCACATGGAAGTCAGAGCATTTTGCCAAACAAATTACCAAACATTTATTCAAACACCAGAAATCTGAATTCCAACATCAGAAAGCCAAATCCATCATAGCAACAAAGAAAACTATATACAGTAACAATACATAGGGCACTGTCATCCCCAAGCCTTCCTCCTGCTAGGGTCTTCTTACAAACTAACACTCACAGTTAGCTGCATGCTTCCTCTCTCTCCCTCAGATCTAACTGCTCTAACCAACTTCCTCTAGGCTCTGCTTCACCCTTCCTGCTGTACCCCTTAATGTTCCACCCATTCACCAAGCTCCTCCCACCACAGGCTTCATGTGACTCAAGCTCCTGTGTCTTAGGCTTCCATGTGACTTAAGCAGGTCACATAGGCCTATTAATGGATGGGAAAGATCTTCCCATTTACATTATCATTACAATCATCATAAAAGCACTTTGGATTGTTACTATCAGCATAAACCTGAATTTCATCTACCATTTTATTGAACTAAGAAATCTCCATCTCTCTAATATTCACTTCTACTTTACTTTTGCCTTCCTTGAGAGAGATGAACTGTACTGCTGGTAAAAGCCTATGGAATTTTTATTTTTTCACTTAGCAGCTTTTGAAATTTCCCATCATTTTAGTCAGACTAGTCCAGATGTTTGCAAGAGTAAATGTCTGTTCTGTACACCAAATCTATGAAAAAATGTCCATTCCTTTTCTGCTCCATTGTTGCCATTTATATGTTGGCCTATTTTTCCTTCCAAGTTAACAATGAATTGTTCCCACTCAGAAAAATGCTCTAATCTGCTGAGATTACATCTTCTGATAATCACCTTGCCTTGGGCCACTGCTTTTGTTAAATGCAATTGTTTAGATTGGAGAGGATGAGTTTGATCAGAACAACATTTTTTGCCACACATCACCTTCATTACTCACATATCCTGTCTGTCTCTCCTTATAATCACATAGTCTATTAAATATCAATGTTTGCTGTAAGGGTGCATCGATGAAGTTTTGTTGCCTTTTGGTAAATTGAAAACAGTGTTGGTGATGAGAGAAGGTCATGAGATGCACAAGTCTTCAGTAGCAAGCAACCATTGCTGATGCTGTTTTTGACTACCTTCTTCCCAAATACTCCCTGCCATGTTTGATAGTCTGTACATACTCTGGTGTTAAAGTCATTCAGAATTACGTTTGTCCTCTTTTGACATATTGATTGTAATATTTTTCTTTGACCTAATCATCATCCATCATGGTGGGAGCATATGCACTGATGATAGTGGTATGATACTTTCTTGTAAGTGAAAGTCCACATTGTCATGGGCCTGTCATTCATACAAGGCATACAACCTTGTTGACTAGATTAATTTTGATTGCAAAACTTGTCAACTTCACAGCATTCCCCATCACTGTGGCCACTCCAAAAAAATAGAGCATCCAGCTCCTACTACAGTAAGCTGAATTTCATCTGCCAGCCTTGTATCACTCAGGACTGCTATTTGGATGTGATAACCTGTTGAGTTCTGTCACAACAAGAACTGTTCATCTTTCAGGTCTACTGGATTTTCTGTCTATAAGCTTGCACATTCCATGTACTGATGATGAGGAGAATCATTTTTGTAAAAGTTTTTGTATTTTTCTTTGTTTTTTGATGACAGGGTATGATCCCTACCCGCCATGGTAAATAGGACAGGGTTGAGTAAGGCAGACAATTTTTAGGACACCTTCTGTTTTTTTTTTTAATTATATTTTAGACTCAAATGCCAGAACACAAATACAGAATAGAGAAAAGAAAAAAAATAACATAAACTTAAAATTTGGAACCTATATACAAAGTAAGAAAGAAAAAAAAATGTCATGTGCATAGCAGAACATAAGAGAAGATTAAAAATATTTAACAATAAGTTTTCATTTCAAAAAAGCCTGAAAGATAAATCATACATACCATGTTGAAAATTGCCCATCTTACCTTTGCTTCCTCGTAAATTTTCTTTTATTCTCTGCTGTGCACACTTTCATTTTGTTCTTTTTTTCCTTCTCACCCCCAGAAAGCTACAATTAAGTTTAGATATGTTTCTCTATAGCCATAGATATTTACATATACATATACACATATTTGTGTAGACATATATATTCCCAAACATATTCTATTCCTGATCTTTGTTTTGTTTTTCCTATCCCTCCTGCCTCCCCTACTTTACTTCTATCCACTACCTTGCTCTGCTATTACTTGCCTACCCCATCCAAGATTCCCTCCCCTATCCTCCCATTCCCATAAATCTAAACACCCTTCTATACCCCCCTTTTTACCTACTCCCTGACCCTTCCCTCTAAAGATCCTTCTCTTGCCCTTTTCCCCCACCCTATCCCCTTACTGTTTTATTTCTTCTGAATTTAGAAAACTTTTATACTCTTCTAAATATATAGTGCTGTTCCCTCTTAAACACCATTCCCTATGAAAGTAGGTTACCAGAACTACCATCTTTCCTCCCCATGTAATTCCTCTCTATCGATTCTTGCTCTTGCACCTCAAAATAATTACTCTTTTTAAATGTTTCTAAAAGGTTTTACTTTTTAAATTCATATCATACTCAGTTTTACCCCCACCAATGTTTCTTATGAGCTACTAAATTATTAATAAGAATCTTAGACATACATTTTACATATATAAAAAGTAAATGGTCTGTCCTTATTGAATCCCTCATAATGAGTTGTTTGCATATACCTTATATTTCTCTTGGCTCTTGTATGTTAAATCTTCTATTAAGTTCAAGTTTGTTTATTTAACAAAATTTTGAAAGTCTGACAATTGATCATATGTCCATTTTTCCATTAAGGATTAGGCTTAACTTTACTAGGTATGCTAATTTTGGCTGGAGTCCCAGTTCTTTTGCTCTTTGATATATGGTGTTCCAAGACCTTCAGTCCTTTAGTGTCTCTGCTACAAGGTCTTCTCTAATTTTAATTGTGGTATTTTCATATTTAAATTGTTTTATTCTTGATGGTTTTAATATTTTATCCATGAGCTGGGGGTTTGGGAATTTGACTATGATATTCCCATGAATTTTCCTCATAGGACTTCTTTTAAGTGGTGGATGGATTTGTTTTTTTATTTCTACTTTCTCCACTTGTTCTAATGCTTCAAGAAAATTTTCTTTAATTATTTTTGTATTATTGTATAAAGGTTCTTTTTTATCAGACCTTTCTATTAGTCTGATTATTTTTATTTTCTGTTCTTGATATATTCTATAAATCAGTTGTTTTTCTTATAAGATATTTTGCTTTCTCTTCTATTTTTTCATTATTTATATTTTGTTTAATTATTTCTTGATCTCTTGTAATTTTACTATCTTTACCTTGTCCAATTCTAATTTTCAAGGTGTCATTTTCTTCCTTAAGATTATGGATCTCTGGGGCGGCTAGGTGGCACAGTGAATAGAGCACTGGCCCTGGAGTCAGGAGGACCTGGGTTCACATCTAGCCTCAGACACTTAACACACACACACACACACACACACACACACACACACACACACCTAGCCATGTGACACAGGGCAAGTCACTTAACCCCAATTACCCTCCAAAAAGCAAAAAAAAAAAAAAAATCTGGATCTCCTTTTCTAATTGGTTGACTTTCCTTTCATAATCTTCTTGTTTTTCTTGGATTAGTCTTTTTTTCTAGTATTTATTCCATCTTTGTCATTTGATTTTTAAGATCTTCTATGAATTCTTTTTGGGCAGGTGACCATTTGTTGTTACTCTTTGTGAGTTTCTTTGCTTCAATATCCTTCTCTGAAGATGAAGTTTTCTATGGTTGAATTATTTCTCCTTTGCCTGTGCATTTTTTGTGGTAATAGCTTAATTTTTGTTATCACTTCTAGCCCTGGGATTTGGCAGATGGTGCCTCTTGCCCCAGATCTTCAGTTCTCCCCTGTAGTCTAGAAGCAAAGCCAAACTTCCAACCTCCTGTAAGTGCCCACAACCAGGACTTTCTGTCCCACTGGTTTTTTTTTGGAGGGGGGAAGGTAAGGGAATTGGGGTTAAGGGACTTACCCAAGGTCACACAACAATTTAAATGTCAAGTGTCTAAGCCTAGATTTGAACTCAGGTACTCCTGGTTCCTTCTTCCTCTCTCCCCAAGTTTTCCCACCCTCTTTTCCCAGCACAGCTGGGTCTGGTGTTCCTTGTAAGCAGGAGTTCCTTTGATCTTCCTGCACTTAGATGACTAACTCCACTCACTATCCTGTGTGCAAAAGTTCCTGTGGCTGGGACAGAGGCAACTTCTCAAAGCAAATAACTCTACGACTTTCCCTTAAAGTGGACCCTAGCCTGGAGGTGTTTACTCTTTAGAGAAGACACCTGTTATGCCCCTATTCTTACTTATTTTTACCCACATGTTGTTCACCCTAAGGTGATATTTTGTCTCTTTTATGGGGGAAAATGTTGAGAGATTGGGATTTTCTGACCTACTCTGCCATTTTCCCAAAAACCTCTCTAGGACACCTTTTTTAGTGCCTTCTTCACACCATAAGGTGAGCAGTGTTGTTTCTAAAAGACAGCTGGTACACTAGAGGGCTACCAAATCTCAGTTCCAGTGAGAAGACCCATGACCAAGGATGACTAAGTGCAGACTTGTGAATAAAATTGCCAGTGTATCCACACCTGTTACTGTGTCACTTGCCTATCATCATACAACTTTGAGATAGGTAAAATTGGCAACATGATATGGGTGATGTCTTTTGATTAATACATAAATTGCATTTAAGCGAGGCAGAGTTGAACAAAGTCATCGCACTCACTCTTTCTCTCCAGACTAAAGTCAAGATGACTGGTTATGGGTTGGGATGCAGTGAATGACTTTGGTGTCTTCAATGTCTAACCAAGCTCTAAGCTCTGCAGTACCTGCTTCAGTCATCTCCATGGCCATTGAAACAAACTGTTCTCGTCTGCCCAGTCTACCAGGGGAAATCTTCAAGTGCTTGGGGTAGATACCCCCCTAACTCACCAAATGATGTGAGGCCCATTGGTTACACTGAACATGTCTAGCCCATCTGCCATATTAAAGTGTGACCACAGAGCAGGCAAGAGCTTCTTGGAGCCACAGGTGAGTTGGTTTAATCAAGCGGACACAAAAGATGAAAAGCAGCTCTGAAAAGCCCTAGGTGACCCTCACACCATAGGTACTACTCTTCTCTGAATACACCCTAGGCCCCAAGGAAACAAATGGGCAAAAAATCACCAGACCATAAAAAAGCTGTTATAGTGACAAATTCAGGGAGGAGAATGCCTTAAAATGAAGAATTGGCCAAATGGAAAAGGAAATCCAAAATCTTACTGAAGAAAATAATCCCTTAAAAATTAGAATGGAGTAAGTAGAAGCTAATGACTTCATGAGAAATTAAGAAACAATAACAATAAAAGCCAAAGAAAGAAAAAAATGGAAATCATTGTGAAATATCTCATTGGAAAAACAACTAAACTGGAAAATTGATCCAGGAGAGATGATTTTAAAATTATTGGAGTACCAGAAAGCCATAATCAAAAAAAGGTATCATCTTTTAAGAAGTTATCAAGAAAAATTACACCTCTATTCTAGGACAAAAGGGTAAAATAGAAATTGAAATAATCCAGTGATAACCTCATGAAAGTGCCAAGAATATTATAGCAAAATTTTAGAGTTCCCAGGTCAAGGAGATAAAATTGCAAAAAACTAGAAAGAAATAATTCAAGTATGGTGGTGCTAAAGTCAGGATGGCACAAGATTAAGCAGCATCTACATTAAAGGATTTCAGGACATGGAATATGATACTGCAGATAGAAAAGGAGCTAGAATCACCTACCCAGCAAAATGGGGTGTATACTTTCAAAGGGAAAAATGGATATTCAATGAGATAGATGACTTTAAAGGATTTTTTTTCATTTTTCAAATGCTTTATTAACTTCTGATTTACATCATTCATTTCCACCAATTTTGAGTTACACATTTTCACCCCGTTTTTCCCCTACCCACCGCCCCAAAATAACAGTCCCACAGTATATCCCCTCCTCCAATCTGCTCTCTGCTGCCTTTGACTTTTCCAGTAGGGCATGGTGGATCTCTATGCCCCAGTGCCTGTATATCTACTTTCCCAATTACATGTTATTATACATAGTATTATTAATACTATATCTATATAACTATATCTCTATCTATCTATAATAAACTTTGATTTTTTATATTATTTATATATATATATACACACATACATATACTTTGAATTCTAGATTCATTCCCTTCCTCCCTTGTCACCCACCCTTACTGTAAAAATAAGCAGTTGAGTATAGATTGCAAATGTGTAGCTTCCTCAAAATATTAACATACTTGATATATTGTAAAAGACTGACTATATTTCCCTCCCTCCTATACCACCCTCCACTAGTTCTATTCTCTACTTTGATCCCGTCCCTTTTCATCGTGGGTGCTTCCAACTTCCCTACCCCCCAACCTGCCATCCATTCTATCATCCCCCCTCTCATCCCCTTTCCCCCTACTCTCCTGTAGGGTGAGATACCATATTTAGTGTGTATTTCATTCCCTCCCTGAGCCAAATTCAATGAGAATAAGGTTGATCGATTCCCTTTTGCCTTCCTATTCTTCCCCTCCATTGTAACCATTTTCCCTAGCATCTTCTATATGAGATAGGTTACCCCATTCTGACTCTCCCGAACTCCTCTCCTTATATTCCTGTCTCACCTTTTAATTTCACATTTTAAGTATCATCCCTTCCTATTAAATTGGTCCTGTGCCCTCTATCTGTGACTACTTGTAAACATATATACACATTCAAATATGTATTCATATGCTTGTATACTCTCTGATTTAGACATATATATATATATATATATATTCCCTTCAAATATTTTCATACTGAGAAAAGTTTCATCAGTTACAATTATGATTTTTCCATGTAGGAATGTTAAGAGTTCCACTTTGATAAGCTCCTTATGGTTTCTTTTCCCAGTTTACCTTCTCATGCTTCTTGTATCTGAATGACAAATTTTCTATTCAACTCTGTTTTTTTCAGCAAGAATGCTTGAAAGTCCTCTATTCCACTGAATGACCATATGTTTCCCTGAAACATGATACTCATTTTTTCTGGGTAGGTGATCTTTGGTTTTAATACCAGCTCCTTTGACATCCAGAATATCATGTTCCAAGCCCTTCGATCCCTCAGGGTAGAAGCTGCCAAATCCTGGGTTATGCCAATTATTTTTCCACAATATTTAAAGTGCTGCTTGTAATTTCCTCTCCTTGATCTGGGAGTTTCAGAACCTAGATATAATATTCCTAGGAGTTTTCTTTTTGGGATCTTTTTTCAGGAGGTGATCAGTGGATTCTTTCAACCTCTATTTTGCCCTCTGCTTCTAAAACATCAGGGCAGTTATCCTTGAGAATTTTTTGGAGGATAATTTCTATGTTCTTTCTTTGATCATGGCTTTCAGGTAGTCCAATAATTTTTAAATTACTTCTCCTGGATCTATTTTCCAGGTCAGTGGTTTTTTTTTTCCATGAGATATTTCACATTGACTTCTATTCTTTCATTTGTTTGGATCTGTTTAATAGTATCTTGATTTCTCATAAAATCATTAGCTTCCATTTGCTCCAATCTAATTCTGAAGGAATGGTTCTCCTCAGTGAGCTTTTGAGATTCTTTTTCCATCTGGAAATTTCAGCTTTTTAAGGCATTCTTCTCCTAATTGCCTTTTTGAGCCTCTGTTACCATTTGAGTTAGTCTGTTTTTTATGGTATTATTTTCCTCAGTCAGGCTATTGACTCTCATTTCATAATTTTCTTGCATTGTTCTCATTTCTCTCTGCAATTTTTCCTCCACTCCTCTTATTTGCTTCTTAACATCCTCTATGGCCTCTAACCAGCTCATGTTTTCCTTTGATGTTTTTGGTGCGGGAATTCTGACTTTCCTGTCTTCCTCCTGTTCCATGTTTTGATCCTTTTTGTCCCCAAAACAGGAGTCTAATGTTGGGTTCTTCTATTTTCTTTGCTTCCTTTGCCAGGGAATGTTACCACTCAATTACTTGGCTTTTGGCCTTTTTGCAACAGTAGGACTCTGCCACCAGATAGGGCAGCTTCCATCCCAAATGCTGGGGTTTTCTTAGCTGCCAGAGTTATTAGTTGGGAGCCCTTGCCGAAGCCTCCACACTCTCTGGACACACACCCCAGAACCTCCACCCTAGACTGCGATCCAAATGCAAGTAGGTTAAAGCAAGAGGGATTACCCTTCAGACTGCTCGCTTGGTCCTCCTACACTCTGCAGGCCAGGAGCTGAAGCTGCCACGTGGCAGTGGTGGCTGCACTACAGCCCTCGGTGGTTTCTTGTACCAGGGACAGAAGTTGAGGCACTCCCAACTACTGGGTCCCAAAGTCCATACTGCACTGACCTCTTACTTTGTCCTTCACTTGTATGTGTTGATAAATCTGGAAAGACCACAGCTGCAGGTGATCTGGAGTCCCTCCAGCTGTGGCTGATCAGGCCTGCCCTGGGGCTAAAACTTCAGCATGGAGCTGGGCTCACCTCCCAGAGCACTGTGCTGGCTGATTCCTGCCAACCTGACAAATTCAGGGGGAGGTTAATTTCTCTGTGTCTTTTTGTGGGTTCTGTAGCTCCAAAGTTTGTTTATAGTCCCCTTTTACATGAATTGGGGAAGGTGGAAGCCGGGAGCCGAGGGGAGGATCAGCTTCTACTCTGCCATCTTGACTCTGGCCCCTAGACTTTTTCTTGAAGCATTCTTAATGAAAATTTGACTTGCAAATACAAGACTCAAGAGAAGCATAAAAGTTAAACAGGAAAAGGAAATCATAAGGTATTTAATAAATTTAAACTGTTTACATTCCTGCATAGGAAGATGATATTTCTAACTCTTAAGACCTTTCTGATTATTAGTGTAGTTAGAAGGAGCATGTATAGACAGAGTGCAAAGGTGTAAATTCAATATGAAGGGATGATATCTAAACAATAACATTAAGGGGTGAGAAAGGAGTGCATTGGGAGAAAGAGAAAGGGAGTGCTAGAATGGGGTAAATTATCTCATGTAAAAGAGTCAAGAAAAATAGTGGAGGGGAAGAGTGGGGAAGTGAGGTGTAGTGAGTGAACCTTACTCTTATCAAAATTGGCAAAGACAGAATAACATGCACACTCTATTGGGTATATTACCATACAGGAAAGTAGGAGGGGAAGGATTTTAGGGAAGGTGGGGCAGGGGGTTTGTGTGATTAAGAGAGCAAATTTTGGGAAGAGGTAGTCAGAAGCAAAAAAAAAACTTGAGAAGTGAAAGGAGAGAAAGAATAAATGTGAGAAGAGGATAGGATTGAGGGAAATACAGTTAGCAATAATAACTGTGGAGGCAGCTTGGTGGCGCAGTGAGTAAGAATGCTGGCCCAGAAGTCAGGAATAGCCAGGATTGTTCCGGCCTCAAACACTTAACACCCACACAAAATAACTGGACGTGTAACCCCAATTGCTTAAAGTAATAATGATAATGATAACTGTGAAAAAAATTTGAAGTTCCTGTGATAAATGCCTCAGTTCTCAAACATATAGAGAAATGAGTCAACTCTATAAAAATTAGAGCCATTCCCTAACTTATAAATGATAAAAAGATGTGATTAGTTTTCAGATGACATATCTATAACCATATAAAAAATACTCTAACTCTCTTTTGAATAGAGAAATGCAAATTAAAACAATTCCTAGGTACTACCTCATACCTATTAGATTGGCTAATAGGACAGAAAAGGTAAATGACAAATGTGGAGGAGATGTGGGGAAAGTGAGACATTAATGCACTATTTATAGGTAGAGTTGTGAATTGATTCAACCATTCTTTAGAACTATTTGGAACCACACCCAAAGGGCTATAAAACAATGCATACCCTTTGACTTAGTAATACCACTGTAGGTCTATAGCCCAAAAGAGATTAAAAGAAAAAGAAAAGAAAAAGGACCTATATGTACAAAAATATTTATAGCAGCTCATTTCTGGGGGAAAGAATTACAAATTGAGGGGATGCCTATCAATTAGGGACTGACTGAACAAATGGGCTATTTGATTATGATGGAATACTATTGTACTATAAGAAATTATTAACAGATTCTCTCAGAAAAGCTAGGGAATGCTTACAAGGGCTGATACAAAGTGAAATGTACTGTGTACAAAGTAACAGCAATATTGTAATATAATCACCAATAAATTACTTCGCTATTCTCAGGAACACAACAATACAGGACAACTCTGAAGGACTTATAATGAAAAATGCCATCCATCTACAGAGAGAGAGAGAATTGTTAGTATCAGAATCCAGGTTAAAGCAAACTTTTTTTTTTACTTTATTTTCCTTGAGGGTTTTTTTTTTTTTGGCTATGTCTTCTTTCACAGCATGACTATTATGGACATGTTTTGCATGACTATACATTTATAACCTATATTGCACTGCTTGCCTACTCAGTGTAGGGGGGCAGAACGGAGGAAAGAGGAAGAGAGTTTGAAACTCAAAGTTTTATAAATGGTTGTTAAAATTGTTTTTATATGTAACTTGGGGAAAATAAATTTAATTTCAAAAATTATAATTCCTAATAAGTTCATACAGCCATCAGTTCTACTACTAACCCCCACACTTTGGCAAGGTGACACAGTTCTTGAATTCATTCAGCAATTACCATTTTGTTAGATCACCTCAACTCCTATCCTTATCCTTGCTCTATCGTTCAGAGATAATAAGAATAACTAAATTCTGCCCCTTCAGAGGTAGAGGTAAAGGAAAGAATACTGGTTTTCCTGGGTCAATGGTATTACATTGTGCTATGCTTTAGAAATGCTCACTCAGACAACTAAGAAACAGGGAACTGTGGCAGTGTGTACCAGCATACTAGTTGTGCTTCTCAAAAGGAAAGAGAACTGGCATCCAGCTGAAGTTAGTCATTTTCCCCAAGTAGTTAATTGGAACAGGAAGTGAAGCCAGGAAAAAATGAATTCCTCAGTATATCTCAGCAGGCAGGAACCACCATCAAAGAGGAAGAAGTAAGGGAATGAACAGAAGATAATATAAAGGAATGAGATTGCCAAAAATCTCAGGAGGAAGAAATTTGTTTAAAAACCCTTGAAATAAACTAGCAATGAAGATATAAATAAATAACAAAAGGGAAAATTAACTTCAGATAATATAAAAGAGCCCTACCTCTTTATTAATCTTGCAAGACAAAGGAATATGGCTTAGTGACTGATGAGGCCAAGAACTCTCTGTCCCCTGCATATGAAAGTTCTCCCTGCTCATCTCCACATTTTGGATTCCCTGACTTCTTTCAAGTCCCAGCTAAAATCTCGGTTTTTGGCCACACTCTCCAGTGTGGCCCAAAATTGATTAAAATATAATTGGTGAATATTTAACAAAAGAAATAAAAATACAGTTAAACATAGATAATATTACATTTTAAAATTAAGCCAATGTGTGACCCCTAGGCTTTCCAATGTATGGATTTGTGACACACTATTTCTATTTGAATTTAATATTGTTTTTCAGGAAGCCTTTCCTGTTCTACATTAATTCTAGTACCTTCCCTCTGTTGATTTTTCTTATTTATCCCCTATTTTTTTTCCCTTTTTAATAGTATTTTATTTTTTCCCAATTGCAAGTGAAGAAAATTTATAGCATTAAATTTTACAAGATTTTGAGTCGCAAATTTATCTTAATGTGGATAGGATGTTTCCTTTGGGAGTCCTTTGTACTTGTGTTACACAGAAGAACTAAGTCTTTCATAGCTGATCATCATGCAGTGATGCTGATACTGGTGTACACTGTTTTCCCCATTCAACTCATTTAACTTTGTGTGAGTTCACAAGTCTTTCAAGGTTTTTCTGAAATCTGTCCATAATTTCTTATGACACAACATTATCCCATTAAATTCATAGATCATAGCTTGTTTAGTCATTCACCAATTGATGGGCATCTCTTCAATTTCCAATATTTTGCTACCATGAATAGCCTTGCTTTAAATATTTTTGCACATGTGGATTCTTTCCCTTTTTTGATTCAGTTCACTGATTCTTTAAGTTTCAACTTTTCTCCCCCTACCTCCCCATCCCCCCCGCCCCCCAATGGCGGCATACAATCAGGTATAGAATCTGCAGATACTTTCACATTAGACATTGGTCAGGCTGAAAAGGATTGTAACGGATGCAATGAACAATGGGAAAGAGGAAACCAAACCAAATAAGAAAGAGAAAGAAAACAGGTAATTTGCTTCTCTCTACATTTAAACTTTGTTCTTTCTGGTTCTTTCTCTGAATGTAGAATCTCTCTCCATCATGGGTCTTTTGGAGTTTACTTTTGCCCTGCATTTCTGAGAAGAGTCCAGTCTATCAAAGGTGGTCATCACACATATGTTGTATCTGTAATGGTGTGCAAATTTTTTCTGGTTCTGCTCTTCTCACTCATCATCAGTTTGTATAAGCCTCTCCAGGTAGATATGAAGTCCATCTGCTCTTCATTTCTTATAGAGCAATAATATTCAATTATATTCATATACCATAATTTATTAAGCCATTCCCCAATTGTTGGGCATCCCCTTAATTTCCAATTCTTTTTCACCATGAAAAGAGCTGCTATAAATATTTTGTACATATGGTCCTTCCTCCTGCTTCTGTGATCTCTTTGGGATACAAACCTAGAAGTGGTATTGCCAGGTCAAAGAATATGAAATTACTTATAGCCCTTTGGGCATAGTTCCAGATTGCTCTCCAGAATACTTGAATCAGTTCACAACTCCACCAGGAATGTATTAGTGTTCCAATTTTTCCACACCCTCTCCAGCATTTATCATTTTCCAGTTTTGTCATCTTACTCAATCTGACAAGTAAGATGTGATACCTCAGAGGTGTTTTGATTTGCATTTCTCTAATCAATAGTGATTTAGAGCATTTTTTCATATGCTTATAGATATCTTTAATTTCTTCCTCTGAGAACTGTCTGTTCATATCTTTTGATCATTTATCAGTTGGGGAATGACTTGTATTTTTTTTGGAGGGCAATTGGGGTTAAGTGACTTGCCCAAAGTCACACAGGTAGTAATTGTGTCAAGAATCTGAGTCCAGATCCGAACTTAGGTCCTTCTGACTCCAGGGCCAGTCTTCAACCCACTGTGCCACCTAGCCGCCCCAATGACTTTTAGTCTTATAGATTCGAATCAGTTCTCTGTATATTTTAGATATGAGGCCTTTATCAGAGACATCTGTTGTAAAAATTCTTTCCCAATTTCCCACTTCCTTCTTGATCTTGGTTACATTGACTTTGTTTCTACTGAAGTTTTTCAGTTTCATGTTGTCAAAGTTATCCATTTTGCATTTTATAATGCTCACTAATTTTTGTTTGGTCATGAAAACTTCCCCTCTCCATAAATCTGACAGGTAAACTATTCCTTGTTTTCCCAGATTGCTTACAGTATTATCCTTTACACCTAGATCACACAACCATTTAGATTTTTGGTATACAGTGTTAAATAATGGTCTATGCCTAGTTTCTGCCATAATATATTCCAGTTTCCCCAGCAGTTTTTGTCAAATAGTGATTTCTTATCCCCAAAACTGAGGTTTGGGGGTTTATCAAAAAGTAGATTATTATAATCATTGACTGCTGTGTCTTGTGTACCCAATCTGTTCATTGATCTACTGCTCTATTCCTCAGCCAGTACCAAGTAGTTTTGATGACTGCTGCTTTATTATACAGATTAAAATCTGGTATAGCTAGGCCACCTTCCCTAGCATTTGTTTTCATTAATACCCTTCATATTCTGGACCTTTTTTTCTTCCAAATGAATTTTGTTACATTTTTTCTAAGTCTATAAAGTAATTTTTTGGTAAATTGATTGGCATGGTACTAATTATGTAATTTAATTTAGGTAAATTTGTAATTTTTATTATATTTGCTTGACCCAGCCATGAGCAATTGATGTTTTTCCACTTAGTTAGACATCACTTTATTTGTGTGGAAAGTGTTTTGTAGTTGTGTTCATATAGGTCCTGGGTTTGATTTGGCAGGTAGATTCCCAGATATTTTATAATGTCTACAGAAAATTTAATGAGATTTCTCTTTCTATCTCTTCCTGTTGGGTTTCATTAGAAATATACAGGAGTGCTGATGATTTATGTGGGATTATTTTATATCCTGCAACTTTGCCAAATTTATTTATTTTCTCAAGTAGTTTTTTACTTGATTCTCTAGGATTCTCTAAGTATATCATCATATCATCTGAAAGAGTGATAGCTTGGTCTCTTCTTTGCTTAATTTGATTCCTTTTATTTCTTTTTCTTCTCTAATTGCTACTGCTAACATTTCTAGTACCAGATTGAATAAGAGGGGTGATAGTGTACACCCTTGTCAAACCCCTGATCTTGTTGGAAATGCTTCTAGCTTATCCCCATTACATATAATACTTGCTAATGGCCTTAAATAGATGCTACTTATTATTTTAAGGAAAGCTCCATTAATTCCTATACTCTCTACTGTTTTTAATAGGAATGGATGTTGTACTTTGTCAAAAGACTTGTCTGCATCTATTGAGATGATCATGTGGTTTCTGCTAGTTTTATTCTTGATATGATCAATAATACAGATGGTTTTCCTAATATTAAACCATCCTTGCATTCTTGGAATAAATCCTACCTGATTGAAGTGTATTATTCTTGTAATAAGTTGCTGTAGTCTTTTTGCTAATATTTTATTTAAAATTTTTCCATCTCTATTCATGAGGTAAATTGGTCTATAATTTTCTTTTTCCATTTTATGTCTTCCTGATTTGGGTATCAGTTCCATGTTTGTGTCATAAAAAGTATTTGGAAGGATTCTTTCTTCACTAATTTTCCCAAATAGTTTGTAGAGTATTGGAATCAATTGTTCTTTAAATGTTTGATAGAATTCTCTAGTAAATCCATCTGGCCCTGGAGATTTTTTCCTAGGGAGTTCGCTGATGGCTTTTTCAATTTCTTTCTCTGATATGTGGTTATTTAAGTAATTTACTTCCTCTTCAGTTAATCTGGGCAATTTATATTTTTGTAAATATTCATACATTTCACTGAGATTGTCTAATTTATGTGCATAAAATTTGGCAAAACAATTCCTAATTATTGTTTTGATTTCCTCTTCATTGGAGGTAGATTCACCCTTTTCCTTTTTGATACTCATAATTTGGTTTTCTTCTTTCTTTTCTTTTATAAAATTGGCTAAGGGTCTATCAATTTTGTTGAGTGTGTTTTCCATAGAACCAGATCTTAGTTTTATTTATTAATTCAACAATTTTCTTAATTTCAATTTTATTATTCTGTCCTTTGCCTTTCATTATTTCTAATTTAGTATTTAACTGCATATTTTCAATTTCTTCTTTTTCTAGCTTTTCCAATTGCATGTCAAATACATTGACCTCCTTTTTCTCTAAATTATTCATGTATGCACTCAGGGATATAAAACTTCCCCAAAGAACTGCCTTTGCTGCATCCCACAAATTTTGGTATATTGTCTCATTGTTGTCATTCTCTTGAATGAAGTTACTGATTATGTCTATGCTTTCTTGCTTGACCCACTCATTCTTTAGGTTTAAATTGTTTAGTTTCCAATTAGTTTTTAGTCTGTCTTTCCATGGCCCTTTATTGCATATTATTTTATTGCATCATGATCTGAGAATGATGCATTTAATATTTCTGACTTTCTGCACTGAATTGTGAGGATTTTATGTCCTAGTATATGGTCAATTTTGTGTATGTGCCATGTACCACTGAGAAGAAGGTATGTTCCTTTTTATCCCCATTCATTTTTCTCCAGAGATCTATCAAACTTACCCTCTCTAAAACGTTATTCACCTCCTTAATTTTTTTCTTGTTTATTTTGAGGTTGGATTTATCAAGTTCAGAGAAGGCGAGATTAAGGTACCCCACTAGTATAGTTTTGCTATCCATTTCTTCCTCTACTTACCTTACTTTCTACTCTAGGAATTTGGATGCTATACCACTTGGTGCATATATGTTAAGTAATTATATGGCTTTATTCTTGATGGTTCCTTTTAGCAGGATATAGTTTCCTTTCTTATGTCTTTTAATTAGATCAATTTTTGCTTTATCTGAGATAAAGATTGCTACCCCTGCCTTCTTTATTACTTTAGCTGAAGCATAATACATTCTATTCCAGCCTTTTTCCTTTACACTGTGTGTATCCCTCTCTTTCAGATGTGTTTCTTGTAAACATTGTATTGTACGATTATGGTTTTAATCCATTCTGCTGTCCACCTTCGTTATATGGGAGAGTTCATTCCATTCATATTAGCAATTATGATTACTATCTCTTTCTTTCCCTCCATCCTATTCCCTCCCCTGTTTATTCTTACATTTTTCTCCCCTTCTCTCTTCCCCAGCTTAAGAGTTTTCCTTTTGACCACCACCTGCCTCAGTATTCCCTTCTTGTCAGCCCCACTCCCTTTTCCTCCCCTTCCCCCTTACTTCTTCCCTCACTTCTAACCTCACTGCCCCTTTCAAAGCCCTTTCCCCCTCCTACTGCCTGTAGGATATTTTTATACTTAATGTAGTATGTTATTTCTTCTTTGCACCAAAGGTGACAGGAACAAATCTCGTGCAAAGTTCCTCTCCTTCCCCTCTTTCTGTAATGGCAATGCAATTTTGAATTTGAAGATCTCTTTGTGTTGGAAAAAGTAGCAGGTACTTAACACTTAGTAACTGATCAAGCCTCTGATTGGGGAACAGAAGGTATGAACTCCGGTGTCCTGTTACTGATGTAACAGGAAGGGGTTGGCTGAAACAGGCTGTGTGTACATAAGGAACAGCACCAGAAAGGCACAATCAGAATTTCCTTGAGAATGAGATCTGGTGCCAGAGCAATTACAGAAGAATGAAGAACTGAGTCCTGAGAAATTGTGGTGGTGGTTCTTCTTCTGAACAGAATCCCAGGAGCCCAGAGCCACGAGGCCAGGAGCCAGGAGGCAGAGCCAAACCCAGAGCCAAGAGCCTAGAGCCCAGGAACCTGGATTCCAGAACCAGGAGCCCAGGCAACTGAAGCATGACTGGGATGCTGAGACTTTGCTTGTTTGTGGCTTGATTGAGCCTTGAATTTCCTGGGGCAGAAATGGTAAAGTATCTGACATGGACCAGGCACTGTGAACTTCAGTGTGGAGCAGAACCTGCCCAGAGAGCTAGTCAAGGAACTGGGAGCTGTTTGTCATTGAACCCAGGTGACAGTCTATTGAATCCAGGTAGAATCTTGGACCATGGAAGGGGATCCAGGGAATCTGAGAACAGGCCCCAAGTCAAGATGAAAAGACCTCTCCTTGGGTATTGAGTAATTATGGAATTATAGTTTACTAGTGACCTAAGGGGTGGAGGGTTTTGTGCATGATACTTAGTAAAAGTTTGCTGAATAAATGACTGATTGTACTTTGAGATATTGTTACTGATAAGTGACTGATTTAGTTAATCAAGACTTTGCCCCATGAGTGGAAGACTTTGACTATGTACTTTGAGACTACTGATAAGTGACTGATTGAGATAACTTAAGAGTGACTATTTTACTTTGAGACTATGTTATGAATATTATATTGTGATTTTATGTGATTGGTAGTAATATTTTGAATGCTGCACCTTGATTTTCCATGGATGTTTTGCTTTTGCTATAGAATAAATAAAGTGATCGCTATACTGTGTAATCAGAACCTTAAAAGCTGTTCACAGTAGCATTCTTCTGGAAAGCTTCAGTGCATGTCATTACACCTTCCTTATTTTGTGTCTCTTCTCCATAGTCCTATGCTTAACTGGTTGTGTTATTCCCTCCTTGCACCAGAACCAATGTGGAAGAAGCTCATATAATACTCATGTCTTTCCCTTCTTTCCCTATGCTATATTGTTTTTTTTTTGCCTCTTTGTGTGGCATAATTTACCCTTTTCCACTTCATTCTTTCCTCTTCTTCCATTGCAGTCCCTTTGTAGCCCTTAATAAGGTTTTTTCTCATCATTTTGTGTAATTTATACTCATACCCTCTGTTTGTCTATAACAGTCTGTTCTTATTAAATAATAAGGTGTGTGTGTGTGTTTGTGTGTGTGTTTTCCATGTTTACCTTTCTATGTCTCTTTGTAGCTTATAATTGGAGGATGAATTTTCCATTGAGCTCTGGCTTTTTCTTTTTTTTTTTTTTAAAGCAATCAGGGTTAAGTAACTTGCTGGGTATAGTACTGAGTATCTGAGGCCGGGTTTGATCCAGGTCATCCTGACACTGGAGAGCTCTTACTCGCTGAGCCACCTGGCTGCCCCTAAGCAATTGGGGTTAAGTAACTTGCTCAAGGTTACACGGCCAGGTGTTTCTGGGTAGGTGCTAAGTGTCTGAGCCCAGGATTCAATCCCCAGGTCATCCCAACACTGGAGCCAGTGCTCTTACTCGCTGTGCTACCTGGCCACCCTGAGCTCTGGCTTTCTCATCAGGAAGTTCTGTTATATCTGTTATATCATTGAACGACCATCTCCTTGCCTGGAAGATTATGTTCAGTTTCGCTGGGTAGGTGATCCTTGGTTGTAACCCGAGCTCTTTTGCCTTGTGAAAAATTAAATTCCACTAACTCTGATCTTTCAGTGTAGAAGCTGCCAAATCCTGTGCGATCTTCACTATGGTTCCTTGATATTTGAATTGGTTCTTTCTGGCCACTTGAAGTATTTTCTCATTTTCCTGGTAATTCTGGAGTTGGCCACAACATTTTGAGGACTTTTCAATTTGGGATCTCTTTCAGGAGGTCTCCAGTGGATTTTCTCAAGTTCTATTTTACCCTCTGGTTCCAGTATCTCAGGGCAGTTTTCCTTGATGGGCTCTTGGAAGATGTTGTCCAGGCTCATTTTTTCATCATGATTTTCTGGTAGGCCTATGATTCTCAGATTACCTCTCCTAGATCTGTTTTCCAGGTCACTTATTTTTCCATTGATATATTTTACCTCTTTTTCTAATATTTAATTCGTGATGTTTTGCTTGACTAATTCTTGGTTCCTCACAGAGTTATTTGCTTCAATTTAGTTGATTCTAGTTTTTAGTAGATTATTTTCCGAGGTTAGTTTTTGTAGCTCCTTTTCCATATCACACATTTTTTTTCTTTTTAAGGAGCTGTTTCTTCATTGGAATGTTTTTCTAATTTTGCAATTGTGATTTTTTTTTAAAAATATTCATTTTATCTTCTGTCTCATTTGGTTTTCAAAGTTCCTTTTGAGCTCATCTAGGAGAGTGTTCTGTGCTTGAGACCAGTTCCCTGTTGAGGCTTCAACTGTGGGTATGGAGTCAAAACTGTCTCCCTCTGAGTTTGTTTCCTCCCTCTGGTGATAGTAGGACTACAGAGTCTTTGTCTTTGCAGTCTGCTTTCTACCTATTTTGAAGCAGGGTCCTAGCCATGCCCTTCCTCGAGAGTTCTCAAGCCTTTACTGTTTAAGGTTTTGCCCTGGGGCAATAATTACTATATTTTCAGGGTCAGAGGGGGCATTATAGCAGCTGGGGTTCATTCTGCCATCCTGGTCCCTGGAGATCTAAATAGGGGCTTTTTAAATTTCTGGGCTATGGATTGATAGTCCCAGGAGTAGTTGCTGCCCCTGCCAGGGGCACTGCATTTGATTCCCACCCTGCTCTGTCCAGTCCCAGCCCTTCATTGGTAAGCCTGGAAATGGCTCTTGTGGTTGGTGGGACAACTTGCCACCACATTGATCAGGCCTTGTCCCAGCCTGCGTCTGTGGGCTGCAGCATCCTGGCCTGCCTCTCTCTGTGTTGTTTTAATTTTAATTTCTCTCATCAAAAGTTTTTAGAGCACTTTTCCAATATTTCTTGTGCTTATTTTACTTGATTTTTAAAATCATTTTTGAGATTTTCCATGACCTGAGACCAATTCATGGTTTTCTTTGAGACTTTGAATGCAGCAGTTTTGACTTTGTTGTCTTCTTCTGAGTGTATATTTTGATCTTCCTTGTTACCATTATAACTTTCAATAGTCAGAATTTTTTCTGTTGCTTACTAATTTTCCAGCCTATTTCTTGACTTTTAACTCTTTGATAAAGTGGGGCTCTGCTTCAATGGTGGAGAGCACATTGTACCAAGCTTTGGGGGTTTGTGAAGTTGTTTTCAGAGATAGTTCTAGGGAAAACTTACAAGTTTTTAATTATTCTATGGTGGTTTGATCTGAGAAGAGGTGTCTTTACTACTCTATGTCCTGTGATCTGATCTGTGAATGACTCTTTTCTGCCCTGGAACTGTGATAAGCCCGGACTGAGGCTTCAAGTTCTGGTGTACTAGTGCTTCTTCCCACCCTGGGATGGCAACTCAGGACTGTGACCCAGATCTGAGTATGGACCAAGTAACAGAGTCCTGACTTCAGAGCCAGCAAAAAGACCCTTGTAACCTTCTTCTGAGCAGTCATGTAACCCCTTTACTATCCATGGTTTGAGAGGTCTAAAAACTGCCATGGCTTTCACCGAGTCAGTCACCCACAAGGCCTGCTTCCAGTTTTCTGATTTGCTCCATTCAACCCTATATACCATTATCTGAGCTATTTTTTTTCAAATGCTTTATTAACTTCTGGTTTACTTCATTCATTTCTGCCAGAGTTTGGGTTACAAATTTTCTCCCCATTTTTCCCCTACCTACCTCCCCAAAATAGCAGCCCCGAGGATATTCCCTCCTCTTATTTCCCACTTACATGTAAAACAGTATTTAAAATAGTATATGTATATATATATTTCCAGATTCATTCCCTTCCTCCCTTGTCCCCTTACTGGGAAGATAAGCAATTCAATATAGGTTGTACATGTATAGCTAATGCAAAACATTACTATAGTAGATATATTGTAAAAGACTAACTATATTTCCCTCCTTTGTATCCCACCTCCCAAATGTTTTATTCTCCACTATGATCCCATCCTTTTTCAAAAGTGGGTGCTTCCAACTTCCCTCCCAGAAGCTGGTCACACACCTCAGGACCTCCACCCTAGACAACAATTCAGCTCCAAGCAGGTTAAAGCAAGAGCTTTAGACCCCTCAGACTGGTCACTTGGTCCCCCTACAGTCTGCAGGTCAGGAGCTGAAGCTGCAACATGGGGCCAACTGCTCGGAGGAATCTCCGCGGCTTCTAGCCATGGGGGCAGAAGCCCATGTTCTCCCAACTACTGGTCCCAAAGTCCACACTGCACTGACCTCTCACTTTGTCCTTAGCATCTATGTGTTGATAATTCTGGAAACCACCAGAGCTGCTGGTGATCTAGAGTCCCTCCAGCTGGTGATTGATCAGGCCAGCCCTGGGGCTAAAACCTTCGTGTGGGAGTGGGCTTGGCTTACAGAGCACTGTACTGACCCCTTCCTGCAGGTCTGCCAGGCTGTCCTCAGTGGGAGGTTAGCTTCTCTGTGTCATTTTGTGGGTGGTTCTGTTCAGAGTCCCTTTTTACATGAATTGGGGAAGGTGGAAGCTGGAGCCAAGCAGAAGTCCTGCTTCTACTCTGTCATCTTGACTCCGAGTCCCCCCCCTCACAGCTATTTTTTAGTGAAGTGTCCACATAAGCTGTCTCATGTGTAAACAGCCAAAAGTAAAAGGAAGCAACGCTAGGAATTTAATTCCTTAGTCAGGATCCTGGACAATCACTATTCTGAAGCACTGTTTTTTTTAATCTATGAATATTATTAATTTCATTCAAATATGCAAGTGGATATATCATCTTATCCGACTGATATGACTTTTCCTCATGTCCTCCTATAGCTACACCATGATTATTTTTTTTTAAATATTAGGTTGGTTATTTTGTAGATGTCTTATGAAAAGCACTTCCAGCAGCCAAGAGTTGTGAGTTACCTGTTTTCTATATGTGTTCTCTCTGTATATACACTAGTGCTATAGTTTCACAGATTTTTGGGTTGAGTATTTGTAATAACTACTCATTCTATACCACCATAATCAATAATTCTTTCTAAAACCTAAGGAAGTCTAACTTAATAATTGATACAAAGGGTTGAGTAGGGGAAAATATATTCCTGAAGGCTTGTGAGCTTTAGTAATACAAAACTTTCTTCTGACCGCTCAAGGCCACCCACAGACACGTGGAGGGTGCTGTTGCTTCCTAGTTCCTGCTAATATGGATGTGGGCTCAGAGAGTAAGTTCAGAGCTTGTGCAATTGGGATAACTAGTGGACAGCCCACATAATACATTGGTGTCCTTAAAACATCAAGGGAAAAATCCCCTTCATTTAAACACACACTATATACAGTAAAAAAAATTGCCCATGTAGTTATATACATCTTATGTACAAATATCAGCCACATAGGGAAATTAAGATAGAGGAGAAGACAAATAATAAATATTTATATTATTCCACATTTTCTGTGTGTTTTTTACTTCATTTATAAAATGGAACATAAGCAAGTTGAGTTTCATGACTTCCAGATTTGACTAGGAAAAAGAAAAAAAACTAAAATAAAGGGCTTTTTACAGCTGTAAAAGAAAAGTACAACTGAAAAGGGAACAGTGATCTGTATTAGAATAGATAT
Source organism: Petaurus breviceps papuanus (assembly GCF_028583685.1). Taxonomy (NCBI): domain Eukaryota; kingdom Metazoa; phylum Chordata; class Mammalia; order Diprotodontia; family Petauridae; genus Petaurus; species Petaurus breviceps. Next base: position 13,695,070 of record NW_027185793.1, on the reverse strand, counting down.
ATGCACAAAGAAATATTTACCTGAAAAACAATCAGAATACTCAGGAGAAAAGATAAACATAGAGATACATGTGGTTTGGTGACATGAGTGCACTGATGGAAATAGGAGAATGTTGAAGGCAAGTGCAAGGGTTTTTTTTTTTCTAAAGGAAGCCAAATGGAGTGGAGAGTTTTCATAAAAGGAGAGAATGATTTGATTATACCACATTTTGTTCAAGTGATTCTCCCCTGAAAGACAGGAAATGAAGCTCATGTTTTTGTTTTTCTTTTTCATCAAATTCACATATTTGGAAGGCAGTCTCTGTGGAAAGTTGGTATATGTGCAGAAAGCCTCTCAGGTGGCTTACTATGAGAGCTAGAAACCAAATTCTCACCAGCATTGATTGAATATTCTAAAGGCAAAAGTGCTAAATAGAGTTAGTAGGAATAGAATTATTGATGGAAGTTGTCTATGTAAGGTCAGTAATGGCAAAGTCTGGCATCCACTTTGAAAAGGAAAAAAAAAGACCAAGAGATATGATCATATTTCATCACATGTAATCTCAGCCTGATACCCTGTGGAAAATGGCTTAAGAGTTTATTGGTTACATGGCAATTATCAATTAGTATTGATCAGTTCCAACCTTGTGAGACCTTCAAGTTTTCTCAAGAAAATATTGGGCATTAATTACTGTGCAGGAATCATGTGGTATTCATCTTTTTTGGCATGTCTTAGTCATGCCTACCTACTGATGATTGTGCACATCTGACTGAAATTCAAAACTGAAGCTGAAAAACTGTTTCCAAATTCCTAATCCCTTAATGGTGAGAAATTACAATCCCTCCTCTTCTGAAGCAGAAAAGCAGTCCTATTTTAAGAAGCTCTGTTTAGAAGACAACAGAACCTGATCAATCAGAGTCTTTCTGACTCTCCATGCTTTATTCAAGAAGATATTATTTATTGAGTTTCCAAATGCTGACACCAATGAAGCAGTGACCTCAGCAGGACTAGTGGATGGAAAATGAAGGATTGAAATTCAGAACATTTTGCAGAATGATTTGTTTGACATACCCAGTAGGAAAGTTGCTTGTTGAACTTATTATTCATTCATGTATTCATGAAAAAATACAATAAATGAATAATCTCTGCACAGTGCCTGAATGATCACATTGAAATGAACCTAAAGCTTTGCCATCCTTACTTGGCAACAGAAGAGTTTTACTTTTCAATATCATTAACTGCTCCTTGAGTATACATTATGCTTATAAATCAGCAAGGGAAATTTAAAAGGCATCGTAATTTGAGGTTATACAGAAAATTAGACATTAAAAATATATATGCATAATAATAACCACTTATGTGACTTTTTGGTTTCTCGTCCTAGAGAGTTATTTAACAATTGCTATATTGAAATGTAACTGAATCTATGCTTTTGTTTTGACATTTTGACAACTGGACTACAGCCCCAGAGAAAATGGCTCTTTAAATAGACTATTAGAAGAAGAGGAAAACATGTCTACTGTTAAATGTTGAGTTTTAAAACAGCTGTTATTGGGTTTAAAACAGAAAAGGTCAAACTATTGTAAGTAGCATATCCCTTGTTTTCTTCCTGATAGTTTGCATTCTTATATATGCAACAGAAATGACTGCAAGTGCCAACCAACCCACTGAAAATAAATTCATAAAAGACTGGAAAGGATTATTCTTTCTTTATTTATTTTTAATGCTTTATTAACTTCTGATTTACATCATTGTTTTCCGCCAGATATTGAATTACAATTTTTCTCCCCGTTTCCCCCTATCCACCGCCCCAAAATAGCAGTCCCACAGGATATCACCTCCTCCAATTTGCTCTCTCCCATATTTTCTCCCATACCCCTTTTGACTTTTCAGTGGATCTCTATGCCTCAGTGCCTGTATATCTTATTTCCCAATTACATATAATATGGTATTAATAATAGTATATATATATATATATATGCACAAAAACACACACACACACATATATACATACATACATACATATATATTTGAATATTTGATTTTAAAACTTTCAATTCCAGATTCATTCCCTTCCTTCCTTGTCACCCACCCTTACTGGGAAGATAAGCAGATCAGTATAGGATGTACATGTGTGGCTAATGCAAAACAATAACACAGTAGATATATTGTAAAAGACTGACTATATTTCCCTCCCTCCTATCCCACCTCCCACTTGTTCTATTCTCTACTTTGATCCCGTCCCTTTTCAAAAGTGGGTGCTTCCAACTTCCCTCCCCCCCAGCCTGCCCTCCCTTCCATCATACCCCCTCTCATCTCCTTCCCTCCCTACTCTCCTGGAGGGTGAGATACCCTATTTAGTGTGTATTTCACTCCCTCCTCAAGCCAGATTCAGTGGGAATAAGTATGACCGATTCCCTTTTGCCTTCCTATTCTTCCCCCCCCCCATTGTAACCATTTTCCCTTGCTTCTTCTGTATGAGATAGTTGACCCCAATCTGTCTCTCCCCATCTCCTCTCATTATATTCTTCTATCATCTCTTAATTTCACCTTTTAAGTATCATCCCTTCCTGTTAAACTGGTCCTGTGCCCTCCATCTATGTATATCTGTGTAATGGGAATGCAAATTTAAAGATCTTCCCTGCCCCTAGACTAAAGTGCACCTGGAGCCTGGGGTGGGAGGCTTGTTTTTCAGTAGATACTTTTTGATTGGCCAGTGGGTCAATAAGGTTGTTACATTCTCTGAGCCAGGAGAAGGCTATATAAGCCCTGATGTGTAGCTTTGTTTGGGGGGCTCACTTTGAGAAGTGTTCTGTGATTTGATTAGATGAGACTCTGGGAAGCCATTGGTTGTTGAGGCCTCCTACTCTTCCCCCCCCCCCAGCTTTGAAAAACCCAGATGTTGATTTGGTATGGGTGTAATGGTTGGACAGTTTGGAAATCTGTCCATTTGATCTGTTTCTGTCTTGATAATTCTGTCTGTATATTCTGAAGTTTGGGATGCTGAACTTTTTCCCCTGAACTAGGTAAACAATACATATTTGACTGATTAAAGTAAGCTTGTTAACCCATTTTGCATTGCTTTCCTTTAACAAAGCAGATCCAAGAACCTGTATAGGCAGCCACCCTGGGGACGCTGTGGTGCTTGCCGCTACAAAATGAGATGACGAACAGGATCTGCAGAGTAAAAGGAAAGTATAGGGGCTGGGATAATTGTTTGTTTCCCAGTTGTGGTAGCTGTGATTCTGTGGAGCCATGCACCAGGAGAGAAGAATGGCCTGCATGCAGACTTCGCTGAGGTGAGAGCAGGAATGGTGAGCTGCCTGAATCGGGCCCTGGGCAGAAGCCAGGAGCAGCTGCCGCCTGTGGGAGGAGAAGGACCCCAGGAGTTCGGAATTTAGCCATGGGAAAAGATAAGAACTGAGCAGCAAAGCAGGGGTAAAGAATGTGTTTCCTTGCTGCATCCCACAGTTTGGGACCCAGGGGGAGGATGGACTTGTGACTATGGTGGGTGGGATGAAGTGCCTTGGATCCACAAGGACACCACCTTGTTGGTTTTGTTGCCTAGCCCTCACTCTGTACTTGGAAGCAGAGGCTGGAGCTGTGTGAGGGGAAGGACACCCCCCTCTGCTCAGGAGAACTTTGTTTGGACTCTTGTTTTGAATTGAGGTGGTAATGCAATGTACTTTGTGCTTGTTTGAGGCCCAGTGGCCACTTTGGTAACTTCAGTTATGATTCTTGCAAATGTGACCTATAATTGTTAATGCTAATTCAAAAGTAAATTGTTTATGCTATGGGCGTGAAAGATCATGGGGCCTAATGTAATGGAAATGCAAATTTAAAGATCTTCCCTGCCCCTAGGCTAACATGCACTTGGAGCATGGAGTGGGAGCCTTGTTTTTCAGTAGATACTTTTTGAATAGCCAGTGGGCCAATAAGTTTGCTACATTCTCTGAGCCAGGAGAAGGCTATATAAGCCCTGATGTGTAGCTTTGTTTGGGGGGCTCACTTTGAGAAGTGTTCTGTGATTTGATCAGATGAGACTCTGGGAAGCCATTGGTTGTTGAGAGCCGCCCCCCCCCACAGCTTTGAAAAACCCAGATGTTGATTTAGTATGGATGTAATGGTTGGACAGTTTAGAAATCTGTCTACTTGATCTGTTTCTGTCTTGATAATTCTGTCTGTATATTCTGAAGTTCGGGATGCTTACCTTTTTCCCCTGAACTAGTTAAATGATTGTAATGTAATGCCAAGGAAAAGCAACTTCCCAAGGTTCAGAATACCAGCATAGGTGCTCTCCATTTTATTCAGTGACAAATTAAGAACAGAGGGAATCAAAATATAACATCATTCAAAATACAGCATTTACTAATTGTGATAAAATAATCTCCAAGTACTACCCCACCCCAGGACCTTACATCCATTCAATCAATTACAAAGTCCCTGTTCTAAATATTCATTTAGTCTATCACAAAGCCCCTCTTCTCAAATGGAGATTAGTTTCCAATCATAAGTAAAGTACATTCATTTGTTCAACCATAGAACACAAAAAGGTCAAAAGTTCCCCACCCCTGGATCACAAATGAATCTATCCCAAACAAGTTTAAACACGGCACTTAATACCCAAATGGAGGTCTTTTCTTCATCTTGACACTAGGCAAGTTCTCAGCAATCTTTGTTCCTGGGGAGACAAAGCTTAGCAAGGCCACAAGATACATTGCCAGTCTCTTCATTAATTCATCCTCTGTCTGCAGAACACTCCTAGGACCCCTGAAAACATTAGCAAAACCCTCTCCCAGGATTTCTGTAAACATACAATGAGAAAATCCTTCTTTAGGGCTTCTGAACCAACAGAAAGGTTCCCAGACTCCTGCAACAACAGCACTGTCCTTCACCAGTGGTCAGTATTCATTCTCTGTCTGCAGGACAGTCTCAGTAACTCTGAACGAACAGAAAGGTTCCCAGACCCCTGCAACAACAGCACTGTCCTTCACCAGTGGACAGTACTCACTCTCTGTCTGCAGGACAGTCTCAGTAGCTCTGAACCAACAGAAAGGTTCCCAGACCCCTGCAACAACAGCACTGTCCTTCACCAGTGGACTGTATTCACTCTCTGTCTGCAGGACAGTCTCAGTAGCTCTGAACCAACAGCCAGGTTTCACAACTTCTTCAACAGCAGGACTGTCTTTCACCAGTGGACAAATCTGGCAAAACAACATCAAAACAGACAAAGTACCAGCAAAACAGCCATGTCTCCTCAGGCCTTGGCAGCTTTGGGGGCAGGTCTCAAAAGTCCAGGGCAATTCAAAGTGGCCCTCAGCAATCCTCTCAGTCTCTCTCTGCCTCCAGGAGGGTGCTGCTTCCAAAAAGTTCTTCTGCCTCTCTCCTGTGTCTCTCCAAATCTATGTCACCAGCTCCTCCCAATTCAGCACTATCTTTTTCTGTCAACAAGTCCATCCCACAGGTGGGATTAACAAGCTCTGGGTTTTAACACAATCAAACCAAAACCCAAGCCAACACAGGGGAATCTTTAAATGCCATTACTATTAGAAAGATACATGTTTGACTGATTGAAGTAAGCTTGTTAACCCATTCTGAGTTGCTTTCCTTTAACAAAGCAGATCCAAGAACCTGTATTGGCAGCCACCCTGGGGACGCTGGGGTGCTTGCTGCTACAACCTGTAAACATATATACACACATTCACATATGTATTAATATGCCCATGTACCCTCATATATAGACATGTGTGTATGTATACATATATGTATATACATATATATATATATTTCTAATCCCTTCAACTACTGAGAAAAGTTTCATAAGTTACAATTATTTTTTTTTCCATGTAGGAATGTTAATAGTTCAACTTTGATAAGTTCCTTATGATTCCTTTTCCCTGCTTACCTTTTCTTGCTTCTTGTATCTGAAAGTCAAATTTTCTATTCAACTCTGGTTTTTTCAGCAAGAATGCTTGAAAGTCCTCTATTTCACTGAATGACTATATTTTCCCCTGAAACATGATACTCAGTTTTGCTGGGTAGGTTACTCTTGTTTTTAATCCCAGCTCCTTTGACCTCTGGAATATCATATTCCAAGCCCTTCCATCCCTCAGTGTAGAAGCTGCCAGGTCCTGGTTTATCCTGATTGTGTTTCCACAATATTCAAATTGTTTCTTCCTGGCTGCTTGTAATATTGTCTCCTTAATCTGGGAATTCCAGAACCTGGCTATTACATTCCTCAAAGTTTTCTTTTTGGGATCTTTTTCAGGAGGTGATCAGTGGATTCTTTCAACCTCTATTTTGCCCTCTGGTTCTAAAACATCAGGGCAGTTTTCTATGAGAAATTCCTGGAGGATGATTACTAGGTTCTTACTTTGATCATGGCTTTCAGGTAGTCCAATAATTTTTAAATTGTTTCTTCTTGATCTATTTTCCAGGTCAGTGGTTTTTCCCATGAGATATTTCACATCGCCTTCTATTCTTTCATTTGTTTGTATCTCTTTAACAGCATCTTGATTTCTCATAAAGTCATTAGCTTCCATTTTCTCCAATCTAATTCTGAAGCAATGATCCTCCTCATTGAGCTTTTCAGATTATTTTTCCATCTGGCAAATTTGGCTTTTTAAAGCATTCTTCTCCTCGTTGCCTTTTTGAGCCTCCTTTGCCATTTGAGTCAGTCTGTTTTTTAAGGTATTTTCCTCAGTCAGGCTTTTGACTCTCATTTCATAATTTTCTTGCATTGTTCTCATTTCTCTTCCCAATTTTTCCTCCAATTCTCTTATTTGCTTTTCATAATCCTTCTTAAGGTCCTCTATGGCCTGTAACCAGCTCACATTTTCCTTTGAAGCTTTTGGTGAGGAGTTCTGACTTCACTGTTTTCCTCTTGTTTCATGCTTTGCTGCTTTTTTGTCCCCAAAATAGGAGTGTATTGTTGGAATTTTCTTTCTTCTTTGTTTCCTTTGCCTGCTCCTTTTGCCACTCAATTATTTGACTTTTGGGCTTTTTGCCACAGTAGGACTCTGCCACCAGACAGGGGAGCTTTTGTCCTAAACACTGGGGTTTTCTCAGCTGCTAGAGGTATTAGATGGGTGCCCTCTCTGAGGTCTCCACACACTCTGGCAAGCTGGACACACACCCCAGGACCTCCAGCCTAGACTGCAATCCAGATCCAAGAAGGTTAAAGCAAGAGCGATTACCCCTCAGATTGGTGCTCGGTCCCCCTACACTCTGTAGGCCATCAGCTGAAGCTGCCACGTGGCACTGGCTGGCTGTGCAGGGGTCTCAGAGGCTTCTCGCCCCGGAGGTAAAAGCCACTCACTCCCACTCATTGGTCCCAAAGTCCAGACTGTACTGATCTCTCACTTTGTCCTTTGCATCTATGTGTTGATAAATCTGGAAACGGCCACAGCTGCTGCTGATCTGGAGTCCTTCTGCAAGTGACTGGTCAGGCCCACCCTGGGGCTAAAGCCTTGGTGTGGGGCTGGGCTCAGCTCCTGGAGCACTGCGCTGGATTCCTGCTGGCCTGCCAGGCTGTCCTTAGTGGGAGGTTAGCTTCTCTGTGTCATTTTGTGGGTTCTGCAGCTCCAAAGTTTGTTTAGAGTCCCCTTTTTACATGGATTGGGTAAGGTGGAAGCCGGAGCAGTGGGAAAGTAATGCTTCTACTCTGCCATCAATCCGCCCCCAGAATTATTCTTTCTTACAAGGCTGAACAATACTTCAAGCCATGAGTTACCCAGTCTATAATATACTTCTTGACCACATGTTTTCCCTACATATATACCATCCACAAATACTCCATGACCATAATGATGACTAACAAGTACCCTTTTATTTACTGTCTCTAGTGATACATGTTTTATGTATACCTTTCCCCTTTGGTGTTGTCATAACCTGTGATAGAATATAGCCTACATGTCCATGGCATAGCTTTTCTTGTCATTTTATTTCCTATATAGTTATCATTCAGTTATTTCAGGGTAGTTCAACTCTTTGTGAATGTAATTGGGGTTTTCTTAGCAAAAATACTGGAATAGTTTGTCATTTCCTTCTCCACCTCATATGAGACCTCATATGAGACAAACAGAGGTAAAGTGATTTGTCCAGGGTCACAAGCTAGTAAGTGTCTGATCATATGGCTTTCATTGTTATTGTTATTATTATTTCACATGCCAAAGAATATATCTACACTTGGAAGCCTAGTGAATAGCTAATTAGCAGAAGAACTTTTAAACCTACATTATCTAAATAGGTCCTTATTTCTACTGAGATTTTCCATTAATGTTAATGTACTGCCTTCTCAGGTTCAAAGCTTTATAAATACAGAAAAATGTCCTACTGATTCTCTTCTGTATGCTTCCACATTCAATCCAAAACTAGTTACTACTGATTCTTCTGCAATATATTTTGGGGATCCACCCAGTCCATTATTTTTACACAATGATTATTCTAGATCAAGAATTCACTATACCACCTTTGTATGACAGAGAGTGTGCTGGAATATACAATCAGTTCTTTCCCTGCTTAATTATAAGCTGTGTGATCATGGCCAAATAATAACCTCCATGAACCTTAGTTTCCTCATCTAAAATTTAGAATATCTATAGTACATAGGGAAGTAGGAAATGCAGTAGAATGTGATCACTGGATAAAGATTTGACATATAGAGTATGAACAGCCAAATTTAAGTTTGTATATGGTCTAAAAACTGCAGTTTTAGCATCCTCTTACCCCATTTGTATCACTGTGGCACAGTCACTACAAAAAGAAAAGACAGGGGGAGGGTCTGAAAAGACTAAGGAGGTCTTTAATTTCTATTTGTATCATGGGTTTCCATGACCTTTTAATTTCTATTCCATTTACGGATAGAACGTAAACTCATTGAAGGCAAGGATTCTTTTGTTTTTGTCTTTTTATCCAAAATGTCATTTCCAAGGATTCTTATGAAATTGCATTGCATTAAATTACCTTGAAATAATGCATCACCAATTGGCCATCCTACTACTGATGAATCTTAAGGTATTTGCTAGGCTGATCCTTGTAAAGCAGACCAACTCTTTTTGTATCTTATACAAAACCTTTCCAGGATGGTAGCATCTGCCAGACTTCATGATCAGCTGGCATAGCCTTCAACAATGAATAAATTGTTGGATGAATAAATGAATGGATAGATAGATGAACGATAAAAGGCATTTGTTAAGTACTTATTCTGTGCAATATACTTCAGATACAAACAGAAAAAAAGTAAGACAATGCTCTCGAGGAGCTCACATTCTAGTGGTGGAGGCAAAGAATATGGAAAGTTTCATCTGCAAACCCGATGGGAAAAGACCCATGACCCTTAGGATGTTATGGCAAAGTGCAGGGTAATGTCTCTTCTCTACTGTCATTCCCACTGACATTATATAAGTTTCTGATGTTGAATACTTGACAGTGTCAAGGACATTGGTGGCAAGGATTCTCTTTTCTATGTCTTCAGTAGCTCTGGCTGTAATACTCTTCAATCTAGTAAGACTGGATTCCTAAGTATTTCTATAACAAGAAATTTCATTTCCCAGTTATGATCATTTTCACTTACTATCCTCCATGCATGGAATGCCCTGACTCCTCATCTCCAGCTCCTGGTTTCCTCAACTTTTTTCAAATCCCAAGTAAAAGTCCATCTTCTACAGAAAACTTTTCTTTATTCCCCTTTATTCCAATATATTTCCCCAGTTGATTATTTCAAATTATCCTGTGTATAGCTAATTTTTACATAGTTGTTTATATGTTGTCTCTCTTCCCCAAAAAGGGAATGCAATATGGAGGGAAGGAGAGAGAAGAGAATGGTGTTTATCCCACAGAATCAAAATGTTTGGGAAGAGAACTATACACACATAGAATAAAGGGTAAGGGGAGTAGGCATCATATATTAACCTCATTCTCATATTAACTGAACAATGACACATACATTTATATATGCACACACACATATAACATACACACAAATGTTTGTTGTAAAAATATAATAAACATAACTTGAAGCAATTAGCACAGTGCTGAGCCTGAGTTGGGAAAGACTGAGTTCAAATCCAGCCTCAGACACTTACTGGCTATAAGCCTGGACAACTCATTAATTGCTTTTTGCCTCAGTTTTCTCATCTGGGAGGTAGTCTCCCAGGGTTGTTGTGAGGATCAAATGACATAATACTTGTCAGACTCAGCACAAAGCCAGGAACATAACATGTCCTTTCTTCGTTCCTCAATAGTTTGATATAGGAACAACAAAAAGCAGAAAGGGCGGGGTGGAGTCAAGATGACAGAGTAGAAACAGGACTTCTGCAGGGCTCCAGCTTCCACCTCCCTCCAATTCATGTAAAAGGGGACTCTGAACAAACATTGGAGCTACAGAACCCACAAAATGACATAGTGAAGCTAACTTCCCACTGAAGACAGCCCAGCAGGCCAGCAGGAATCGGCTAGAGCAGCACTATGGGAGACGAACTTAGCCCTGTCTGCCAGCCAGAGGTTTTAGCTCCAGGATGGCGCTGACCAACCACCAGCTGGAGAGACTTCAGATCACCAGCAGCTGTGGCAGTTTCCAGAATTATCAACATATAGATGCTAAATCAAAGGGTATGAAAGTATTTATAGCCCTTTGGGCATAGTTCCAGATTGCTCTCCAGAAAGGCTGGATCAGTTCACAACTCCACCAACAATGCATTAGCATGATGGAGAGAAAAACGTGCATCCAGAGAAAGAACTAGAAAGAACTAAATTTATATACAGGTGGAAGCAAAATACCTGATCTTTTTCGTTCTCTTATTTGATTTTATGCCCTCTTTACCATTTTTCATTCCAGCTGGTACAATCCATTCTTATAACCTGACCATTGTATAATGTGAAAGTATTTACACATCCTATACTTGATTATAAGACGCCATGGGGGGGGGGGGCGGGGGGGGGACAAAATGTGAAATTCAAGGAATTATGGAATTGAATCCTGTAAACTAAAAGGAAACAAACAAATTAATAAATTAAAGAATTAAAAAAAACATATAGATGCTAAGGAGAAAGTGAGAGGTCAATTCTGTGTGCAGTGTGGATTTTGGTATCCAGTAGTAGGGAGTGCTTGGCTTTTGCCCCCAGGGTGAGAAGCCCCTGAGGAGCCACATCCACACAGCTGCCCCCACATGGCAGCTTCAGCTCCTGGCCTGCAGACTGTAGTGGGACAAAGCAACCAGTCTAAGGGGTTAATCGCTCTTGATTTAACCTTCATAGAGCTGGATTGTGGTCTAGGGTGGAGATCCTGTGGTGTGGGACCAGCTTTCCAGAGCATGTGGAGGGTTCAGAGAGAAATACCTCCAGGAGCTGAGAAAACTCTAGCATTTCGAACAAAGTTCCCCTGTCTGATGGCAGGATCCTTCTGTGGCAAAAAAGACCAAAACTCAAGTAATTGAGTGGCAATATGACCGGGCAAAGGAAACAAAGCAAAAAAGAAGAATCCAACATTAGACTCCGATTTTGGGGACAAAAAGGTTCAAAGCACGGAACAGGAGGAAAACAGTGAAGTCAGAAATTCTGCACCAAAAGCTTCAAAGAAAAATACGAGCTGGTTACAGGGCATAGAGGACCGTAAGAAGCAGATAAGGGAAGTGGAGGAAAAATTGGGAAGAGAAATGAACATGATGCAAGAAAATTATGAAATGAGAGTCAACAGCCTGACTAAGGAAAATAACACCTTAAAAAACAAACTAACTCAAATTACAAAAAAGGCTCAAAAAGGCAATGAGGAGAAGAATACCTTACAAAGCCAAATTTGCCAGATGGAAAAAGAATCACAAAAGCTCAATAAGGAGAATCATTCCTTCAGAATTAGATTGGAGCAAATGGAAGCTAGTGACTTTATGAGAAATCAAGATGCTGTTAAACAAATCCAAACATATGAAAGAATAGAAGGCAATGTGAAATATCTCATTGGAAAAACCACTGATCTGGAAAATAGATCTAGGATAGTTTAAAACTTATTGGACTACCTGAAAGCCATGATCAAAGAAAGAACATAGAAATCATCCTCCAAAAAATTCTCAAGGAAAACTGCCCTGATGTGTTAGAAGCAGAGGGCAAAAAAGAGGTTGAAATAATCCACCAACTATGTCCTAAAAACACCCCAAAAAGAAAGCTCCTATGAATGTCATAGCCAGGTTCTGAAATTCCCAGATTAAGGTGAGAATATTACAAGCAGCCAGGAAGAAACAATTTGAATATTGTGGAAACACAATCAGGATAACACAGGATCTGGCAGCTTCTACACAGAGGGATTCGAAGGTCTTGGAATATGATATTCCACAGGTCAAAGGAGCTGGGATTAAAACCAGGAATCACCTACCCAGAAAAACTGAGCATCAGGGGAAAATGTGGTCACTCAGTAGAATAGAGGACTTTCAAGTATTCTTGATGAAAAAAAAAAACAGAGTTGAGTATAAAATTTGACATTCAGATATAAGAAGCAAGAGAAGCATGAGAAGGTAAACAAGGAAAATAAATCATAAGGAACTTATCAAAGTTGAACTATTTACATTATTACATGGAAAAAAACAACAATTGTAACTGATGAAACTTTTCTCAGTATGAAAATATATGAAGGGAATAGAAATATATCTACATCTATACACAGATATATGTCTATATCAGAGGGTATATGGGTGTATGAATACATATGTTAATGTGTGTATATATGCTTACAAGTAGACATAGATAGAGGGCATGGAACCAATTTAATAGGAGGGATGATACTTAAAAGGTGAAATTAAGAGGTGAGAGAGGAATATAATGAGAGGAGTTGGGGAGAGACAGAATGGGTTAAACTATCTCAAAAAAATGGAGGCAAGGGAAAATGGTTATAATGGAGGGGAAGAACAGGAAGGCAAAAGGGAATGGGTCAACCTTATTCTCATTAAATTTTGCTCAGGGATGGAATGACATACAAGCTAAATAGGGTATCTTACCCTAAAGGAGATTAGGGAGGAAGGGGATGAGAGCAGGGATGATGGAAGGGAGGGCAGGCTGGGGGGGAGGGAAGTTGGAACGACCCACTTTTGAAAAGGGACAGGACCAAAGTAGACATTAGAACAAGTGGGAGGTGGGATAGGAGTAAGGGAAATATTGTAAGTCTTTTACCATACATCTACTATGGTAATGTTTTGCATTATCTTCACATGTACAACCTATACTGAATTGTTTATCTTTCCAGTAAGGGTGTGTGAAAAGGAGGAAGGGGATGAATATGTAATTCAAAGTTTTAAAATCAAATGTTTAATATATATATATGTATATATACATATATATATTATTAATACTGTTTTACATGTAATTGGGAAATAAGATATACAGGCATTGGGGAATAGAGATCCACCATGGCCTACTGGAAAAGTCAGAGGTGATATGGGAGAGAGCAGATTGAAGGAGGGGATATCCTATGGCACTGCTATTTTGCGGTGGCGGGTAGGGGAAAAACAGGAAAAAAATTTTTAACTCAGAATCTTGCATAAATGAATGATGTAAACCAGGAATTAATAAAGTACTTGAAAAAAAAGTGGAAAGGGAAGGTGGTGTCTAAGCAAGGGTCATAAAAGGGGGATAGTGGAGCAAAAGCATTATCACTCTGAAAACACAACACTATCACTGAACACACTTATATTTGATCACTTTATTCTTCTCTGCAAAGAATAATCAATATCTACCAGGTTTCCTCCTCAACAATTGAGGCTATGTTGTCATGACTTTCTGGCCATTTAAGTATTTAAAAGAAATCATTCACATAGTATTGGAGTGTTGGACTTGGCATAGCCATACACATCACAAATACTTATGCTGCTGCTAAAAACATGAGTTTCTACATAGGAACAAAGGGAACTTTGCATCTACCTGACCCAAATGCTGTATTCTTTCTAACTATCCTTTCTATCCTAGGGTTAAGCAAATCTCTTTCATTAAGTGACTAATAAGTGTTTCATTTCGTCATAATTTCAAACCTATTTGGTCTAAGCCAAAACAGATTGGTCTATTAAAATTAGTGGTAGTTGAACACTGCTGGAATAAAGTGGCATTATGAGGAATGGATGGTGAAAATTCAGATAATAGAGTGGAAAGATGGCTAGAAATGGCATTGTGGCATCTGAGTCAAGATTTGTTTTTATATTGTATGGACTGTCCTTTCAGAAGAACACAGAGATGTTTCTCACTGAAGCAATGAAATTAGATCAATGTGTTCTAAAGGAGTTTGATAAGAAAAGTAAGGAAAATGGCAGGTTTGCTATTCTTTGGCTATTGTTAACCATCTGAGAGGCTGGATTGCCATCTTTTTTAAATTAATTTTTAATCTTGGAGGCTATATTAGATGTTTCTGAATTTTCACCTTCTGGATAATTCTTTACTTAGCTCCTGAGTTGAAAGTCACTCTTACTAAAATAGTGAGTTATAGATGTTCTGAGCTCAGCCTTGTTTAGAATGAAATCTAAATGTAAAGGTGGTGTTCAGTTTTTAAGGATTATGCAGTGAAAGCAGATGGACAATTGGTTGAGCTGGTAACAGCATAAGTTATCAGAACAGGAGAGGTGAGGGAGAAGGAAGGGATGGATATGATACTGACGAAGGTGAAGAAAGAAGTCGAGGCAGAACTAACAGACTGCAGGTTTCAAAAATCACAGGTTCCATAAGAAAACTTTCTACAACTGTGCGAAATTAGGGCTATAAAACAAGATAATGAGATCAGAATTAAGGATGAAACTTAGAAACCATAATGTGGTATGGAAGTTTCAGGCTTATATTACTGCTGCCTCAAATATCATTTCCTCCACTAAGGGAACAAAGTCTAAGTGAGCTTTCATTATCAAAGAACTGGGGGAGTTACAAAGAAGTTCAAATAGCACACTGACAAACCATGGAATAATTGTTACTAAGGGCATGGTCCAATAAAGCTAATGCAGAGATCCTCTCCATACTATAGTTTCATGAATTTGGAGAGTTCTCAGAAGACTTACTTTTGCAAAGTCATTTAAATCAGCTAGAAATTCAAAATACATAAAATCTTAAGTTCATTTTTAGTCTGACAAGATGAGAAATTACTCATACTTGACCCTGTATAGGTTAATTCCCATTACAGTTTATTCTAAATGAAGACTATCAAGGGAGGGAGTAAAATTCCTAAAATATGTAGACTGTATAGATTATATCTATGCAAGGACTGCTTCTCTCCATATGGTGCACTAAACCACATAACTAGCCAGTGCAAGGAGGAATTAGATCCCATTGTCTGGTAAGAGTCATGCCCAAATGACACCCAACCTTAGCTATAGGTTTCCCCTGCCTTACAGACATGCAGGTTGTACAGATGGTGAAATACAAGTAGATCAAGACAACAATCCTGTCTAGGCAAATATGCCTGTCAAATTTTTGAGGATGGCAATAGAAGGTATAGTGCTTGGCACTCTGGTAGGTGGTAGAGACACGTTTTCCAAGAAGGAGCTGTGGGTGCTGCTACTTAAACTTGGGGTTGAAAAGGAAGAAATTGATTCTGAGTTAATAGGAGTGCTAGTAAAACTATACATGACATCTCTTTTGTCTCACTTGAGCTTAAGCAAAACTCTAAAACTACCACCCCATTTATCTGTCCTGAGACATTCAAATATCTATATCCAGACTTGGGGGTTTTCAGGAGTAAATCCCCCTGGAGCCAAGATCAGAGTTTTCCTGAGGCTTCAATATCCCTAGTTGTAGGATTCCAAAGGAAACCCAAATCCATATGCCTGAGTCATGGTGAATGAGAAGCCATATATAAAGGACTGCTGATCATATCCAACCATGTTATTATAATATGAAGAAACTCAAAATGGATACATAGAAATACTCTAGTTAACCATAAAAAGATCAGGGAACATACCAAGTGAGGAGATATACCTGTTCAGTTTAAAGAGGTGATATATATGCTCAGGTAGAAAAGATGACACCTATGTTTAACAAATAGTTGTGGTTGATCATGGTGAGTGCCTTTTGGAAATGGACATGACAAGTTCTTGAGAGTTATTGGACCATATGATTATAGGATTGTAGGTTTGGAACCAATAAAAGGAAACTTAGAAAGTCATCCAACCCCCTCATGCTACAAATGACAAAAATGAGACTGAGACATGTTAAATTATTTGCCTAGGGATATATAGCTAGTAAGTGTCCAAGGTAGGATTTTAACTCATGGTAAGAGTTTATCTATATCAGCAATGTCTTTTTCTCTATTCTTGCAGATGAAACTCATTAGGAGAAGGCCATTTTACATGGGAATGAATACAAAATTCCTTTACCATTTTTTCCATGGATAAATGAGCTTTCTCTCATATTGTAAAGGTCTAATGGACAGAAAACTCTAAAAAACTACTTCACCAAAGCATTGACATGTAACACTACACTGATGAAATAATATTGACAAGACAAATGAAACCACAGTGGTGGAGGCCCTAGATTGGATGGAAACCCATATAAGTGACAGGGAGTAGAAAACAAACCCAACAAAAATAAAGCAATGAGAATTTCTGGTTAGAGTTATTTATATGAAGGAAACTAGTTCAGTTCCCATACAACTTCTCAACAAAAAATATCAATAACAAAATAGCACCATATTAAATACTGACTGATCATGAAATCAAAAGAAAAACTCCAGTACATATCCTCAGCCAGTCCAGAACATTATCAAAAGACATCCAGACACCCATGGACAATAGGAAAGGGTGTCGCTTAGAAAAGTCTTTGATAGTACAGGCAAACAAGAAGAAATCTGAGTCTAAAGATGGGCTAAGAATTCATGAAACCCTTAATTATCTGTGTTTAAAGCTAGAAATAGAGTAAATGTCAGAGGAAGGAGTGCCAGGAGGATTTGAAATTCATAGCTCCACATTACTATTGGACTTTAAAATGTTCCAATAGTAGTGGTAATCAATCCTGGATGGAATAGTTCAGATTGGAGCACTCCAAGCCTAAAGTGATAGAAATGTATGAGATACCAAAGAGGGCCCTAAAGATACAGCACTATAAATTTCAAAGATTCAGGAAAGCCTAAATCTTACTAGCACTCATAGTACTCTGAGCACAGATGAGAGACAGACAGACGGACAGAGAGACAGTGAGAGAGAGATGGAGGAAATCTAAATAATTCAGGTGAAATTGGAAAAGAGCAAACATGACTCAGAACCCCACCCAAAAGTATGGCAGAATGCAAAGTGAGAAATTGAGGCTAGAGCTATAAGTAAATACAGACACTAAAAACTGAAAATCTACTATAAATTCAAAGGCATGCAAAAATCTAACCCAGAAGTAATTTTATGACAACTTCAATCACTGAAATGGGAAAAAAAGGATTAGCCATAAAGACTACATTAATATGTAGAAGAAATAAAGCAAGACAAAATGTTAAGTAAGAATTCTAGTAGATAATAAATAATTGGGCAGATAATGGTAAATTTTTCCCAAGTAATGAACTTCTTGAAAACTAGAGGGAGAAAAAACAGAAATCAATCACTCAATGAGATAGCAAGAAGAATCTCTCCTTTAAAAGGAGAGATTATTTTAAAAATCATCTTACTACCTGAAAACTAAGATCAACCCCTTTCCCCCAAAAAAAATTTTGAATACTATATTTTAAGTAGTGATGAAGGAAAACTACCCAGATCTCTTAGAATTGGTTGGCAGAGTGAAGTTTCAATCACCTTCTGAAAGAAATCCTAAAGGAAAATTACAAGGAATGCCATCAATGAAATAAAAAAAAATTCAGATCAGAGGAAAAAATGCTACCAGCATCCAGAAAGAAAAGTATTCAAATGCCAAGAAACCACAGTCTTGATAACATAAGACCTGGCAGCTTCCACAAGAAATGAGATAAAACCTTGGAATACATTATTCCAAAAATGAAAACAATATAAGCTTATAACCGAGAATAACTTAGCCCTGTAAGCTAAGCATAATGCTACAGGGAGAAAAACAATGACTCTTTAATGAAATAGAGAACAAGTATTCCTAATGGAAAGATCAGAAAGTAAATTTTGAAGAGCTTCTGTGCAAACAAAAAATAGGAACCTAAAATTTGAAGGGAAATAATTTACTGGGAAAGGGTTTAAATGAAGTTTCTCTAATAAAAGAATGATAACCAAGCTCTACAAAGAACTTAATCAATGTAAGATAAAGGATCATTCCCCATATATAAACAGTAAGTAGATAAGAAGAGACAATTTTTAAGAGAAGAAATTGAAGTGGACTAATGAAGGGAAGTGTTTTTGGAATAGTGTTGCTATAGAGAAGACTTGGGAAGGAATAGTTTCAGAAACAGGCAGCAGCAGCATGGCTCTGAAGCTGTCATAAAAATAAAGTAAGAATTTGAAATTAAAGAGGAGCCTTCAGTTTTGTCACTGAGCTACCCAGATGACTTATAGTGGCTAACCCTAGCAGCAATCTATCTTTTCTCAAATCCAAATCCAGGTTGGGAATTTGCAGAGATCAGAACAGTGAGTCAGTGATCTGATTTTATTTTAATCAGACCACTTTGAAAGCAGGGAAAACTTGCATACAGGTCTCTTCTGGAATAACACAGCACTAAATACATTAAGAAAGAGCAACAGAACCAGTCCATTCCTTCCCCAAGAAGTTCACAGAAACTGGCTTTAACATCAAGTTCAGTGTCATGTTGTAATGAACAAAATGAAATAAAATGAAATGAAACAAAATGAAAAACAAAAAAAATGAACAAACAAAAAAGAAACATAAAAAACTATTATAGTGATAAGAATACATAACGTTCGAACCCAGAAGAAGAAAAGGACTCCAAACCTCAAAGAAAAAGAAAGTGTGGGCACAGATTCAACTAGAATTCCTAGAAGAAATAAAATAAGAATTTTCTTTAAGTTAAAACATTTTTGTCAAGTTTTCAGAATCGAATATGAAGCATGATATGCTATCTACCTCCTGACTGTGAGGCAACAGATTCAAGTTGCAAAATTATACCAGTATTTCCATATTTTTCCAATGGGGGGGGGAGAGAGAGACAGACAGACAGACAGAGACAGAGAGACAGAGACAGAGAGAGAGACAGATTGAGACAGAGAGACAGAGAGAGAGACAGAGAGACAAAGAGAGACAGAGAGACAGAGAGAGAGAGAGACAGAGAGAGAGAAGAGAAGGAGGGAGGGAGGAAGGAAGAAAGGAAGGAAGGAAGGAAGGAAGGAAGGAAGGAAGGAAGGAAGGAAGGAAGGAAGGAAGGAAGGAAGGAAGGAAGGAAGGAAGGAAGGAAGGAAGGAAGGAAGGAAAAAAGTCCTTAGAAGTATCTTTTTTTAAAATGGAGAAAATAGAAGGAAAATAATGGGCTAGATGAGACACTTCCTAACTGTAACAGCACAGACTCAGGACAAAAATTTCAGAGGTCAATGTTTTAAATTGTTTAGTGTATGGAATCTAGTCTCAGTAAGAAGAAGACTCACAAGAAGATAGCTAGAAAGAAAAGAGAAGCATGGTCAGAACCCTCTGAAATTGTGGATCAGGTGCATCAACCAAAGCAGCAGCATGACGAACATAAAGTAGTCTTCCAGATCACGGTTTCTGGCTGCTGACCAATGATAAGATGACCCACAGGTAGGGCCCAGCAGAACAAAAAAGACGGTCAATGAGTAAAGTGAATAATGACTGGCCCTCCCTCATCAGGAGTAGTGGAGTAAGTGAAACACTCACTAATCATGACAACAAGGTCTCAGGGCTGTTCCAAAGGTGAAAAGATTTTGCCGCCTACATGGAATCTGGTGCTGACTTTGAGAATATAATAACTGAATGGAACATGGAGCCTTCCTGGGATGTGAAGTATGGCTGGGGCCTACATAAAATAATGTGTGAAGCAAGGAACTCTCTAAATAGGACAGTAGAACGCCAAAGCAAGAGATCTTGAGATAAAAGACTCAAGTCCTAAACATTTGTTGTGGCAGCCATCAGAATTGAAGTTATGTACATGTCAATGTAATGACAGGATAGGCCAATGAAGGCTCAGTCCTCAAGGCATGGTCAAATTTTCCTTTCCTGGTGGGCAGGACATATGCAACATCTCTACTTGACTCCAGTTCATTATAAGAAGCTTGGTGAACTTTCTTTCTGATACAGATGACTGAGAAATCTGTATGGCATGATTACAAAAAAGATCCAAATAAGTGCCACTGTACTGTTGCTGTAATCCTGTATTAAGGTAAAATAATTAAAAATTTAATGACACATGTCCTCCATTTTATCGTAATATCAAACGTGAACTGGCTTGAAGGCTGCATATCCAACAGGATTGTTCAATTTCTTTTTATGAAATTGAGTTATTTATATGTAATTTCTTCTTCTGTTAATTGGAAGAGTTTATATATTTTAAGTTTTTATACATATGATCTATGTTATCAGATTTCTTGGCATGTAATTAGGCAAAATTGTTACTTCTATTTTATCTGTAATAATTGTGATTTCTCACTTTTCATTTCTGAAATAATTATTTTTTTGTATTTCTTTAAAATCAGAATTGCTAACTATTGATCCATCATATGTTACTTTTTCCCCCCAAAGGTCACTTTCAAAGTGAAAAAAAATTATTTTTTTCTTGCATTTAATTTTGATTTGGTATTTATGAGAAATGTTTTTATATTTTGCTTCCCTAAATATATATCATTATTGCTGATGCCTTTCTTATTCATATGCCCAGTTCACAGAGCTATTCTTGCTTTGGTTCATGAAAGCAATTAGAACTACAAATTTCCTCCTGAAGCAGTGGTTATTAAATTTTGTGTGATACAGTCAAAGGACTAAGAAGAATGTGTTAAAAGTATAAATTAAAATGTATAGGAATATGAATGAGACCAATTATATAAAAAAAGATTTTCATTAAATTGTTTACAGACCCTTGCTTTAAGGACTATTTTAGTGTCATGTAAAACATTTTGAAATGGTATGTCAAGATTGTCATTTTTTAAATGGAATGGTCTATTGTTGCTATGATTTGTTTTTTACCTAACAAAAATTTTTGGGTTAAATCATTTATTTGTCAATGAATCTTTAATTCTTGGTTCAAAGAGCATAATTTTTACTGTATTGTGGGCAGTAAATGATCCTTTACTCTTTCTGAATTTTTCAATGAGCATTTTATTTTCTCACATGTGATCAATTATTATAAAGGTGTCAGTCACAGAAGAGAAACTCCTTTCTGCTCCCATTCATTAAAGACCAGAAAGTTATAATTTGTAATTATTCTAAAGTGAAATATCTCATGGGAAAAAACATTGACCTGGAAAATAGATCCAGGAGAGATAAATTAAAAATTATTGCACTACCTGAAAGCCATAATCAGGGAAAGAATCTAGAAATCATCCTCCAAGAACTTCTCAAGGAAAATTGCCCTGATATTTTAGAACCAGGAGGCAAAATAGAGGTTGAAAAAATCCACCGATCACCTCCGGAAAAATATCCCAAAAAGAAAACTCCTAGGAATATTATAGCCAGGTTCTGGAATTCCCAGATTAAGGAGAGAATATTATAAGCAGACAGAAATAAACAACTTGAATATTTTGGAAACACAATCAGGATAATCCAGGAAATGGCAACTTCTACACTGAGGGATCAAAAGGCTTGAAATATGATATTCCGGAGGTCAAAGGAGATGGGATTAAAAACAAGTGTCACCTACCCAGCAAAACTGAGTATCATGTTTCAGGGGAAAATATGGCCATTCAGTGGAATAGAGGACTTTCAAGCATTCTTGCTGAAAAAACCAGAGTTGAATAGAAAATTTGACATTCAGATACAAGAAGCATGAGAAGGTAAACAGGGAAAAGAAGTCATAAGGGTCTTATCAAAGTTGAACTATTAAGATTTCTACATGGAAAACAATAATTGTAACTTATGAAACTTTTCTCAGTAGTTGAAGAGAATAGAAATATATATATATATATATATATATATATGTCTATATATGAGGGTATATGGGCATATGAATACATTTGTGAATATGCGTACATATGTTTACAGGTATTCACAGATAGAGGGCACAGGACCAATTTAACAGGAAGGGAGGATACTTAAAAGGTGAAATTAAGAGATGAGAGAAGAATATAATGAGAGGAGATGGGGAGCGACCGAATGGGGTAAACTATCTCATATAGAAGAGGCAAGGGTAAATGGTTACAATGGAGGGGAAGAACAGAAAGGCAAAAGGGAAAGGGTCAACCTTATTGCCATTGAATTTGGCTTGAGGAGGGAAAGATATACACACTAAATAGTGTATCTCACCCTCCAGGAGAGTAGGGGTTGAAGGGGATGAGAGGGGGTATGATGGAAGGTAGGGAAGGCTGGGGGCGAGGGAAGTTGGACCAACCCACTTTTGAAAAGGGACAGGATCAAAGTAGAGAACAGAACAAGTGGGAGGTGGGATAGGAGGGAGTGAAATATAGTCAGTCTTTTACAATACATCTACTATGTTCTTGTTTTGCAGTAGCCACACATGTACAACCTATACTGAACTTCATATGTTCCCAGTAGGGGTGGGTGACAAGGGAGGAAGGGAATGAGTCTGGATTTCAAATTTTTAACATCAAATATTCAAATATATACATATATTATTATTATTATTATTATTATTAATACTATTTTACATGTAATTGGGAAATAAGATATTCAGGCACTGGGGCATAGAAATCCACTGGAAAAGTAGAAAGGGGTATGGGATAAAATATGGGAGAGAGCAGATTGGAAGAGGGGATATCCTGTGGGACTGCTCTTTTGGGGTGGTAGGTAGGGGAAAAATGGGGAGAAAATTTGTAACTCAAAATCTGGCGGAAATGAATGATGTAAATCAGAAGTTAATAAAGCATTTAGAAAAATGTAAAAAAAAAAGAAAAAAAAGAAAAAGAGAAGATGGAATAGTTATCAAGAGATAGTAGGAAAGGCCTGTCTGATATGCTGCTTGTACTTAATCCCAAAGAATCCAGAGAGTTGAAGGTTGGGAAGGAGGCTGTTCAAGGCAAGGAGAACAGCCAACACAAAGACATGGAGATGGGAGATAGAATGCCAAGTATGGGAAGCATTGAGTAGGCCAGTGTGGCTAGACTGTAGTGTGTATGAAGGAAGTAGAATGTAAGAAATTTGGAATAAAAAAAAGAATGCTTGAAAGTCCTCTATTCCACTGAATGACCATATTTTCCCCTGAAACATGATACTCAGTTTTGCTGGGTAGGTGATTCTTGGTTTTAATCCCAGCTCCTTTTACCTCCGGAATATCATATTCCAAGCCCTTTGATCCCTCAATGTAGACGCTGCCAAATCCTGGGTTATCCCGATTGTGTTTCCACAATATTCAAATTGCTTCTTCCTGGCTGCTTATAATATTTTCTTCTTGATCTGGGAACTCCAGAACCTGGCTATAATATTCATAGCAGTTTTCTTTTTTGGGATCTTTTCGAGAGGTGACCAGAGGATTCTTTCAAACTCTATTTTTCCTTCTGGTTCTAAAACATCAGAACAATTTTCTTTGAGAATTTCTTGGAGGATGATTTCTAGGTTCTTTTTTTGATCATGGCTTTCAGGTAGTCCAATAATTTTTAAATTATCTCTCCTGGATCTATTTTCCAGGTCAGTGGTTTTTACAATGAGATATTTCACATTGCTTTCTAGTTTTTTTTCATCTGTTTGCATCTGTTTAAAGTATCTTGATTGCTCATAGCGTCACTAGCTTCCATTTGCTCCAGAAGGAATGATTCTCTTCAGTGAGATTTTGAGATTCTTTTTCCATCTGACAAATTTGACTTTTTAAGGCATTCTTCTCCTCATTGTGTTTTGAGACTCTCTTGCCATAGGAATGAGTCTTTTTTTAAGGTGTTATTTTCTACACTTAGGTTGTTGACTCTCATTTCATAGTTTTCTTGCATCATTCTCATTTATCTTCCCAATTTTTCCTACACTTCTCTTATTTGATTTTCCAAATCATTTTTAAGCTCCTCTGTGGCCTGTAACCAGCTCATATTTTTCTTGGAAGCTTTTGGTGCAAGAGTTCTGACTTCACTGTCTTCTTCCTGTTCCATGCTTTGATCCTTTTTGTCCCCCAAATAGAAGTCTAATGTTGGATTCCTATGTTTGTTTTGTTTCCTTTGCTTGTTCATGTTGCCACTCAGTTACTTGATTTTTGAGCCTTTTCCACAGTAGAAGTCTGCTACAAAATACAGGAGCTTTATCCCAAATGCTGGGGTTTTCTCAGCTGCTGGAACTATTATTTGGGTGCCCTCTCTGAAACCTCTACATGTCAAATTGGTCACACCCCACAGGACCTCCACCCTAGCCAGCAATCCAGATCCAAGCAGGTTAAAGAAAGAGTGCTTACCCCTCAGACTGGTCGCCTGGTCCCCCTACAATCTGAAGACCAGGAGCTCTTAACCAGCAATGTGGAGGTGGCTGCAGGGCCATGGTGCCTCAGCTACTTCTTGCCCCGGGTGCAAAGGCCAGATCGCACTCCTAAATTACCAGGTTCCAAAGTCCACACTGCACTGACCTCTCACTTTGTCCTTAGCATCTATGAGTTGATAATTCTGGAAACCGCTACAGCTGCTGGTGATCTGAGGTCCCTCCAGCTGGTGGCTGGTCAGGCCACCCTAAGGCTAAAACCTCAGCTCCCAGAATGCTGTTCTGGCCACTTCCTGCCAGCCTGCTGGGCAGTCCTCAGCAGGATGTTAGCTTCTCTGTGTCATTTTGTGGGTTCCGTAGCTCCAAAATTTGTCTAGAGTCATTTTTTACATGAATTGGAGGAGGTGGGAGCTAGAGCTGCATGGAAGTCCTGTTTCTACTCTGCCATCTTGACTCTGCCCCCAGTCTGCATTGATTTCACCGGCAGACAGTGAACTGATGATAGTGCCAACAATGTGTGTGAATATTGTTGTAATTCTACTAAGCTTAATGTGTGTAAATATTGTTGTGGCTCTGTTAAGCTTTATCTTCTCAGAAGCAGAAATTACAAAGGGCTTGAAGTGGACTAGCCACTGTGAACTTCAATATGAAACAGGAACTACAACAGTAGCTGAGAGCTGCCTACCTGTGAAACCTGGTAACAATTAGGTGAATTCAGGAAAGAGCTTGGAAAAGGAGCCATGGAGTTTGGAAGTCAGCCTCTAGTCAAGATGAAAGGATCTTTACTTGGGTACTTAATGCTAAATGACAAGATCACTACTTGCTCTGACCTAGGTATAGAAGACCTTTTTACTTTGATCCCTTTAAGAATGATTAATCCTTAAGGATGATTGGAAGTAAGTCTCCAATAAAGATGAAAGAAGACTTTAGAAGTGTACTTTATAATGTTTGATGATATGTGTGACTTACTGAATGATATCTTTTGTTTAAGACTACATAATAAGTTGTTATATTGTGAATGCTGTACTTTGATTTCTGGAAGGTTTTGCTTTAGTTTATTGCTGAATAAATAGAGAGTTCACTATATTATGCAATCAGAACCTTAAGGCTATTCACAGCAACAGTTTTCATGAGAGTTGCTTGGACTTGGTTTTACATTTTCCTACTTGTTTCTTTTCTCCTGTCTGTATTTAATGTTATCCTATATATATATAATCTTTTCCACTCGAGTCTTTTTTTTTTCAATTACATGTAAATATAGTTTTCAACATTCAACTTTATAAGATTTTGAGTTTCAAAATTTGTCCCCTTCCTTCCCTTCTGTCCCCCTTCCCCAAGGTGGCAAGCAATCTGATACAGGCTACATATGGACAGTCATAATAAGCATATTTCCACATTAATCATACTGTGAAAGAAGAATCAGAACAAAAAGGGCAAACCATAAGAAGGAAAAAAAAGAGAAAATAGTATGCTGCAATCTGCATTCAGGCTCCATTCAGTTCTTTATCTGGATGTGGATAGCATATTCCACAATGTGTCTTTTGGAATTATGTTAGAACATTGCACTGCTGAGAAGAGTTAAGTGTATCAAAGTTGATCACTGCTCAATGTTGCTGTTACTGTGTAAAATGTTCTGGTTCTGCTCACTTTCCTCAGCATTAGTTCATATGAGTCTTCCAGGCTTTTCTGAAATCTTACTGCTTAACATTTCTTACAGCATAATAGTATATCATTACATTCATATACCACAAGTTTTCAGCAATTCCCCAACTGATGGCCATCCTTTCAATTTCCAATTCTTGGCCACTACAAAAAGAGTTGCTATAAATATTTTTGTACATGTGGGTCCTTCTCCCGTTTTTATGATTTCTTTGGGATACAGACCTAGAAGTGGTATTGGTGGGTCAAAGGATACACACAGTTTATTGACCTAGGGCATAGTTCCAAATTGCTTTCCAGAATGGTAGGATAATTTTACAACTCCACAAACAATGCATCAGTGTTCCAGGTTTTACATATCTTCTTATCATTTTCCTGCTTTGTCATGTTAGCCAACTGTATAGGTGTGAGGTGGTACCTCACAGTTGTTTTAATTTACATTTCTCTAATCAGTGATTTAGAGTATTTTTATATGACTATAGATAGCTTTAATTTCTTCATCTGAAAACTGCCTGTTCATATCCTTTGATTATTTATTAATTGGGCAATGACTCAGTTATCCATATATTTTAGAAATGAGGCATTTATCGGAAATATTTTCTATAAAAATTGCTTCCCAGTTTTCTACTTCCCTTCTAATTTTGTTTACATTGGTTTTCTTTATGCAAAAAGTTTTCATTTTAATGTAATCAATATTATCCATTTTGAATTTCAAAATGTTCTCTATCTCTTGTTTAGACATAAATTCTTCAATAAATATGGGAGGTAAACTATTCCTTCCTCTTCTAATTTGTTTATAGTATCACCCTTTCTATCTAACTCATGTACCTACTTTGACCTTATCTTGATATACAGTGTAAGCTGTTGTTCTAGTTTTCCAGCAGTTTTCCCAATATTTTTTGTCAAATATGAGTTCTTATACCAGAAGTTAGAGTCTTTGGGTTTATCAAATAGTAGATTATGATAGCCATTGACTACAATGTCTTGTGTACATAAATTATTCCACTGACCCACCACTCTCTTTCTTAACAAGTACCAAGCAGTATTGATAACTGCTGCTTTATAATAGTTTTATGTCTGGTATGGCTAGGCCACCTTCTCTTATATTCCTTTCTTTTCATTAATTGCCATGATATTCTGGAACTTTTGTTCTTCCAGATGAATTTTGTTATTATTTTTTCTAGCACTTTAAAATTTTTGGTAGTTTGATTAGTATGGCAGTGAATAAGTAAATTAGGTAGCATTGTCATTTTTATTATACAAACTTGGCCTGCCCTTGAGCAACTGATATTTTTCCAGTTATTAAGATCATAATTTGTTTGTGTGAAAAGTAGTTTGTAATTGTGTTCATATTTCCTGGATTTGTCTTGGCAGATAGACATAAATATTTTATAATGTCCACAGTAATTATAATGGAATTTCTCTTTCCATCACTTGCTGTTGAGCTTTGTTAATAATATATAGGGATGCTGATGATTTATGTCAGTTTACTTTGTATCCTGCAACTTTGCTAAAGTTTTTAATTATTTCAAGTAGCTTTTTAGTTGGTTCTTGAAGTATGCTGTCATATCATCTATAAAGAATGGTAGTGGGGCGGCTAGGTGGTGCAGTGAGTAAAGTTCCTGACCTGGAGTCAGGAGGACCCGAGTTCGGTTCCGGCCTCAGACACTTAACACCCACACAAAAACACTAGCCATGTAACCTTGGGCAAGTTACTTAACTCCAATTGCCCTCCAAAAGGAAAAAAAAATAGCATCTTTGTTTCCTCATTACCTATTATAGTTTCTTCAATTTCTTTTTCTTCTCTTATTGCTAAAGCTAAAATTTCTAGCACAAAATTGAATAGCTCAATTTATAACAAGGGTAATACAGCATGACCAGGTAGGATTTATAGCAGGAATGCAGGGCTGGTTGAATATGAGGAATACTATTAGCATAATTGACCATATAAACAACAAAACAAATGGAAATCATAGTATTATCTCAATAGATGCAGAAAAAATTTTGACAAAATACAACACCCATTCCTATTAAAAACAATACAGAGTATAGGGGTACATGGAGTTTTCCTTAAAATGAGGAGTACCATCTATTCAAAATCATCAGCAAGCACTATATATACTGGGAATAAGCTAGAAGTATTTCCAATAAGTTTGGGGATGAAACAAGGATATTCATTATCACCACTGTTATTCAATATTAGACTAGAAATGTTAGCTTTAACAAAAAGAAAATAAAAAGAGGGGCAGCTAGGTGGTGCAGTGAGTAAAGAGCTGGCCCTGGAGTCGGAAGGACCCAAGTTTGGTTCTGGCCTGAGACACTTAATACCCACACAAAAATACTAGCCGTGTAACCTTGGGCAAGTTACTTAATCCCAATTGCCCTCAAAAAAAAAGGCAAAAAAAGGAAATAAAAAGAAACTGAGGGAATTAGAATAGGCAATGAAAAAACAAAAAACAAAGCTATCACTCTTTGCAGATGATATGGTGGTATAATTAGAGAATCCTAGACAATTAAGTTAAAAACTACTTGAAATAAAAAAAAAAACTTTAGCAAAGTTTCAGTATATAAAATAAACCTAAATAAATCACTGGAATTTCTATACACTATGTGTATATTAAGCAATAGTTTTAGACCAAATAATATATAAAATAACCATACAGTATAAAAATGAAGGTATATATCTGTCAAAACAGACACAGGAACTATATGAATATAAACATAAAATGCCCTTTATGCAAAGTTAGCTCTAAATAATGGAATATTTATTGTGTAAGAGCAGGTAAAGCTAATATATATGCAGTATTCATTATATAGGTTTTCTTGACATGGAAATTTATTGCTTTCTATTGAATTCTCTCTTACATCCTTCAATGTTTTTTTTCTTTTCTTATTTTATATTTGTTTAAAATATATTTAATTTTTTAAATGTTATGTAGTGCTTTAAAATTTACCAAGCACTCTACAAATATAATCGCATCCTCACAATGATAATGGGGGTGGGTATTATTATTATTATGTTCATTATACAGATGAGGAAACTGAAGCATATGTGTGCTAAATAATTTTCTGAAGTTCACATAGCTAGTAAGTATCTGAACCCAAAATTGAACTTAGATCTGCTTTATCAAATTTCTAATGCTATGCCCACTGTGTCATCTAACTTTGGGAAGAGATCAACATTTTTCTTACTAGTACTCTAGAATCAGAGTTGGTCATGACATTGATCAGACTTTTCTTAAATCTTTCAAAATTGTTCATTTTTAGAAAGTAATAAAGGATCTAATGATAGTATATTTGTATAATGTATAAAATAATTATAATTGTATAAAAGTATACAATTGTGTATAGTATAGTATAATTGTATAAAAGTGCATAATTACAATGTAATAATTACAATGTAAATTATAATTGTATAATTCCCACATTATATTTACTTTGTTAGAGGTAGCTAAATGGTTCATTAGATATAGTGCTGGGCCTGGAGTAAGGAAAACCTAGGTTGAAATTTAGCCTGACTAGTTGTTTGACTCTGGGCAAGTCACTTAAATTCTTTTTGTATCAGTCTTCTTACCTGCAAGATGGGAATAATAACAGTACCTGCCTCTCAATATTTTTGTAAGGATTGAAAGAGGTAAGTAAAAAGTAAAGTAAAGCACTTAGCCCAGTGACTAGCACATTAATAAATGCTCATTTCATTCCTCTGTTCTTTCCTTTTTTTATGTACATGCTTGTTTTCTTTTCTTCTACCTGCCTTCCTGCCTTCCAGGTTCTGCTCACTTCACTTTGTACCAAGTCATACAAGTTCCCTTAAATTTCTAAAACTTTACCTTTTATAATTTCTTAACAGCATGTACCATTTCATTACATTCACACCCCATATTTTGTTCCACAATTCCCCAATTATGTTCTATTTGGAGCTGCCAAAGTTAAGTCAATTTAATTCAACTAAAATATATTGAGTCACTTCTATGTACCAGGCATTGTGCTAAGCACTGGTGATACAAATGAAGGCAAAAAAAAAAAAACAGACCTTGTTCTCAAGCAGTTTGCAGAATCATTTCTGGAAATTTTCTTTGGTTTTCCTGAATTTTAAATGGTAACCTCTGGTTACCATTTAAAACATATTTTAATCAAGGCCATACATTGCTGAAATACTGTGGGAAAAAAATGAAAAAAAATTCCCTGATATTACAAATTCTATTTTTATGGGAAAAATAAGGAGAAAATTCTGAAGTAGAAATAGTACAAAACAACCTTATCAGGAAAAATTAGATCACTCAGGAGAGTTAACCCTAGGGTTATTTATGAAATCTGACTGGGTTGTAAATCTGACATATGCATTTAATCAAGGCCAGATGATCTTGTTTGTATTTTACCAGTCTTCTTGGCATCTTCATTTTCTATAGTAAAGAAACCATTTTTTTTTTACTTAGGCAAGATGGAAACATTTTTCAATCATGCTATTTTTAAATATGAATGTCTGGGTTGAGGGAGAAAAACAAACTGGAAAGTTGGCATTTCCTTCTACATACAGTGTTTAGTCCTTGAATTTCCTATTTAATATTCATTATTTTCCGTTACATTTGTGCTAGAGGAGAAAAAAATGTAATGTAAGTTAATTTAAACTCATAGGCTTATCATCACTGACCTTTAAACTATGAAATGAGGACTACTGTCCACATGGCCAATGTAATTATGGAATTTGATTTCCTATATGTAGCAGAAAATGAAAGGGTTTTAATTGACATTGATATATATTTGCAATAACTTCTGTACAAATTAAAAATCAATACCAATTTAAACTCTCTGGACAATTTTTATTAAGCTGATGAAAAGTTATCCAGGCTTGAACATTTGCAGAAGCCTCCAAAATTTCTATCACAGCACATTTCTTTAACTCAGAAGAACAAACCTGTCAGTTGTCAGGTCACTTCCAGATATAAGCACCATAACAAGTCTCCTCCATCTTTGCTCTTCTTCTTCTTCCTCCTCCAGCTCTGCCTTTGATTCAATATTTCTTTTCAAACACTACATTCTGCTTTAAATTAGACACATCTATGGTTAATAGAGCAGGCATCATTGTACTATGTAAGGAGAACTTGAATTAAAGGGGCTACACATTACAATGTTAGTTAAACTTCCTGCAATATTTTGTATTTTCTGGTGTTTGAACTCTTATAAAATCATGTAAACACTACTTCCCTACCAAACAGCCATACCTAAAATTTGTAATCATATGAAACTGTTCGCTATAGAGAATGTACTGCATGAATGCTACTCTGACCTCTGGTTGCTACTTACTGATAGCTTTAAATGCTTTATACCAATCTTAAGGGATATAGCATTATAATAGCTGGTCTCAATGTTTCAGAATATTGGACAAATTGAAAATTAGTTTCTTCAAATGAAAGAATAAAGAAATCCTTCTTTTATCTTCTGTAAAGCTTTCCTGGGGTGGCGGAGTCAAGATGGCAGAGTAGAAGCAGGATCTCCGCTGGGCTCCAGCTTTCACCTTCCCCAATCCATGTAAAAAGGGGACTCTAAACAAACTTTGGAGTTGCAGAACCCACAAAATAACACAGAGAAGCTAACCTCCTGCTGATGAAAGCCTGGCAGGCCTCCAGGAATCAGCCAGCAAAGTACTCTGCAAGCTGAGCCCAGCCTCAGGCCAAGGCTTTAGCCCCAGGGTGGGCCTGACCAGCCGCTGGCCAGAGGGACTCCAGATCAGCAGCAGCTGTGGCCTTTCCAGATTTAT
Source organism: Petaurus breviceps papuanus (assembly GCF_028583685.1). NCBI lineage: Eukaryota > Metazoa > Chordata > Mammalia > Diprotodontia > Petauridae > Petaurus > Petaurus breviceps. The sequence continues at coordinate 13,663,257 of NW_027185793.1, read as the reverse complement.
CAACACATAGATGCAAAGGACAAAGTGAGAGGTCAGTGTAGTCTGGACTTTGGGACCCAGTAAGTGGGAGTATGTGGCTTTTACCCCCAGGGCAAGAAGCCACTGAGATGGGGAACAGCCAGCCAGTGCCACTTGGCAGCTTCAGCTACTGGCCTGCAGAGTGTAGGGGTACCAAGCACCACTCTGAGAGGTAAGCGCTCTTGCTTTTAACTTCTTGGATCTGGATTGCAGTCTAGGGCGGAGGTCCTAGGGTGTGTGTCCAACTTGCCAGAGCATGTGGAGACCTCAGAGAGGGCACCCTTCTAATAACTCCGGCAACAGAGAAAACCACAGCGTTTGGGAAAAAAGCTCCTCTATCTGGTGGCAGAGTTCTACTGTGGGAAAAAGCCCAGGAGTCAAGCGACTAAGGGACGACATGACCAGGTAAAGGAAACAAAGCAGACAGACGATTTCAACATTAGACTCCTATTTTGGGGACAAAAAGGAGCAAAGCATGGAAGAGGAGGAAGACAGTGAAATCAGAACTCCTGTACCAAAAGCTTCAAAGGAAAATACGAGCTGGTTACAGGCCATGGAGGACCTTACGAAGCAGATAAGAGAAGTGGAGGAAAAATTGGGAAGAGAAATGAGAACAATGCAAGAAAATTATGAAAATAGAGTCAACAGCCTGACTGAGGAAAATAATACCTTAAAAAATAGACTAACTCAAATGGCAAAAGAGGCTCAAAAAGGCAATGAGGAGAAGAATGCCTTAAAAAGACAAATTTGCCAGATGGAAAAAAAAATCTCAAAAGCTCAGTGAGGAAAATCATTGCTTCAGAATTATATTGGAGCAAATGGAAGCTAATGACTTTATGAGAAATCAAGATGTTGTTAAACAGATCCATACAAATGAAAGAATAGAAAGCAATGTGAAATATCTCATGGGAAAAACCACTGACCTGGAAAATAAATCCAAGAGAGATAATTTAAAAATTATTGGACTACCTGAAAGCCATTATCAAAGTAAAAACCTAGAAATCATCCTCCAGGAAGTTCTCAAGGAAAAGTGCCCTGATGTTTTAGAACCAGAGGGCAAAATGGAGGTTGAAAGAATCCACCGATCACCTCCTGAAAAAGATCCCAAAAAGAAAACTCCTAGGAATATTATAGCCAGGTTCCAGAATTCCCAGATTAAGGAGAGAATATTTCAAGCAGCCAGGAAGAAACAATTTGAATATTGTGGAAATGCAATCAGGATAACCCAGGAACAGGCAGCTTCTACACTGAGGGATCAAAGGGCCTGGAATATGATATTCCAGAGGTCAAAGGAGCCAGGATTAAAACCAAGAGTCACTTACCCAGAAAAACTAAGTATCATGTTTCAGGGGAAAATATGGTCATTCAGCAGAACTGAGGCCTTTCAAGCATTCTTGCTGAAAAAAAAACAGAGTGGAATAAAATTTTGACATTCAGATATAAGAAGAGAGGAATGAGAAGGTAAACAGGGAAAAGAAATCATAAGGAATTTATTAGAGTTTAAATATTAACATTCCTAAATGGAAAAACAATAATTGTAACTTAGGGAACTTTTCTCAGTAGTTGAAGGGAATAGAAATATATATGTCTATAAATATGTCTATATATGAGGGTATATGGGCATATGAATCCATATGTGAATGTGTGTATATATGTTTACAGGTATACATAGATAGAGGGCAGAGGACCAATTTAACAGGAAAGCATGATACTTAAAAGATGAAATTAAGAGCTGAGAGATGAGAGGAGATGGGGAGAGACAGAATGGGGTAAACTATCTCATATAGAAAGGGCAAGGGAAAATGGTTACAATGGAGGGGAAGTATAGAAAGGCAAAATGGAATGGGTCAACCTTATTCCCATTGAATTTGGCTTGAGGAGGGAATGAAATACATACTAAATAGGGTATCTCACCCTCCAGGAGAGTGGGGGGGAGGGGATGAGAGGGGGGATGATGGAAGGAAGGGCAGGCTTGGGGGGAGGGAAGTTGGAAGCACCCTCTTTTGAAAAGGGCAAGATCAAAGTAGAGAACAGAACAAGTGGGAGGTGGAATAGGAGGGAGGGAAATATAGTTAGTCTTTTACAATATATGTTATTGTTTTGCATTAGCCACACATGTACAATCTATACTGAACTGCTTATCTTCCTAGTAAGGGTGGGTGACAAGGGAGAAAGGGAATGAATCTGGAATTCAAAGTTTTAAAATCAAATACTCAAATATATATATATATATATATGTGTGTGTGTGTGTGTGTGTGTGTATGTATGTGTATGTATATATACATACATATATGTGTATACATACATATATACTATTATTAACACTATTTTACATGTAATTGGGAAATAAGATATACAGGCACTGGGGCATAGAGATCCACTGGAAAAGTAGAAAGGGGTATGGGAGAAAATATGGGAGAGAGCAGATTGGAGGAGGGGATATCCTGTGGGACTGCTATTTTGGGGCTGTGGTTAGGGGAATAACGGGGAGAAAATTTTAACTCAAATCTGGCGGAAATGAGTGATGTAAATCAGAAGTTAATAAAGCATTTGAAAAAAAAAGCTTTCTTTTATAAATTTCCTTCCAGAATGCACCATGCTTTTTCATTTTACAAATGTAACAAATAATGAATAGATTGTTGGGGTCATTATTTCTTTGTTCTCCTTACTGATCTCATCTGACATTGCATGTCAGAATTTATGTCTTTGAAACCAAAACTCTAACTTTCTAAATGACTTTTGAAAACTATCCTGTAATGCCATCATACCATCTGGATTTGAGTGCTCTTTACGAATTTAGACACATCTAGGATTAGCCTCATGGTCAAGGACAGTGGTAGTTTATAAAATATTTATTTTCATCTAATTTAAACCAGGCAGTGTTTTTCCAAATGAAAATATAAAAATGATGAGAGCATGTTTTTGTTCAAAAGAAAACAATATTCAAATCCCATTGCATTAGAAAGTGTACTAACCTCAGATGTGAACAATTTATCCAAAACTAAGATGATGGGATTGGCTGGAAAAAAGTTCAGAATGTTTAAGTCACTGCACAGAGTACACTGTACATATATAAAAGGAAAATTGTTGAACTGTAAGTATGCAAACATGCACAGCAAAGTAAAATGGAGTGGCTCAGCGAGTAAGAGTACCAGCTCCAGTGTCGGGATGACCTGGAGATCGAATCCCGGGCTCAGATACTCAGCACCACACCCAGAAATAACTGATCATTTAACCTTGAGCAAGTTACTTAACCCCAATTGCTCTAAAAAAAAAAAAAAAGCAAAATGGAGTTGGGCAAGTGGAAATAGCAGAACTGGACTAGTTTGAGAATATTTACATACAGCCACATATTTTTATGTAAACAGTGGAAGAAGCTTCCCACACACCATTTCAAACATTGGCCTTTGCTCTTTCCTGTAGCATCCAGCAGGGATTGCTTATTTATTTGATTATCATTCGATATTTTGCCTTCACTCTGTCTATAAACTTTTTTAAATGGTATAGTGCCTTACTATAAATAGGAGCAACTTCGCTAGTGACAAAAAAAAATAGCACCAAGCTTTAAAAAAAAACCTGAATTTTAAAGTGGTAAAGAAAAAAAAAAAAAAGCTCTTCCCTTATTTCAAGCCAGGAACACTAAATTATAATTCCCTTGTAAATCCCTAACAATTTCCTCAGAGAGTAAATCTCATAACATCAGTTCTCTTGGTAAACATGCCTGCCAGAAATTGGCTGCCAAGAGTTTAGAGAATTGTGTGTGTGTGTGTGTGTGTGTGTGTGTGTGTGTCTCCCACAGAACAAATGGCTGCCAACTCTTATCATTTGAGAAGTACTGGAATGTTTTCAGTAGGCAGAGGGGCTTTTCCGCATGGGGGATGGGGGTAGGAGGAAGACATCTATTCAGGCCATAATTATGTTCTCACTAAGAAATAGCATTTGGTAAGAGGGAGTGGATCAAGGGTTTTCACTAAGCAATGGCTCATGAATAAATCTCTTTCATAAAAAAAAGACTAAAATGTAATTCAGGAGTTTTTTTTTTTCAAATAACTAATGAGCATACAGATTTAAAGGTAAAAATTGTATTATTACTTTCTAAACTGGAAACAAATTGTCAGTAGCATGTCATTTTCCCCAGAAATATTGGTAAAATACATTTTAATTAAAGTGTATCTTCTAGGGGAGGCCAGATGGCACAGTGAGTAAGAGCACTGGCCCCAGAGTCAGGAGACCTGGGTTTGGTTCTGGCCTCAGATACTTGACAGCCATACAAAAATAACTGGCCGTGTAACCTTGAGCAAGTTACTTAACCCCAATTGCTTTAAAAAAAAAAGTGTATCTTCTATTAGATAATCTTTCCTACAGATATTTCAACAGAACTGAAAAACTCATCTGAAAGACTTTTTCAGTAATAGATGTTTTTCCTCAGCAAATCAATGCTAATTGGGGTGGAAGGTGAGCATCTCTAGTGTATATAAGTACATTTGCATTGCTATCAATCTTTTCCAAGACTAGTGTTAAGAGAGGATGGCACTGATATAATAAAGTCCGTTTAATATATAGTAAATACTGCCATCACGTGGTAAAACAGTTCAAGACAGTAAGACTGGCAACTAAATTCTCAATCAAAAAAATGTGAAAATCTTGCATCAACTTCTTTTCATATGACAGAAAAATGTACTTGTAGAGAGAAGAGAATTTATTCTCCAGTTTGCCAGAACTTGAAAAACTGAAACATAATATTTTGAATCAAATCTGGGCAACAATATTTTATTTTGCTATTACAAAAATCTGAAAGTGCCTTTTCAAAGCTCAATTTAGTTATACATTTAAATACACACACATATAATATATATATATATACATACAGTTTTTAAAATTTGCTTTGGATGTATGGTTTTATTAGTAAAAAGAGAGGGGTGTATTAGATGCATTAGTATTAGAATAGAGATGAGGGGCCCTCCAAAGCAGTTTAGCAACTTATCTGCAACTTAGTCATGAAGAGTTCCCTAGAGCATTGACAGGTGATTTGCCCAGGGCTACACATCTTGTCTGTTAGAGGTTGGACTGGAACTAGATAATCCTAACTCCTTGATTGACCTGTTATTCATGAGGCTGCAATGTTTTTCAGTAGGCCCATGTTCTGAGAGACCAAGTTATGAATTCCTCAGACATTAACAAAAACAATAACAAAAGCTTGAAAGCAAATACTATTTAATTTTCTTTAGTATTTTCTGAATCAAATTATCATTAAAATGATAAGTCTATATTTCATAATTATGTGCTGTTAAATCTCATAATACTGAAAAATAATTGCATCATTTATTTATTTAAAGTATTACTTTATAGACAATTTTTAATTTTTTTCCATAATACAGTTCACACAACTAACTACCAAACTAAAGCTGTTATTTCATTTTATACATGAGAAAATAGTAACAGAGAATGTTAGGTTCATATTGAAAATATGCTTGACTCATATTGAAAAACTCTGAGTCACTTGCTAACCCCCAGCTAAGAGCTTGGCCTATTATCCTAGTGATAAACACTTATCCAAGAGCCAACACAATAAATTGTTATGAGGTAAGAGAAGTGAATCTAAGTAATTGCTGAGAAAAAGAGTTCAAAGTCACTGCTACACACACACACACACACACACACACACACACACACACACTGCCCTCCAGTTTATATAAGGGCAGGGTTGTATAAGAACTATGAATATTTAAATGCTTAGAATATTCGTGAAAAAAAAACTATCCTTTCACTTACTGAAGGTGAAATATGCTTTCTATCTGTAAGTAGCAAGATGATTTAAAATGATGCATATATATTTGTATAAATTCAATTACAAAGTGATCCTTAAAGAAATTTAAAAAAAAATCTTAGCTGGAGGAATATTCAGTTCTTATGGGGGAGTCAAAATAATTTAAAGTGACCATATTACCAAAGTTAATTGATAGTTGTAATGCTATACCAATCAATCAAACTATAAGAGATACTTTACATAACAATATAATAATGATAAAATTTATTTGGAGTAACAAAAGATCTAGAATATCAGGGGGAATAATGAAAAAATTCTACAGTGAAGAGAAGATATCACCTCCATATCTCAGATTCTAACGTAGCAGTCATCAAAATTCTTTGCAGTAAACTTGAAACCATAAATTAATTAGTAAGCACTCCTTATTTGATTAAAACAAATGTGAAAACTGGAAAGTAGTCTGGCAAATAAAATAATTGTTTTTAACCATCCTATGCCACAATAGACTCCCCCTTTGACCTGAAAATTATGGATAATACTATAAAAAAATCAAAAGAGAGACAAATCACACATCTTTGAAATATGCAAATAAGAAATTGTTCTTAACCAAACAAGTGAGAGAAATAACTGCAAAAGAAAAAACAGATAATTTTTATTTCATGAAACTGAAAAGCTTCTGCAGAACCAAAATTAATGCATAACAGGGGAAGCCATTGAATGAGGGGAAAAAATTCTTTGTATCAAATTTCTCTGATTTTTTTTGCATCCCAGATATATAGGCAAATAACATATCTGTCTATTAGTGTGTTTGTGTTTATCCAAAAGCCATTTCTTAATACATAACTGGTCAAAGAATATTAATGGACACATTTCAAAATAATTATGAGCTATTAGAAACATGAGAAAATGTCCTACATAACTAATAATCAGAAAAATATAAATCAAAATATCCCTCAGCTTTCAAAATACAACTTAGCAAATTGGCAATGATAACCAAAAAATGGGAATAGTCAATTTTGAAGGTGTTGTGGAAAGGCAGGCATACCAGCACACTAATGAATTATTGATATCAGTAAATCCATTTCAGAAAGCAATTTGGAATTAAGTAAATAAAGTGATTAAAAAGTCTGCTTTTGATTCAGAGTTTCATAGACACCAAAATATTTACAATATCACTTTTGTATAATATCAAATAATTAGAAACAAAGTAGATATCCATCGCTTAGGGAATATCTGAACAAGTTTTGATATATGGTTGTAATGGAACATTAATAAATAAAGAAAAGCATGAAAAGGTTTATATGATCTGATGTGGGGTAAACAGAACTAAGAAAATAATTTACACAATAACTACAACAATTTAAATTTTTTTAAAAATTCAAAAGTGAATGTTACAAAATCACAAACTGGAAACATGGCCCCAGAGATGAGAAATGAACAGGTTCATTCCATTCCTTTTACAAGAAAAAAAAGTCCATGAATGTGATATGGGATCTTGCATATATTTTTAGACATTTTCTAAATATTGATTAGTTTTGCTTTTTTCTTCTTATTCTTCCATTTTCTTTTTTGTTTAAAAGCTATTGCTTGGGGAGCCAATATGGCAGAAGAAAGTAAATGTCTGACCTGAAATCTCTCAATATTACCTCCAAAACACTTTGAAATAACTTCTTAAATCAAATTTTGGGGTGGCAGGGTCAAGAAAAGATCAGGGTGAGACATTTTTTACAGACTAAAGCAACTTAGGAAGTCTGAAAAAGATCTTTGTGACACGAGGATAGGAACTGGTCCAGAGTGCATGGGACAGTAGCACCACTGGTAGGGCTTGGAGGTAGTTGTGACAGTGGTGGAAGCAGATTCAAAGGTTCTCAGCTCAGAGACAGCAACAAAATCAGACAACTGGTCAGATATTACAGAAGATTCGTTGTTAATACTGGGTGCAGATCTGGGGCCGGTGGCAACATTATTACCTGTACGTAGTTCTGGCATAAAGTTTTAAGTTAGAGACAAGCACAAGGGAGAAGGGGCTTTAGTGACTGATCCAAGGTAGATAAGAGTTCTAGTATTTGCAGCTGCAAGGCAACAGGGAACATGGTGAGATTTCCAGGACCAAGAGGAATGCTAGCCCTTGTCTCTGCAGGGAAACTGGGGAAATGCCCCAGTTACAGAGGCAACAAGAGGATTTGTACTTGGGGAACTAAGGAAGAGGAGCCTTTCCAGGGTAAATACCAGAGTGGAGATCAGGAGAGCAGTAACCTCACCTCTCCACAAGTCACATCACCTTGGAAACACAAAAATGTTCAGACCCCCCCCCCCCAGAATTAGCTCTCAAGATAGCATCACAAAAGCCTGAAGTTTGTAATAGTGCCTTCTTACCCTAAAGTGAACAGAACCCAATTTTAACATAAAGTTCAAAGTCAAGAAATAGGTGAGTAAAATAAGCAAACAACAAAGAACCTCACCCTAAAAAGCTACTATGGTGTCAGGAAGACCAAGACACAAACTCAAAGGAAGATATTTATGTGAGAAAAGTTACAACCAAAGACTTGAAGAAAAATGTTGACTTGGATACAAGCCTAATGAGAATTAATGGAAGAATTGTAAAAATCAATAACAGAAGTAGAGGAAAAATGAGGGGAGGGGAATGAAAATTATGCAAGAAAATTATTGTTGTGAAGATAATTAGATAATATTAAAGCACTTAGAAAGTCTTAAAATGCTATGTAAATTGTAGCTATTAATATTGCTTTGCTGTTCAAGTCATAATGTGATCTAAAACTGCAGCCTACATGAACACACACACACACACACACACACACCATGCATCTTTTCATCACTCTTGACAGATGGCCATCAATTGGACCCATTAAAGAATTGGGGGAAGAGAGTACGATGTATTGCGTTTGAGAAATTGTGCAACATTTCTTTCAATGATCCCACAGAAGCTGTCGCCATAAAAGTCTGTCTTTTTAACTTCTAATATTCTCCCAATTATATTTTATTGTTGTGAATTCTGGAACCTGATCTCAGAAGAATCAAAATTGCCAATATCCCACTGCTTACCTAACATATATGTACTGATACGCTAAATAGATGGCTGTCCATTCAACTTCATTTCAAATCTGCACAATCTGTGTTTTGCACTTCAATGCAGTCATCTCATAAAATTGAGGGGAGAGAGGAAAGGAATAGGTTATCATGATCAAGTCCCCTCTATTTTATGATATTGAGCAGTTTAAGTGGCAAATAGCAGAGATAATAAGGTATCATGCATATTATAAATGGTTTGCTTTCTGGCTTTTGAGATTATTTTATATCTTGTGAATGATGTGAAATCTTAAGTTTATACCATTGGTTATTAATTCACAGATGCTAAGCAGTGTGAAACTAGGAGTAACCTAGTAACACTGCTTGTAAAGGAAGTATATAGAAGTGTTTATACTTACAGGAAATTTTTATTGCACTGTTTGAACCTAGACCTGTGTAGCTAAGAGACCAGACCTGTTGTTTGGTGACAATATTTTTCTTTTACTATTTTTTTTGGTAGGGGGAAAGGAAGGGCATTTGGGGTTAAGTGACTTGCCCAAAGTCACATGGCAAGTAAGTGTTAAGTGTCTGAGGCTGGATTTGAACTCAGGTCCTCCTGACTACAGGACCTGTACTTTATTCACTGAGCCACCTAGCTGCCCCAATTTTTTTTAATGCATAACTATATTGACCCCCAACACCTTTAAAGCATCCGAAGACTGAGGCAAGGAATGTGAGGAGTTTTCTTCTGCTATGTATCTTAAGCAATTCACAAAAGTGTCTCCTTATTGGTTCCTTGTTTCTTTGAAGCAGTCATTTCCTTTTTTATCTCTTCCCTCTGCTGGATAACTTAATGAACTTCTTTCTAAATTATTTAAGCTCTGTATTTATTCTCTGTTATAATTATTAATCAAAAATTACAGTGTCAGAAGTAGAAACTCAGATGGTTGACCTGAGGAACACAACCTGTCTAGATGAGATAAATCAGCACACAATGAACCCAGTAAGTAACATCAGGGTTCAGGCAGAATATGGTCCTTATCCTCGTTTGAACTCTATATACTAGAGGACAGTGTGACACCCTGACTTGGGGAACTACTTAGGGTAGGATTAAAACTAGCCTAACCACCCTTATTGACAAATTAGTAGCCCTCCTCAACCCAATCACCCAATAGTCCTGGGGTCAACATTGTTGTCTGTTACATTTGGCCATTAAACTTCTCACACATCTCTCTGTCTCGGTTTTTCTCTCTGTCTCCCTCTACTTCCCTCCTTTTCTTTCTTCTCTGTATTTCCCTCCACCCTCCTTTGACCATTAGAAATAAACCAGATACTGTGTCTATGACTGCATATTGGTGGAAGCTGCCCAGATATACTAAAGGTTATGGCACTGTGATCCAAAACACAAGCACAAAGGCCACTAGATGTAATATAATAATAATATAATAATAATAATATAATAATGTAATAATAATAATAATTCAGGAGGTGTAATATAATGCCAAGGAAAGGCAACTTCCCAAGGTTCAAAATACCAGCATAGGTGCTCTCCATTTTATTCAGTGACAAACCAAGAACAGAGAAGATCAAAACATGACATCATTCCAAATACAGCATTTACTAAGTGTGATTAAATAATCTCTAAGTACTATCCCACCCCAGGACCTTCCATTCATTCAATCAATTACAAAGTCCCTGTTCTAAATACTTCTCCACCCCTAGGCTATACCTTCATTTAGTCCACCACAAAGCCCCTCTTCTCAAATGGAGATTAGTTTCCAAACATAAGTAAAGTACATTCACTTGTTCAACCATAGAACACAAAAAAGGTCAAAAGTTCCCCACCCCTGGATCACAATTGAATCTACCCCAGAGGTACATCAAGTTTAAGCACAGCACTTAATACCCAAATGGAGGTCTTTTCTTCATCTTGATGCAAGGCAAGTTCTCAGCAATCTTAGTTCCTGGGGAGACAAGGCTTAGCAAGGCCACAAGATACATTGCCAGTCTTTTCATTAATTCATCCTCTGTCTGTAGAACAGTCCTAGAACCCCTGAAAACATTAGCAAAACCCTCTCCCAGGATTTCTGTAAACATACAACAAGAAAATCCTTCTTCAGGGCTTCTGAACCAACAGAAAGGTTCCCAGACCCCTGCAACAACAGCACTGTCCTTCACCAGTGGACAGTATTCACTCTGTCTGCAGGACAGTCTCAGAGCTTCTTAACCAAAAGCCAGGATCCAGGACTTCTTCAACAACAGAACTGTCTTTCACCAGTGGACAAATCTGGCAAAACAACATCAAAACAGACAGACAAAGTACCAGCAAAACAGCCATGTCTCCTCAGTCCTTGGCAGCTCAGGGGGCAGGTCTCAAAAGTCCAGGGTGATTCAAAGTGGCACTCAACAATTCTCTCTGTCTCTCTCTCTCTCTCTCTGCCTCCACGTGGATCCTGCTTCCAAAAAGTTCTTCTGCCTCTCTCTTGTCTCTCCAAATCTACTTCACCAGCTCCTCCCAGTTCAGGACTTTCTTTTCACATCAACAAGTCCATCCCACAGGTGGGATTAACAAGCTCTGGGTATTAACACAATCAGTTTGAAAACCAAGCCAATACAGGGGAATCTTTAATTGCCATTACTATCACAGGAGGGAACCTTTTGTCAGATATCTGTGTTGAGTATCATCTTGCCATAATATCATTTAGTTGATTGAGTATTCATGATGAAACAGTGGGTTGAAATCTGGTCTCACCCATGCACTTCAAAAAATCCCAGGTTAATGAGGGAAGGTTGAAATGTGTTTTAGTTAAATAAATTGTTGATTAGGATTGGACATTCAGGGGCCAAACATATCTCAACAACAAGGAATCTCTTTTTCTAGATGTTTACCTTCCCTGTGAGTTTCTCAGAAATCCTTTGGTCTTGTGTAGTGTTTAATGTTGTTTGCAGATTCTGCAACTTTGGAGATTTTTTTTAAAGCAATTGGTTTTAAGTAACTTGCTCAAGGTTACATGGCCAGTTATTATTTCTGGGTGTGGTGCTGAGTTTCTGAGCCCAGATTTGATCCAGGTCATCCCGACACTGGGGCCTGTGCTCTTACTCGCTGAGCCACCTGGCCGCCCCTAAGCAATTGGGGTTAAGTCACTTGCTCAAGGTTACATGGCCAGGTGTTTCTGGGTGGGTGCTAAGTGTCTGAGCCCGGGATTCGATCTCCAGGTCTTCTCAACACTGGGGCCTGTGCTCTTACTCGCTGTGCTACCTGGCTGCTCCAACTTTGGAGATTTTCAAGGTAAAAAAATTGTTGTAAAAAATGGCAAAAAAGGAACTTAGAATTCTGGAGAAAATTCATGAAGTTTCATACCTGAAACAGTTCTCCAAGATCTCTGTAATCTGATTTATAAACTCTTCTTTAGAAATTATGCTTATCTATGATTTCTAAATTCTTCTTCCAAAGAAATAGGGACTTGCTCCCACTTCTGACTTTCAGAGGGAGATAAGGTTGTAGGGTTTTTTTAAATGAAGATACTTTTTTAATCATTCATCTGTGGCCAGGTTGAGATTACATACATAAAGACATACAAGCAAACATTTCCATTCTTTCCAAAAAATGTTTTTTTCCTGGTTTGTAGAAGTTTATGGCACCAGAAACTAATTAGAAACTAAATTTGTAACGGAAATACAATATTTTTGTTGTAAATTTCCAAGTGATGGTTTGAAGATGTTCACAAATGCTAAAATATTTTTAAGGAGATGAGAATATCTGACTGTGTAATGTAATGCCAAGGAAAGGCAACTTCCCAAGGTTCAGAATACCAGCATAGGTGCTCTCCATTTTATTCAGTAACAAACCCAGAACAGAGAAGATCAAAACATGACATCATTCCAAATACAGCATTTACTAAGCGTGATTAAATAATCTCCAAGGACTACCCCACCCCAGGACCTTCCATTCATTCAATCAATTACAAAGTCCCTGTTCTAAATACTACTCCACCCCTAGGCTGTACCTTCATTTAGTCCACCACAAAGCCCCTCTTCTCAAATGGAGATTAGTTTCCAATCTAAGTAAAGTACATTCATTTGTTCAACCACAGAACACAAAAAAGGTCAAAAGTTACCCACCCCTGGATCAAAATTGAATCTACCCCAGAGGTACATCAAGTTTAAGCACAGCACTTAATACCCAAATGGAGGTCTTTTCTTCATCTTGACGGGAGGCAAGTTCTCAGCAATCTTAGTTCCTGGGGAGACGAGGCTTAGCAAGGCCACAAGATACATTGCCAGTCTCTTCATTGATTCATCCTCTGTCTGTAGAACAGTCCTAGAACCCCTGAACACATTAGCAAAGCCCTCTCCCAGGATTTCTGTAAACATACAACAAGAAAATCCTTCTTCAGGGCTTCTGAACCAACAGAAAGATTCCCAGACCCCTGCAACAACAGCACTGTCCTTCACCAGTGGACAGTATTCACTCTCTGTCTGCAGTACAGTCTCAGTAGCTCTGTGTAATGGAAATGCAAATTTAAAGATCTTCCCTGCCCCTAGGCTAAAGTGCACCTGAAGCCTGGGGTGGGAGGCTTGTTTTTCAGTAGATACTTCTTGATTGGCGATTGGCCGGTGAGTCAATAAGGTTGTTACATTCTCTGAGCCCGGAGAAGGCTATATAAGCCCTGATGTGTAGCTTTGTTTTGGGGACTCACTTTGAGAAGTGTTCTGTGATTTGATCTGAATTCTGGGAAACCGTTGTTGAAAGTCCCCCGGCTTTGAAAAACCCAGATGTGGAAACCCAGATGTTGACTGGGTATGGATGTAAATGGTTGGACAGTTTGGAAATGTGTCTACTTGATCTGTTTCTGTCTTGATAATTCTGCCTGTATGCTTTGAAGTTTGGGGTGCTGACCTTTTTCCCCTGAACAAGGTAAACGATATATGTCTGACTGATTAAAGTAAGCTTGTTAACCCATTTTGAGTTGCTTTCCTTTAACAAAGCAGATCCAAGAACCTGTATGGGCAGCAAACCCTGAGGACGTGCTTGGGGTGCTTGCTGCTACACTCTGAACCAAGAGAAAGGTTCCCAGACCCCTGCAACAACAGCACTGTCCTTCACCAGTGGACAGTATTCACTCTCTGTCTGCAGGACAGTCTCAGGAGCTCTTAGCCAACAGCCAGGTACCAATACCTCTGCAACAACAGGACTGTCTTTCACCAGTGGACAAATCTGGCAAAACAACATCAAAACAGACAGACAAAGTACCAGCAAAACAGCCATGTCTCCTCAGTCCTTGGCAGCTCAGGGGGCAGGTCTCAAAAGTCCAGGGCAATTCAAAGTGGCCCCAGCAATTCTCTCAGTCTCTCTCTACCTCCACGAGGTGCTGCTTCCAAAAAATTCTTCTGCCTCTCTCTTGTCTTTCCAAATCTACATCACCAGCTCCTCCCAGTTCAGGACTCTCTTTTTACATCAACAAGTCCATCCCACAGGTGGGATTAACAAGCTCTGGGTTTTAAACACAATCAATTTGAAAAACCAAGCCAATACAGGGGAATCTTTAAATGCCATTACTATCACAGACTGCCACCACAACTTGTTCGAACAGAGCAGTGAGTTCTATAAAGCTAATTATCCTTGAGAAATTGAGATCTTAAATGATACCATTTGTGATTGTAAATCCAGATTTGATTGAGTTTGTCCACATACTGAATTATAATCTGTCTTTTTAAAGTGAGATACATTTAATTAGAACAATTGCAAAATTTGACACTCTGTAGGTATTTGGCATGAAGGCAATATGCTTAGAAACTACAAGGAATAAGACTTCCTAGTGGTTTTGGAATCCAGTTAGTATAGAATGCCAACGTGAAAAATAGATGAAGCTATTTTCTATATGAGATGGATTGGAAAATCATTAAACCAAATTAATACTATTTGAATGGCAATAAGTTTTGGGTTATATTTTGAGAATATAAAATATTTTATGGTATTATTACACTTCAAATTTTTTTCATATTGTGGTTTTTGGAAAATCATTTTATAAGAAATGCTGTTAATTTGGAAAATGATGCCCAGAAGATAATGCAGTTGTATCATTGGCTGTAAATTATAAATTGACTTCGAGTTTGTAATAGTACCTGACCTTTAAGAAAATCATTTCAGTGGCAGAATGGAGGAAGGAATAGAGAGAGAAGAGACTTGAGGCAAGCAGATCAACCAAGAGGCTACTGCAGCAGTTCATGAATGAGGAAATGAGAAGCTGCACTAGGATGTTAGTTTCAGAAGGACTAAGGAGGTGTATTCAAGAGATGTTGCAAAGGTGATATTGACAGGCATTGGCAACAGATTGGATATAGGGCATGAGAGATAGTAAGGAGCTGACAATAATACCTGGTTGCAAGCCTAAAACACTGGGAGAATGTTGGTTCTTTTGAGAGTTATGTGAAATTTAGGAAAAGGGAAGAGTTTGAGTGAAAAAAATTATTTCAACTCTGAAGATGCTGAGTTTAAGATGTCTACCTCAAGTTTCAGATAAATGAATGACAGTTGAGAGGGAGGAAATAATTATGTATTAGTTACTGTCATTCAAAGCTAAAATCATTATAAATATCCCATTTCTTTCTCACAACAGCCCTAGGAAATATCTCCCAATTTATCCTTAAGGATACTGGGGCAGACAGAGATCAAGTGACTTGTCCAGGGTCATACAACTTTCAAGCATTCCTGATGAAAAGATAGAGCTGAATAGAAAATCTGACTTTCAAATACAAGAATTAACAAGAGCATAAAAACAAGTTCCTTTAATAAAGGCCTCATTTCTCAAACATTGAAATTAATTCCAGATTTTAACTCAAGTCAGAATTTCTGACTCCAAGCCCAGGGCTCTATTCACTTTGCCATCTAACTGCCTTACTAGAATCAGCAAAGGAGACTAAGAAGTAGTCATTAGTTAGAGGAAGAACCAAGAGATAGTAGGGTCCCCAAAACTATAGACAGTGAATGAAAGAGAAGAGGAAGATCAACAGCATTAAAGGCCACAAAAAGGTTAAGAAAGTATGTGTATCAAGACAGGGCTTTGGGGTTAGAAGCTTTTGGGGGGGGTGTTAGAAGCAAAACACTTTTGAGGAAATACAGGGTGAAAAGTGAGAGAGAAGAAAAAATGGGGAAATTTGAATGGAGGAAAATTCACAGTTAGTAATTATAAATATGAAGGTCAATTGGATGAACTTACCCATAAAACGGAAACACCTAGAAGAATGGATTAAAATCAGAAACCTACAAGTTATTTATAAAAAATAAACCTGAAAAAGACACACAGAGAGTAATACGTGAATCTATTATGCTTCGGATGAAGTTAAAAAAAAAAGCAGATGTAACAATCATGATTTCAGACTCAGTACAATCAAAAAGAGATTTAATTAAAAGTAATGAGCCAGAAAACTACATTTGCTAAAAGGTGTCTGTCATAGACAATGAAGCAATATCAATACTAAACACATATGAACCAAATGGTGTAGCATCTAAATTCCTAAGGAAAAGTTAAATGAGTTACAGGAAGAAACAGACTGCAAAATTATCCTCAGTAGTAAATCAAATTTCCCCAGCTAAGAACTAGAAAAATTTAACCAAATCATAATCAAGAAAGAATTAAGGAAATGAATAGAATTTGAGAAAAGTTAGATATGATAGATCTCTGAAGAAAATTTAATGGGAATAGAAAGGATGTTCCTCAGGGACACATGGAACATATACAACAATTGAAAATGCACAACTATGATAAGTTACAAAAACCTCACAACCAAAAGCAGAAAAGCAGAAATGCTAAATACATCGTTTTCAGAGCATAATGTAATAAATATGACATTCAACAAAAATCACAGAAATATAAATGAAAGATTAATTTAATTAAAAATAATCTAATTTTAAAGAGTGAATGGATCCAAGAACAAATTATAGAAACAATCAATAATTCCATTAATACTACCACAGTGCAATCAATAATTCCACAATGCTATAACATAGCACAATTTGTGTGATGCTGCCAAAGCAGTAATTAGGGGAAAATTTATATCTTTAAATGTTTACATCAATAAAATAGGGAAATAGCAGATCAATTAATTGGGTAAGCAACTAAAAAAAAACAAATTAAAAAGTCCCAATTACATGCCAAATCCTGAAAACTAAAGAAGAGATTCATAAATCTGAATATAAGAAAACCATTGATTTGGGTTTTTTTTTTAACTAAAACATGATTTCATGAAAAAAAATAAAATAGGCAAACCTTTTGTTAATAGGATTGTTAAAAAACAAAGAAACCAAATTACCAAGTCAAAAATTAAAAGGGGGTTTCACCAACCACTAATGAAGATGAAATTCAAGTAATTGTTAAAGCAATTGTCAGTTTCCCCAATTATATGCCAGTAAATCTGACAATTTAAGGGAAATGAATGGATATTTACAAAAATATAAATTGACCAGATTAACAGAAGAGGAAATAAAATACTTCAATAACTCTCTTAGAAAAATAAATTGAACAAGCCATGAATGAGCTCCCTAAGCAAATAAATAAATAAATAAATAAAAGGCCAGCAACAGATCAATTCACAAGAAAGTTCTACCAAAAGTGTAAAGAACAACAAATTCCAAAACTATTTGAAAAAAGAGGCAAAGAAAGAGTTCTATGAAATTCCTTTTAGAACACAGATATTGTGCTGATATCTAAAGAGGGAAAAGCAAAAACAGAGAAAATGAACATTGATGCAAAAATACTAAAATACTAGCAAAGGAATTATGCAATCTTTCACAAAGATTATATATTATGGCCAGATGGGATTTATGCCAGGAATGCAGAGCTGATTTTATATTAGCAAACTATTCATATAATTGATCATATCAATGAAAAACAGCAACAAAAACCATATGATTATCTCAATAGACGTAGATAAAGCTTTTGGCAAAATACAACATCCATTCCTATTTTAAAAAAACACACTAGAAAGCATGGAATTATTGTAGCTTTCCTTAAAAGGATAAGTAAGATCTGCCTAAAATAATTAGTAAGTACTACCTGTAGTAGAAATAAGCTACTATTCTTCATAATAAGGTCAGGGGTGATAAAAAGGATGTTCAATATCACTATTATTCAATATTGTTCTAGAAATGCTAGCAATAACATTAAGACAAAAAAAAGAAATGAAAATAATTAGACAATGAGGAAAGAAAGCTCTCACTTTTTTCAAATGATGTGATGGTATTCTGAGATATTTTAGAGAATCAACTAAAAAACTTGTTGAAACAATTACAACTTTAACAAATTGCAGGATATAAAATATACCCAAATAAATTATCAACGAAATCCAACAGCAAGAGATAGAAAAAGAAATTCCACTTAAAATTACTGTAAACAATATAAAATACTAGGAGTCATCCTACCAAGACAAACCCAGGAACTGTATGAAAAAAATTGCAAAACACTGTTTTAGACAAATAAAGTCAGAGCTAAACAACTGAAAAATATTAATTGCTCATGGGAAGGTCAATCCTATAAAATAAAAATTATAATTCTGTCTAAATTAATCTACTTAACCAGTGCCACAGCAATTAAACTATCGAAATATTTTATAGAGTTAGGGGGGAAATTATCTTTAAGGACAAAATCTTAAGAATATCAAACTGAATCAGTGAAAAAAATGTAAAGGAAGGTGGCCTAGACCTACCAAATCTCAAAGTGTATTCCAAAGTGGTAATCGTCAAAATAATCTAATACTTGGAAATAATAGTGTCATGGATCAGTGGAATATATTAGGAATACAATAACAATAGTAAATGACTGTGATAATCTAGTGTTTGATAAATGCAAAAATATACATTTTGGGGACAAGAACTCAGTATTTGTAGCGGCAAGCACCCCAAGCGTCCCCAGGGTTTGCTGCAAACAGAGGTTCTTAGATCTGCTTTGTTAAAGGAAAACAACTCAAAATGGGTTAACAAGCTTACTTTAATCAGTCAGATATGTATCGTTTACTTAGTACAGTGGGAAAAGGTCAGCACCCAGAACTTCAGAATATACAGACAGAATTAACAAGTCAGAGAAACAGATCAAGTAGACAAATTTCCAAACTGTCCAACCATTACATCCATACCAAACAACATCTGGGTTTCAAAGCCAGGGGGCTCTGGACAAGGCTTTCCAGAGTTTCATCTGATCAGATCAAAGAACGTTTCTCAAAGTGAGCCCCAAAAACAAAGCTACACATCAGGGCTTATATAGCCTTCTCCTGGCTCAGAGAATGTAACAACCTTTTGGACCCACTGGCCAATCAAAAAGTATCAACTGAAAAACAAGCCTCCCACCCCAGGCTCCAGGTGCACTTTAGCCTAGGGGCAGGGAAGATCTTTAAAATTTACATTCCCATTACAGTATTTGACAAAAACTAATGGAAAAAATGGAAAGCAGTTGGGCCAAAACTAGTTACAGACAAACATCTCATAATGAGATGAAGTCAAAATAGGCACATGATTTAGACAGAAAGGGCAATATAAGCAACTTTGATGAGCATAGAATAATTTACCTGTCAGATATATAAATAAGGAGAAATTTATGGCCGAACGTTATAGAGAACATTACAGGACATAAAATAGATACTTTAGATTATATTAAGTTAATGAGATTTTGCACCAATGAATCCAACGCAGACAAAATTAGAAGGAAAGCAAAAAACTGGGGGAAAACATTTACGAGAAGTTTATCTGATAAAGATATCATTTCACACACACACACACATCAAATTTTAAGAATACAAATCATTCCTCAATTGATAATTTTTTGAAGTATATAAACATCTTTCAGATGAAGAAATTAAAGTTATCTATAGACATATGAAAAAAAAATACTCCAAATCGCTATTGATTAGAGAAATGTAAATTAAAACAAACCTGAGGTATCACTGCACTCCTATCATATTGGCTAATATGACAGAAAAGATAAATGACAAATATTGAAGGAGATGTGGGAAAATTGGGACACTGATGCATTGTCAGAGGAGTTGTAAATTGATTCAACCATTCTGGAGAGCAATGTTGAACTATGTCCAAAGGCCTATAAAACTGTGAATACCCTTTTACTCAATAATACCACTATTAGATATGTATCCCAAAGAGAATTTTTTTATAAGGAAAAAGACCTGTATAAACAAAAATATTTACAGTATCTCTTTATGTGGTGGCAGAGTTGAAAACTGAGAGGATGACAGTTAATTAGAGAATGGCTGAATAAATTGTTCATATTCAAATTGCATATGGTTTTGATGGAATATCATTGTTCTATAAGAAATGACTAGCACAGTGTGGGATGACTGACTTTGAAAGACTTAGCCCTTCTCAGCAATGCAAGAATCTAAAACAATCCCAAAGGACTTATGATGGAAAATGGCATACACATCCAGAGAAAGAACTATGGAGTCTGAATGCAGAATAAAGCAGACTATTTTGTTTTTTGTTATGTTTTTTATTGTTTTTTTTCTTTCTCATCACTGTTCCCACTTGCTCTAATTCTTCTATATAACATGACTAATGTGAAAATATGTTTAACATGAATGTATATGTAGAACCTATATCAGATTGCATGCCATCTTGGGGAGGGAAGGGGAGAAAATTTAAAACTTATGGAAGTGAATGTTGAAAACTAAAAATAATTAACTTTTTTAAAAGGAAGTGTCTTCAAAAAACAACTGAAAAGTAAAATCAATATTTGGCACAAACTGCTTCAAATATTGTATAACTACATATTTCTGCTCCCCACACGCCAAATAGATTTGTTTCCATACTTCACACTGTATGCCACAACAAACTTTAACTAAATCATTGTTTTATTTTTTTTAATTGGGAGAAAAAGGAATAATGTAATTGTCTCATCTTTGGAGAGGAGGGACATTTTTTAACAATTAGAAGTTATCAAAAGAAAAATCAATAAGCTTGATTTTGAAAGATAAAATGATTTTATATAACAAAGAAGTTTCAAATTAAAAGAAAAATATATATTGGGAAAATATTTGAAATAAATATGTCTGATAAAGATCTGATATGCAGATTCTCTAAGGAATTTACATATGTGTGTATGTATGTATGTAAATTTGTATTAATGAAAGTATATGACTAACTATATGCTCCACGGATAAACCTATGACTGTAACACAAATTGTTAATAACCACATAAAAAACTGCATTAATTCTCTAATAATCAGATAAATTCAAATCAAGGCACTTTCTTACTAGAATGACACAGAATAGGAAAAAAACCCCAAAGATAAAATCTAATGTTGGTAGAACTGTGAGGAAATAGTCACTCTTAATGGTTGAACTTCAGATTAGTAAAAAGTGTTTTGCAGAACAATATGAGAATATGAAACAAAAATAACAAAATTGATTCTGCCCTTCAACACAGTCATTTCATTCCTAGAACTTTATGACGAAAACATCACAGAAAGAAAAACAGGACCAAAAGAGACAAATTAGATGCTCTATTTGTAAGAGCAAAATTTGGAAACAGCCTAACAGAAAATTACTAAATCAATTGTATTATATTAATGGATAGGAAGGAAGGAGGGAGGGAGGGAGGGAGGGAGGGAG
>NW_027185793.1:13570598-13636829 GCF_028583685.1 Petaurus breviceps papuanus | reverse complement strand
GGAAGGAAGGAAGGAAGGAAGGAAGGAAGGAAGGAAGGAAGGACTAGCAAGGTTATCCACCTCTGATTATGATGAAAAATACTATCCCCCTTTAGAGAAAGAACTGATAGCGTCTGAATGCAGATCAAAGAATAACTTTATAAACTTTATTTTCTATTTCTTCTTTTCTTTATTTTTCTTTTTTGTCTGTTTCTTTCACAAAGTGTCAAATGGAAATATGTTTTTCATGACTACACATTTATAACTTATATCAAATTATTTCTCTTCCCAATAAGAAAGGAGGGAAAGAAAGAGGAGGATTATTTGGAACTCAAAATTTGAAAAATGAATGTTAAAATTGTTTTTGTATGCAACTGGAAAAAAATAAAATGTTCTAAAATGTTCTTTATTTGTTTAAATAAGCCAAATTCTATTTTCATGCACTCCCATCCCAAATACATTTGTGAACATAAGAAAAAAAAACATTCCTTAAAATCAAGCAAGTCAGTCAAATAAAATTCCATATTAGTCATGTCCAGAAAAAAAATAAAACGTTGTCTCATTCTTCATTCTGAGTTCTTCACCTCTCTTTCAGCAGGTAGGCAGCATGTTTCATCATTATCATCATTATTCATCATCATCCAGAAACTCTGGAATCATGCTTAGTTAGTACACTGATAAGCTCAGCACAGTATCTTTTCATCACACCTATATACCATAACTTTTTCATACATAGCACAATTTATTGGCTTCTCTTTAGATTTTCATTATTTCCCACCTCGGAAAGAGCTATTTGTTTTCTGTATATCCTTAGTCTTTATTCTGCTTACAACTAACTCTCCCTTAATTTACCCTCCTTCTACTTTCTACACCCCCTTCTTCCTTTTCCCTCCAATTTTATTGTTCAAATATATTTCTGTACACAGTTGTGAGGTTCAAGTGTCAACTGCTACCCCCCTTCCTTGCTTATATAGATTTCTCCTTGCATATCCTGATTATGTGAGATAATTATACCTTCTTTTTCATTCCCCATATCCTCAGTTCATATTATTCTTCCCCTCTCTCTCTATTCCTTTTCTTAAGATCATCAAGACATAAGACAACTACTCCCAGACTTTGTCTAATTATATTCCCTCTATGACCACTGATGAAGATAGGGTTCAGAGAGAGCTCATATGCCATGTCCCCACATTTGAAAGTAAACATATTTTCCTTGTTTAGTCCTATATCATTGTTCAACCACTGTAGGATTCTGTTGTTATTGTTGTTGTTGTTGCTGCTGCTCATTCTAACAGTCTACTTTGAGGTAAACTTTGGGCTGGTCCTGGTGTAGCTTTCTTGGGATACTGAGCACTGTGTTATTTCAGAATCTCAAGGACAAGCTTGAGATCTGCAAACTTTGAGTGTTTCCAAACCCCCTTGGTATTAGCTCTGCCAGTTTTCAACCTGCGTTTGGGTCGGACCAAGAAGTGACTGCTGTTGGGATCAGCCCCTATTCAGCAGTTGGTTACTTCTGTTAAATCAGTTGCAGAATTGTAGGCTCTTTTGGTATGGGATTCCTGCTTGGGTTATTCCTTTGCAGGCTAGAAATGACATCCTGCTCTGCTCTTGGGATCTGAACCACACAGATGCTGCTTGCTCCTGAAATTTCTTGGTATATATACAGGGTCTCCTTACCTGGAGCTATACCCAGTACATGGGACCTCTTCCCATTCTACCCTGGATCTGTGACCAAGTCCTGGATGGTGGTTGACAAAGCTACCACTTCACCTATCCCTGTAGCAGTTCCCCTTTATGGGTCTGATAATGCCCCATAATGAGATTTGGGACATTATTTTGCCCAGGTACACAGTCCCTTCCTGGGCCCTGGAGTGCTCCATGAGCTTTACTCAGCGGTTTTATTCTATACCCAGTGTCTGCGAACCTATTTGTCTATCTCCCTAAGTTGAGCTGTACTGGACAAATGACTCACTAAGACTTTTACTTGTATTTTCCCCTGAGAATTTGGTCTAGAAAATGCATTTTATAGATCTGTTTGGAGAAGTTTTATAGAGGGGGACTGTCCATACTACTTCCTAACACAGGCAATTTTGGCTCCACCTCTTTGCTTGTCCCCAAATCATTTTTGGACACATTCTAAGTATTAGAGGTTTTTCCTGACATCAACTTCTTTGAAACTTTCATACTCTGAGGCCAAAAAAAGAACAAATATAATCCCACTTTCACATGTTTGAATAACTGAAAAGAGCTATTATATTCTCTTTCTTGAGTTTTGTCTTTCAAGTATTAATATAACCTGTTTCTTTAATTGATATTTACACGATACAGAAAGAATTCATACCTCATTTGCTACTGCACTTGGTTTTGAGCCCAGGAACATCATGCCTTTCCAAGGATAACTTAGCACCTCAAATATCATTGGCATGGATATGAATACTCTATGATATACAATTTCTTCTCAGAAATCTCAATTGCTTCTTTCCTCTGATCAGAGGGGTCAAGAATGGAGAAAAATATCATTCCAAAGCATTACTTTTATAGAAAGCATAGGCCTTTCCAATTAATTTCATATTTTTGTCAGCTGCTATACTTAGTTTTGACTCCATGAACATCATGCATGCTACTAGATACCCTCTGTTACCCCCATTTCCTTGCTTTACAACTTCCTTTTGTGTACTGTCTTCCCCTATTAGAACGCAAGTCCCTTGAGAGCAGAGAATTTTTCTTATTTGTTCTAAAAAGAGCAGTCTTTTTCTTATTTGTATCACAAGCACTTATCACAGTGTCTGGCACATAGTAGGTACTTAAGTTTATTGACTATTGACTGGTTGCCCTTCTCTGGTACCTAGAATTGAAATAATACTTCAGATGAGGTCTGAAGAAGGTAGAATACAATGATACTATCACATCCCTATTCCTGGAAGCTATGCTTTTCTTATTTTATCTCAAGTTTCTATTGACTTTTTTGGCTACTACATAATAATCTGGCAGGCTACTAAAATTGCCAGATCTTTTGCAAAAGAACCAGTAACCATTAAAATTATTTGGCACTGGTTATAAAATAACAAACACTGGTCTTTTGAACAGATTAAATATACAAGGTCCAGAAGCAATCAACATATTAGGATAGTGTTTGATAATACAAAGACTCTACTTGGAAAATTCATGGGAAACCCAGTAAGTGATCTAGAAGAAATCTATTTTACACCAGCATCTTATACCATATACTACAATAAGTTATAAATTGACATATGACCTTGATATAAAAAAAGTTTTTATCTGTAATAAATTATAAAATAAGGGATGGGAATGTCTTTTGTAATTATGGACAAGGGAAAAATTCTTGACCAAACAAGGTATGGAGAGGACCACAAAATATAAAATGGGTATTTTTTATTATATAAAATTGAAAAGGTTTCTTTTTTTTACAGAAACAAAATCAATGCAATTACAATTACAAGGAAGATAATTAAATGGGAACTTTTTATTTACTTAATTTTTTGCTGCTAATTTCTAAGTCTGATGTCCAAGACACATAGGTAATTAATACAAACATATAAGAACAATGGCCGTTCCTCCCAACAGATATGAAAAGTATATGAAGAAGCAGTCTCCCCCCAAATAAAAATAAGGGCAAGCCAACAACAACCAGATTTTTAAAAAATATCCAAAATATTAGTAACAAGTGAAATGAAAACCAAAATAATTCTGAGGTTCCATCTCACACCAATCAGATTGACAAAGAAAGCAATACAAAACAGGTAAATGTAAATTTCTGAAGATACTATAAAAGGATAGGCATACAAATTATTTGTTGATGGTTATGTAAAAATGATCGAATCTTTGTGTGTTCTTATAAATTTAAAGGGGTCAAGAGACCTGGAGTTCCCATCAGCATCAGTAGCAATGTTCCCAGAGGAATGATAACTAATGTCAGGATCTACAATGGGTAGAAAGAGATACCTAGAAGACAATAGGCATATTGAGATGACAAACCTTTGGAATTCCATCAAAGCATTGATATTTAAAGCCCCACATAGTTACACTCAAGAAAAAATTCATATGGATTCCACAAAAGAAGAAAGCTTCCAGTAATGAGTACTTGTGAGCTTGTACTTTAGCCATGCAAGCTCTCTAAGGTTTAGTACACCTTTCCCAGAGACTTTGTATATGAGGAGAGAGTGTGCCACTGATCTAGAGGATGTTTCTGTAACAGCAAACCTTTGTATATTGGCTTGGTAAATACCCTTTCTAAAAACCTAAAGAAAAGCTACCTGCATAAAAGAAAATTCCTTATTTTGATTTGATCACAGAGAGCAGCTAAGTGAAAGAAGTGAAAACTTCTCAGACTATACTCTAAAATCTAGTAAGGCTTATCATGGGAAGCAGTGCCAAGTGTCCCTTAACCAGAAATCACACGATTTACAAGGACCAAAACTCAGAGCAGTAGGGAGTCACCCTTCTCCTCAGTGACACCTGAGCATAAGATACACCAAATAAGGACAGATGTGCTTTCTCAAATGTACATTGGGTGGGTTACTGTTTTCTTGTTCTGGTACTTTGGGTACATTGCTATGCTTAGATTGTGCACCTGACTTCTAGAAAATGGAAGAAAAAGTTTGTCAGAAGAGGGGTGGGGGAGAATTCCGCATTAGGGTTTTATAACTTTGCCATTTCCTTTTGTAAATTACTTCTCCTCCTTGACCATTTGTCAGGAGGGTGGCCCTTTCCCAGATTGTAATAAACCATTCTTTTCTGCTTCCTACCTTGAGAAGACTCTGGGTATTATTTGGGTAAGAAAATCTGTTGCACACAGCAGGGAAAGCAGACTTCTACTGAGATGGTGGTGGTGGTGGTGGTGGTGGAAGGGGAATAAAATTCAAAGGATGAAGAGGAAGAAGAGAAGGAGGAAAAGGAGGAAGGAGGAGGAGTGAGAAGAGGAGGAAGGAAAATGATAACAATGACCTGGTGTCAACAAAAACATTTGTCAAGAAAAAAATAGAAATAAAAACAAGTTATTAATCATTTGTTAGCCACTACAGATTAACTTTCAAGAATAATTTAAGGTCACATTAATCACTAATTATATATAATGATAAATATTCCAAGTATCACTCACTATTGCAATGTGATTCATTTTCTAAAGATTGTTAAAGGATATAAAAGGCTACTTTCCCAACATTTTTGCATAAATAGCATTTTGTTGCTTTATAGTAACCACTTTGTCTCATGCATTTAAAGGAGTGTGTACTTAATATTTAAAATTCCATGTCCTTTTATCTTCAATTTATAACACCTTACTGTTTTATCATACATGTAATACTGAGAACATAATTCCTTCAACAGTTCTTATCTAACTTAAATTATACATATATAACAGAACATAAAACTGCACAGAGATGTCTGAAGCTAAGTAATATCTTCAAGGCAATCCCTATGATAAGGATATAAAATATCCCTACATAAAAACATATGGATTTTTATAGAAATGAACTCTATATTAAATAAACCCCTGAAACATTATTAAAAGTGCACATTGCTTTAATATAGACCACCACTAGAGGGCAACATTATCATAGATGATAGATGTTGATACACCTAAAAGTCTTTACTATGTAAACGCTTTCTATATCTACATCTAATATCTATCTATGTAGCTATACAATTATTGAAACATCACTGAGACTAGAGGCATAGACGAAATGCTAAAGTTTTACATCTTAGGAAAATCTAAAAGCCATGTAGTTCGAGTACTTTTGCAGCTTTTGTGAGAACATGTTAATTTCAATATGACTGGAAATTACTAGAAAAGGTCTGGCATACCTATATTCTCCTTTTAGTTTCAGAAGGAAATTGAATTTGAGAACTGAATCTGTGGTCTCTCATCAAGAAAGACAATGAAACAGCATTGACTAATAATAATAGCTAATAATTTGGAACCATGTCCAAAGAGTTGTAAAGTTGTGCATACCCTTTGATCCAGCAATACCACTACTAGGCCTGTATCACTCCCGATAAAAACGGAAATTAACTTATTTGAAATAAACAGTATATTTTTTAAATTTGAAATTTTACAACAGCCCATTTGCACTCACTAAAATGATATTTTAGTGAGAACAAAGTGATCAAAGATAGTTTTTTTTAATACTTTTGTATATCCTCAGGGACAGGGTAAACTTTGTAAATAATTGCTTGTGGCTATTCAGTTAGTTTTATTAATTCAGTTAAATAATGAATCACCAGTTATCACCTCCAGGATTAGAGCATGCCCTCTGCTGCAGAGAGGTGATGTTAGCGGGGAGAAGGGATTTTCTTTATGATAACCAAGACACATAAAAGAATCTGTTTAGCTCTAAGAAAAAACTTTACTGTAAAAAATCATCTATTTTGAAAGTTTATATTTTAGTGAATTTACTAAAAGTTAGTGAAGTAATTACAGTAGGAAAAATGGAGTGACAAAGCTGTGCTAGTAGTCACAAAGATTAAAATTCCTAAAAAGGACTAATTCATTATTTACTTTATGGAGTCCTTTATGAACTCTATAATTTTGTTAATTAAGTTTGTGGTTATATCTGAACAGGTAAACTCCAAAGTATTTTATACTATGTATATGTAACAGAACATAAAACTACTTGAATCATTTTTTATCTCTTCTTATGCAGTTATATTGTAGATGTGTGTGTGTATTTATATATGCTGGTGGATGTCTTTGCATTAATTTTATATTCTGAAACTTTAACAAAGTTATTGTTTCAATTACTTTTTACATTGATTCTCTAGGGTTCTCTAAGTGAACCATTATATCATCTGCCAAGATTGTTGTTTTCTTTCCTCATTTCCTATGTTTATTTATTCTTTTATTGTCTTATTGCTCTAGTTAGTATTTCTAATAAAATAATAAATACTGGTGATAACGTACATCGTTGCTTCATTACTGATCTTATTGGAAAGGTTTCTAGCTTATTCTCATTACAAATAATGTTTGTTTTTGGTTGTAGGTAGATTCTACTTATCATTTCAAAAGAAGTTTCACTTATTCCTTTGCTTTATGGTCTTTTAATGAGGAATTGGGTATTGTATTTTGTCAGAAGCTTAGAAGCTTATATATCTATATAAATTTATTTGCTAGTACATTCCTTAATATATTCATATCAATATTCATTAAGGAAATTGATCTATAGTTTTCTTTCTTTGTTTTTGCTGATCCTGGTTAAAGTATCAGAACCATATTTGTATCATAGAAGGAATTTCTTAAGATCCTCTAATCATTTCTTTAAAAAATGTTAATATTTTATTCATATTCATATTCACTGTTCATATTAATTGTTCTGTAAATGTTTAGTAGAATTGCTGGTAAATCTATTTAGTGGTTTTTTTTAACTTGGGAAGCTCATTTAGAGCTTGTTTGGCTTTTGGGGAGATTTTGACTTTTAAAACTATTTTTAACATTCTTTTCATTTAAATTTAAAAAATATATTTTATTTCCCCCATAACATGTAAAAGCAATTTTTTTTAAGTTTTGACTTCTAAATTCTATCTCTCCTTCTTCCCCCACCAAGAAGGTAAGCAATCTGATACAGGTTATGCATATGCATTCATGTAAAACATTTCCAAATTAGTCATTTTGTACAAGAAAACAGGACAAAAAAATAAGAAAGAAGGAAGGAAAGAAAGAAAGAAAGAAAAGTAAAGAAAAGGGGTTTTGAGGAGTAAAGAGAGAAGTATTAGAGGAAAATGGGAAAAGTAAAGAGAGCTATGGAAGAAAGATTGGAAAGGCAATTAATAGTTTGATATAAGAGATTTTAAAAAAATTGCCATAGCAACAGATGCCTTAAAAATTAGAAGGGATCAAGTTGAAATGAATGTCTGTGAGGCAACAAGAAATAAGAAAACAAAGTCAAAAGACTGAAAAAAAAATGAGGAAAATGTAAGTTGTCTCATACAAAACCCACTAACATTGAAAATATATTGAAGGAAAAAAATTAAAATCATTGGATTGAAGAGCTTAGATATCATATCTAAGAAATCTTAGAGCTTAGATAACATATTTAAAGAAATCCTAAAATTCCCCAGTATTAAAGAAATCTTAAAATTCCTCTTAGAATCAGGGCAAAACAATAGAAAAAAAATATCTTGAAAGAAACTCCAAAAGTGAAGAATCCCAGAAACATTAAAAGTCAGGTCAAATTTTTTTTAAATATTTCAAAAAGCTGTAAATAAAGCAGACAAATAACTTCGGAGTCAATGTGAAAAATGATTTAGCTGCTATCACTATAGTGAAACAGAGTTTAGAATATGATATTCCAGAAATCAAAGAATCTAAGTTTACAATCAAATATAACTTACCTAGCAAAGATGATTATAATTCTATAGAAGAAAAAAAAAGATCTTTGAGGAAATAAAAGACTTCCAGGCATTTCTGAAGAAAAAGAGCAGAGGTGTGTCAAAAATCTAAAGTGCCAATACAGGAGTTTAAAAAAAAATAAGCTAACATAAACAATCTGAAGGTTCTAACCAAAGATAAAATATATGCATCATTATAGGATAAATAGTACTTATGTTTCCCCTTATTATTATTAGGAAAAGTCTAGTTAGATTGAAAGAATATGATGTCTTGATGATCTTAAAGGAGAAAAAGCAAAGAGAGGAGAAGAGGAATACATTAGGTTTTGTGATTTGCTGCCAAAAAGATAAATTAATGAATTATTACAGTCCTAAAAAAGGTGTTTCTTTAGAAAAAAAAAATAAAGTAAATCTGATGGTCTTTCTTTTTATTTTTTTTTTATTTATGGAATAAAATAAGCATTTCTATAACATAGAATAATAAAAAGATGATTGTACATGAAACTGCAAATCCACCATGCACAACTTGCTGCTCCTTTCAAATATAGTACAAAATTATCATATAATTTTTCTTCCTCCCCCATGCCTCAAAGATGGCTACCATTATATATAAATAGGTGTGTGTGTGTATGAGGGTGTGTGTGTGCGCACATGCGGGTATGTGTATAAAAACTTTCTATACATATTTCTATTGATCAGTTCTTTCTCTGGATACAGAAGGCATCTGTCTTCATATGTCCTTTATAATTAATGTGGGTGTTTATAATAGACAAACTAACTTATTTGCTCAAGGTCATTTTTAAAACAATATTGCTGTTACTATATACAATGCTCTCTTATTATGTTCAAATTCTTTAGGCATAATTCCAGATTGCTTTACAAAGTGGTTGGATCATTTAAAAATCTAGAAATAATGGATTGGTGCTCCAATTTTTCTACATCCTCTCCAACACCTGTCATTTTCCCCTTCTTTCATTTTAGCCAATCTGGCAGGTGTAAAATTATATCTCAAAGTTCTTGTAATCTGCATTTTTCTAATCAATAATGACAGAGCATTTTTTAAAGCAATCAGGGTTAAGTAACTTGCCCAAGTTTACATGGCCAGTTTTTTGTTTGTTTGTTTGTTTGCGTGGGTGTCAAGTATCTGAGGCCAGAACTGATACCGGCTCTTCCCAAATCTGGGCAGGCACTCTTACCCACTGTGTCACCTGGTGGCCCCCAGAGCATTTTTTTTAATATGACTATAAATTGTTTTGACTTCTTCATTGGAAAACAGCCTGTTTATATCCTTTGACCATTTATCAACTGGAGAATAACTCATAGTCTTATAGATCTAGCAAAGTTGTAATTACTATTTGTGAATTTCCTCCATGTCATTTTTCTTAACTATTTTTCCTTTCAGTCTCTCTTTTTACCCTATCCCTGTTACCTCATCTTCCCCCTTACTCTCTTATTCCTTATTTTACCCACTCCTTCAAAATCCCCTCTGTTATACTTCCCTCTGATAATCTTATTCTATACACCCCTTTAAAAGTATTTTTACCCTGTCCCCCAGCTTTCTCACTACTCTAGAAGTTCAGTAGACTTCTAAATCTCTTCAGATGTACACTTTGTTTCTTCTTCAACCCAAATGAGACTAAGGTTTCAATATTCTCTACACGCTAATCTGTTTCCTCTGCATTAGTTCTTCCTTTCATGCCCCATTTTATGAGATAATTGTTCCTTTTTACTTTTTCCTATCCAATTTTGTTTTTTAGAATCACTCCATCATATATAACTTAGTCACAACTTTTCTTAGTCATAACCTTAGTAACCTTAGTAATGATGACAGTTTTAAGTTTCATGTATCATAAGTAAAGAATTTAAACTTTATCAGTGCCTTATAATGCCTTTAATTATTGCCTTATATTTCTTTTGGATCTTTTATATCAAATTTTCCATTGAGTTCTTGTCTTTGTTACAAATACCTAAAAAATCTTTCATTTCACCAAATGTCCATTTTTTTTTCCATTCTAGATTATAGTCAACTTTGTTGGATAAGTGCAACCCCAGCTCCTTTGCTCTTCAAAATATAATTTTCCAAGATCTATGGTTCTTTAGTGTAGAAGCTGCTAGGCCTTATGAAATCTTTAATGTTTTCCCACAGTATTTAAATTGTCTTTTTGTTTTTCTATCTGATGGTCTTTTGATATACAGTGTTAGCTTTATTTGGTTGGATTTTAAATGACACAGGAATTCAATCAATAAGAATCAAATTTTTAATTAATGTATTCTGAAGAGGGTTAGTTTTATAATAAAGGAAACAATTCATGGTAAGAAATAGAAAATACCTGTACTGAGCCACCATACTGTTAGGTGAACTCACAAATGATGAGGACCGGTCTGGTGGAAATTCCAAGGTGTCCTGAGGTCTGCCAACTTCCAATTATTTAACATATAAGTCATGCATGGAAGAAGAAAACTAAAATATGTTGAACATTTCAAGGTCATGAATATGGAAAAAAATAATGAAAAAATATGGAAGGAACCACACATACCTAAGTACGTTCAAGAAAGGGGCAGCTAGGTAGTAGAGCAGATACACTGCCAAACCTAAAGTCTTATCTTCATTAATTCAAATTTGGTCACCAACACTTACTTGCTGCCCCTTAATAGTGACCCTGAGCAAGTCACTTAACCCTATTTACTTCAATTCCTCATCTTTAAAATGAGTTAGAAAAGAAAATGGTGAACAACTCCAGCATTTTTGTTAAAAAACACCCATGAAGAACAGGAATGACTGAAATGACTAAACAACAAAACATTCAAGAAAATATAGTCATGTATAATTTTATTAATGTGAAATTATGTTTACATAATTTTTACAATTATATAACAATAAAGACAAAATGGAATAACAAAATTTAGGAAGAGAAAGCAATTTCAGAAACTATCTCATTCAACCTCTTTCCTTTGCAAATAAGGAAATTGACATCTATAAAGGCAAAGAGATTTTTCTAAAGTAACATAGATTGTGGGAGACCTAGAATTAGTAAACAATCACATAAAAGTAGTTCAAGTACTTCAAGAAACAGCCAGGTGGCACAGTGAGTAAGAGTGCTGGCCCCAGTGTCAGGAGACTTGGGATTGGTTCCGGCCTCCGATACTCGGCACCCACAAAAAAATAATAATAACTGGCCATGTAACCTTGAGCAAGTTACTTAACCCCAATTGCTTTAAAAAAAAAGAAACAATGGCAAAAACAAATCTTACTTTATTATCATATATACATTTTCCTTAATCTTTTCCTGATTAGAAGCTATTTTGATTAATTCAAAAAGATGGGGAGTATCTTTGGCAATGTAATTCACTTGAAAGAAAAAGATTGTCACCTACCTTCTAACTAAAGAGTCTCCAGACACAGCTTAGAGTCTGAAATGGTAAGGCTTGAAGATTAACTGATTGCTGCTAAACTTTACTATACAAAAATGATTTTTGTAAATGGTGCCAGTTAAGCTCCAGTTTAAACAGCAGACCTAAAAACTGGATTGTTCTTAGCTAAACATAAGGTATCAAGAAGATCAATTTCATATGGTTTTCCAATAAGATAGTAGTGATTTGAGTAAACCATACATATCTATCAACATACCAAGAAATATAAACATATATAACATACACATACATAAATGCATACATATATACACAGTGTAAGTGTAGGACATCACTAGCAATGTCTGGGGGTGAATGTCTGGGTGAATGAAATGACTGGCTGAAATTAAATGGCTTCTAGAATTAAATGGAATTTGAGCTGAGTCTTAAAGGAAGGTAGGGAAATCAAGAGGTGGAAATGATGAGGAAAAGCCTTCCAGACATGAGGGATAACTGGTGAAAATGCATGAAGTTAAGAGATGGAGTATCTTTCATAAACAAATTAGAAAAGCAAGGAACAGTTTACCTGTCAGATCTATTGAGAAGGAAAGAGTTTATGATCAAACAAGAGATAGATACCATTATGAAATACAAAATGGATAATTTAAACTAAAAATACTTCACACAAACAAAGCCAATGCAACCAAGACGAGAAGGAAAGCAAAGAGTTAGGAAGCAATTTTTACAGCAATTGTCTCTGATAAAGACTTCATTTCTCAAACACATAGAGATTGAAGTCAAATTTATAAGTATAAAAGTAATTCCACAATTAGTAAATAGTTTTCAAATGAAAAGCTCTAATAAAGTTACTCTAAATCACTGTTGATTAGAGAAATGAAAATTTAAAAAACTCTGAGGTATCACCTCACACCTATGACCAATGTTGAAGAAGATGTGGGAAAATTGGGACATTAATGCATTGTTGGTGGAGTTCTGAACCCATCCAAATATTCTTTTTTTTATCATTTATCAATTGGGGAATAATTTTTATAAAGTTTTTGTCAAATTTTAAAATCCTTACTATCAACCTCTATTGTTACCATTACTATAGATCCATGTTAATATCAATATAAAGATCAAGATGAATTAATTTGATACTATAAATTATAGAAGAATAAGGAGTTATAGTAAACATTAAGGAAGCTTCAGGAAATTTATTCTTCCTACATTTATATGTGACTTTGTTGACGTTTGTTGTGGCCTTTTCCTTTCCCACCTTTCTAAGACTTTCTAATCTATTCCCTCTTTATTGTACATTTTTAATGGGAGTGATCTAGGTCAAAATGATAATAAAAGATACACAAAAGAATCAAAGAATACCATCCTTAAATATAATGTGAAATCAACATTAATAAAAATATATGTCTGCATGGTTTTTGAAGATAAGCTGTACAAATATACTTTAAATAGAACAACGTACCTGGAGTGAAAATGCCTGAGTGTGAATCTTATCTCTACTCTTGAATGGATCTGTGGCCTTGAGAAAGCCACTCAATCTCTCTGAACTCCAACTTTCTTAAACATAAAATTCCAGAAATATCATATACACAATCTGCAGGGTCATTGTAAAAGGAACATGTAAAAGAAGATATTTTGTAAGTCATAAAGCATTAGGTAAATGTAGATTGTTGCTTCTACTATTAAATATCTAGAATATCTTATTGACTAGCTTATTTGCTAATATTTGGAATCCTGATAACTAAACATGTTTGATAAAATTAATACATTCTAATTTATTCACACTCTAACATATAGTGAAAAGAACTATGAATTTAAACTCAAAGAATTTAGACCCAAGTTCAAACTACATTACTGGGTGTATCAGGTATAGGCACTGCAAAATTGGTTCAAAATGATTTCATGAAAATGGGGGACAGACAATGCTAAGGAAGATTTCCACATTTCTGACTGTGGTGGCCCTTTGCCCCTGGGGTTTTATGGGGTAGCAAACTCTCTACGGGCACTCAGCAATTAGAGACATTTTTGAATACCTTTCTTGACTTTCAGAACCGCTTCATCAAAATGGTAATGGACTGTTATTTGTAGAATCTGCATGGACAGGGGCATATAGGGGCCCAGACTTGAGACTTCTTTGGGTCTATTTCTGAAAATTTAGTGAGTTCAGGGGCCTAACTCTCTACTTCAGACCATGTGCAGATATTCCGTGACTGTTTCCTGGCCAGAAAATGCATGCAGCCTTTGGGATGCCCATTTTGCCACCAGTGCCCTTTACTGCACTCCCTAAAGCCAAGTCAGTGTTTTCAGCATAGGCTCAGCCCTCAGCAGGCCCCAACCATCTCCTGCTTGGGAAGGTCCTGGCACTCCAGGCAGATATTAACATGGCAGCAGAGGTGGGGGAGTAGCCAGCTTCTGCTTTTAGTGAGACTACCCTTCTCTGTTCTATTTGAAGAAATGTATTAGTTGTATAATCATAGGCAAATTACCTTATCTTTGTTTGCCCCAGTTACCTGATCTGTAAAGAGAAAAATAATAAACTACCCACCCCAGGGTTATTGTGAGAATCAAAATAATATAAAGACTGTAAAGTGCTTAACACAGTGACTAGTATCTGCTAAGAACTACAATATTTTTTTAATTGAATGCAATTGTTACATACCTGATAATGCTACAGTGGTTTTAAAGTGTTAAAGATAATAAGATCAATGATATTTATATGTGATAATTAGGAAATTCAATTAACTGAATTGATGTCATTTGAAGTTTATTGTTTGTGTTATTCTTGTATTTCTAAGTTGTCTTGTATTGTGAAATTTGAGAGATCATTTTAAAAGAAATGCTATTCAACAAAACAACTTTTTCATCTGGATGCTATTATACAATAAATGGACTTTTAAAAGAATGTGATAAAAACAGATATTTGAAAACTGTTAAATATTTAATGCAGGATATTTTGGTATAAAACAGATGATAATAATAATAGTTATTATAATAGCAAATTTTATTTGAAAATTCTTGGCTCATAAGAAAATATACAGGGTAGTTTAAAGATATAGCTTCAATATATCATTGATGAGTGAACTATAAGGCATTTGCTATATGTCTGAAGCCCCAGAATATGGGTAGTTTCAATTTATAAGTAAAGGATCAATAAAATATTAACTGTTAGGGAAACATGAGGAAAGATATACAAGGCTTAAGTTGTGGTTAGTAAAATTTCACTATTTAACATAAAATTCTTGGGACTGTAATTTATTATTTTTCTGAGTCTTTTATG
The DNA here is from genome assembly GCF_028583685.1 of Petaurus breviceps papuanus. Taxonomy (NCBI): domain Eukaryota; kingdom Metazoa; phylum Chordata; class Mammalia; order Diprotodontia; family Petauridae; genus Petaurus; species Petaurus breviceps. The sequence continues at coordinate 13,621,864 of NW_027185793.1, read as the reverse complement.
AAACACATATAATAATGATACCTAAAACTGGGAAGAGTACACATAGAGAAAAAATTAGATACCAATTTCATTAATAACTGTGGATGCAAAAATCCTAAATAAAATACTCGCTAAAAGATTACAAGATAAGATTATACATTATAAACAGATGGGATACATACCAGGAAGGCAAGGATGATTTAACATAAGGAAAACTATTATCATAATTGATTGTATCTATAAGAAAAGAAAAAAATCATAAGATTGTCTCAATAGATGAAAAAACTATCGATAAAATACAACACGCATTTCAATTAAAAACATTTGAAAATAGAGGTATGAATTGGTTTTCAATTAAATTGATAAAAAAACAATTATCTAAAACCATCAGCAAGTATTATTTTTAATGGGGATAAGCTGGAAAAGTGTTCCTTGTAAGATCGGGCGCGGTGTCACCAATGTTCATCAACATTGTATTGAAAATCCCTAGCAATGGCAAGAAGAGAAGAAAAAGAAATAGGAGAAACCAAAATGCAGAGGTAATAAAACCAGCTAACAATACGACGCATCAGTATTCCCATATATCACAAAAAAAAAAAACAACCGGCAAGAAGAGATAGTAAGACATGCCCCATTTAAAATTACTCTAGACGGTATGAAATACCTGGAAATACATTTCACAAAACAAATCCAGGAACAATATCAAATTTAAATAATTGGAGAAATATAAATTATCTATGGGTAGCCAGGGAAAATATAATAAAAATGAAGAACAAAAAGTCAAGAGTATCAAAGGAACTAACTTTAAAATTGTAAAGGAAGGAGGCTTGGCAATATCAGGTCTTAAACTATATTATAAGGCAGTAATTATCAGAACTTCTAGTGCTGCCTAAAAAATAGAAATGTAGCTCATGTATTTTTATCATGGATATATTTAGGGTATTATTATGCCATTTAAGTTAGTCTGTCTTTTAAGGTGTTATTTTCCTCCATCAGGCTGTTGACTCTCATTTCATAATTTTCTTGCATCATTCTCGTTTCTCCTCCCAATTTTTCCTCCACTTCTCTTATCTGCTTCTTAAAATCCTCTATGGCCTGTAACCAGCTCGTATTTTTCTTGGAAGCTTTTGTTGCAGGAGTTCTGACTTCACTGTCTTCCTCCTGTTCCATGCTTTGCTCCTTGTTGTCCCCAAAATAGGAGTCTAATGTTGGATTGTTCTGTTTGCTTTGCTTCCTTTGCCTGGTCATGTTGCCACTCAGCCACTTGTCCCCTGGGCTTTTTGCCACAGTAGAACTCTGCCTCCAGACAGGGCAGTTTCTTTCCAAATGCTGGGATTTTCTCAGCTACCAGATGTATTAGTTGGGTGCCCTCTCTGAAGCCTCCCAAGCTCTGGCAAGCTGGTCACACACCCCAGGACCTCCACCCTCGATCGGAATCCAATCCAAGGAGGTTAAAGCAAGACTGACTACCCCTCAGGCTGGTCACTTGGTCCCCCTACAGTGTGCAGACCTGTAGTTGAAGCTGCCATGTGGGTGCAGCTGCGCTGCAGCTCCTCAGTGGTTTTTCACCCCAGGGGGAAGAGGTCAACCCACTCCCAACTACTGGATCCCAAATCCACACTGCATTGACCTCTCACTTTGTCCTTAGAATCTATGTGTTGATAAATCTGGAAACGGCCACAGCTGCTGGTGATCTGGAGTCCCTCCAGCTGGTGGTTGGTCAGGCCCACCCTGGGACTAAAACCTCTGGCTCCCGTGTGGCTGGGGTAGGCTACCAGAGCACTGCACTGATCCCTTCCTGCCAGCCTGCTGGGTTGTCCTCAGTGGGAGGTTAGCTTCTTTGTGTCATTTTGTGGGTTCTGCAGCTCCAAAGTTTGTTCAGAGCCTCCTTTTACATCAATTGGAGGAGGTGAGAACTGGAGTCCCTTGGGAGTCCTGTTTCTACTCCACCATCTTGACTCCACCCCTCCATGTGTTTTGTTCCTAAAAAATATTCTTATGTCATGATTTAGTTGAGGATAGAATCAAAAAAATGGTATATAAACAAAAAATTCTCTGAAATTTCAAAATTGGAGAACCAAATTTAAATGGTTGTACCAACCTCTACATTTGGAACCAGAGAAGCAGAGCCTAAAGCTGTCCTGATAATAAAGCCAACTGTCCAAAAAAAATATTTAGGGACCAGTTAAGTATATGAGACATCTGGGACCCAAATATGCTGATTAAATGGATACTGAGAATGGGTTACTATAATACAAGGAGACTTGATGTTAGTTAACATTGGTTCTGTTTCAATTTTCTTGGTTACCTTGGTGATATGAAATCTCCCTTCTCAAAACTAGTCCATTGTGAACACTCTAAGTAGTTTTATCTGTACCTGACATAATGTAATCATGCAATTATGGGAATTGTGAAGATAAAGCTTTATTCCATTCTTTGAACTTAGCCCTGCATGGCTAGGAAATTGAACCATTTCTATATGCTGTTTAGAGCTCCTTAACCCAGGACCCACCAGAAACTCACATTCAAAGATTAATACAAGGAGTTATCTCACAATTGTCAACCCATATCTCTTCTAAGGGTCCCTACCAACTCCTGATTACTCCTGCAGCTGTCAAACTTGTGGGTATGAACCCACAGACCATCTCAAGCAAGTCTCTGCTCCCGAGTTTACAGCAGAACCCACTAGGGGCCTCAAAGTTTGTGTAACCCAGAAGCAGCCAAAATCCAGATGAGATAATTGTCCCAAGATTCTAGACAAAGGATGAGCATAGTCCTTTTTTTCCCCTCTTTCCTTTTGCTATTTGCCAAACCCCCAAGGCCTTGATTTGGGTGTGAGTTGGCATTTTCTCCCCATACATTCTTGCCCCTCCCCTTTTATGCCTACAAACAATGGCAATAATTATATCTGGGACACTCCTCCCCAATAAGGCCCCTCAAGGAACTAATCCCCCGTCAACATCACATCCTGGCCCAACTGACCTCTCATGGCATCCCTGCCTCTCTTCTATTGGTCATGAGGGGAGAGGTTCTTCCAGACTCCCTCCCTTTGGTCAAAAGGGGTAAATATCAAGATATTCAGAGGCACCCTGTTTTCCAGAGCAAAGACCCGGCGAGCAAACTGTGATCTGAGCTTGGCATAACAATAATCCTTTGCACTCACACCCTGGATGATATGAACCTCCGACAAAATCATATAATTTTTGTATTCCTTGATCTCTATTTCCTATGAGATCCCAAGGGAGCTGATGCTGTAGTCAACATGCTGCAGCAGAAAGTGATCAATCACATCTCCTGACATGCTAAGCAAACTGAATCGGGTGCTTCACTTTTGTTCCCACCACACTAACCATGGTTCTCTACCACACTGAAAAATCACAAGGCTCAACAACTTGAGACAATCAATTTGGACACTGTTTCCACAGGACCCAAGAATGCCTGCATTGTCCCAAGAAATGCCAACCATGGAAACTGTTTACTCAAGACGTAAGAATAACTGTGTTGGGTCCCACCTTTTTTTGTGGTTTTCATGTATAAAAGCCCAAGCCCAGTCACAAGACATAAGGCCTCCTTCTCAGAGGCCTTCCACTTGCAAATGTTTCTCTCACTTTGAAATTAAACTTCTGTCTGATTCCTGACTCACCTGTCTCTAGCCTTCTTTGTTCAGCTCTGACCACCCACATGTTAGAATACAGTTGCCGTCCAGTTGACAGTAAATGAAAGTCCCCTTGGTTGGTTGTTGGTACATAAATTTTCCTTTTGTTCTTTCCTATGAGAATAGCTCTCCAAACTCTGGCAGGCTAGTGGGGAGATATCCCCCCATCACCTGGCTAGTCTGTAAGTGCATGGCCTCCTGTTTCTAGGATAAAGTCAGCTCTTTCTTATGTATTTTTTCCTTTGATACAGGACCTCTGAGAGTTCAAAAGTTTAGAAAAGTCACCCGGGCTGAGCCCAAGAAAGAGTAAGCCCTTGGGTGGGTAGGTGGGGGCAATCTGTATGATATGCCCACAAGGCAGTTAGGTGGCACAGTAAATAGAGTGCTTCACCTCTCTTTTCCTTTGCTAGAAAGATTTGGATTCAAATCCTTAAACTTTTATGAATACATGATTCTGAATAAGTAATTTAACCTGTCTGCCTCAGTTTCCTCATATGGAAAATAGAGATAACAATAATACCTGTCAGAGAATTTTGTGAGAACAAAATGAGAAATTTATAAAATGCTTTGCAAGTCTTAAAGTGGTAAATAAATTCTAGGTTGTAGTAGTAGGAGGAGGAGGAGGAAGAGGAGGAAGAGGAGGAGGAGGAGGAGGAGGAGGAGCAACAACAGCAGCAGTAGTATGGATTGACCCAGAAGTGAATATTCTATGTCCTGCGGTCAGGAGGGTAACTTGTCCATTGGCTATAGCACATTCAAAGCAAACTCAGTAGTGGAAAAAAACTTTTGTAGCAATGACTTTAAGTTTAAATCACTCTCGGGCGAATGGAATGGTAGAGATGTGCCCCTGTTGGAGGGAAATGTATCGGTATTTTGGTTCTTCCTACGTGTTTTCAGTGAATATTCCTTTGCAAAAGCTAATCAATCCCCAAAGAGAACAAAGAAAGAGGAAAAGAACCCAGCTGGCTGGATCACAGGGTACATTGAAGGGAGATGTATATAAAAAGCCTGGAAAGGTAGGGGAATGATATGTTTGAATTATCTTAAAATGCTGAACAAAGGAATTTATATTTGTTCATAAAGTTAACAGGGAAACACTGGAATTTACTGAGTAGGAAAATGGCATGGTGAGAACCATGTTTTAGGAAAATCATTGTGGCAGCTATGTGGAAGATGAAAAGGAGTAAGGAAATGACTGAAGTAGGTATTATTACCAACTATTGCAATACTCCAGGCAAGAGGTGATGAGGATATGAACTCAGGTAATAATTGTGTAAATGGAGGGAAAGAGAAATATTGTAGAAGTAGAAATAAGTTTTAACACAGGAATGGATATATGTAAAGAATGAGTTTGAAGAGTAGTAAATGATATTAAGGTGGTAAACCTGGGTAAATGAAAGAGTAGTAATACCCTTGAAAGTTATAGGGCAATGTGTAAGGAGAGGAGTTTGAAGCAAAAGATGCCAATTCTATTTTTGAGGTGTTTAATTTCAGATTTCCAAAGAGCATACTATTTAAAATAACCAAAAGGTGGTTGGTGATATGGATCTGGAACTCAGAAAAGAGACAAGGGCTAGATATAGAGCTGGGAGTCATTTGCATAAGGATGACAATTAAACTCATCATATTTCAAAAAATTATAAAAGAAAACTGTTCTGATATCCTATAAATAAAGGGCAAAATAGAAATTGAAATAATCAACTAATAACCACCTGAAAGAGATACCAAAATGAAAATTCTCAAGAATATCATAGACAAATTCCAGAGCTCCCAGGTCAAACGGAAAATACTACGAGCATCCAGAAGTAACAATTCAAATATTGTGGAGCCAGAGTAAGAATTACACAGGATTTTTCAGTTTCTATATTAAAGAACTGGAGAGCTTGGAATAACATATTGCAGAGGGCAAAAGAGTAAAGACTACAATCAAGAATCACTTACCCAGCAAAACTGAGTATAATCCTTCAGGGGGGAACATGGGAATTTAATGAAATAGAGGACTTTCAATATTTCATAATCAAAAGACCAGAGCCGAACAAAAAAAAAATCATCTTAAAGTACACGATGCAAGAGAAATGTAAAAAAGGTAAAACAAAAACAAGAAAAATAAAACATAAGGCCATCAGTAAGGTGGAACTGTTTATATTCTTACATGGCAAGATAATATTTATAACTTTTTATTAATATAAGGTCAATTAGGAGTATACATAGACACAGGGTGTGGGCCTGAGATAACTATGATGGGATGATACCCCCAAAAACATTAGGGAGTGAGACAGAAGACTGCACTAGGAGAAGATAGAGAAGGAGAGAGAATGAGGTAAATTATCTCACAAGGAAGAGTCATGTACGGTGGCTAGGTGGTACAGTGAATAGAGCACCAGCCCTGGAGTCAGGACGACCTGAGTTCAAATACAGACTCAGACACTTAACACTTAATAATAGCCATATGACCTTGGGCAAGTCACTTAACCCCAATTGCCCTTCCTCCCCCCTCAAAAAAAAAAGCAAAAAAAAAAAATTAAAGAGTCATGAAAGAGTTACTACAGTGGATGGGAAGATGCAGTGGGGGTAGGCAAAACTTGAACCTTACTCTCGTTAGAACTGTCTCAAAGTGGAAATAACATGCATACTCAGTTAGATGCAGAAATTTATATACCTTATAGGAGAGTAAAAAGGGTTGTAAAAAAAGAATAGATGAGAGGACTGATAGAAGGGAGAGTGGGTTGTGAGTAGGTGGTAACCAGAAGTAAAACACTTGTGAGGAGTGGCAGAGTGAAAAAGAAGTGAAGGAGAAGGATGAACAAGGGGAAAATAGAATGAAGGAAAATATAGTTAATATAACTATAAATGTTAATTGGATGAACTCACCTGTAAAATGGAATTTGATAGGAGAATGGATTAAAAACCAGAATCCTACAATATGTTGTTTACAAGAAACACATTTGAAGCACAGAGAGAGAGATACATAAAGGTAAGGGGCTGGAGTTGAATCTGTCATGCTTCATTAAAAGTTAAAAAAAAGTATTGATAGCAATCATGATCATGACAAAGCAAGAGCTAAATTTGATTAAAAGAGGTAAGAAAGGAAACTACATCTGCTGAAAGGTACCACAGAAAATGGAGTAATATCAGTATAAAATATATACGCTCCAAATAGTGTAGCATCTACATTTTTTTAAGGAGAAGTTGAATGAATGAGAGGAAGAAATAGACAATAAAACAATATTAGTGGAGGACTTCAACTTTTCCCTCTCAGAACTAGACAAATCTAAACATAAAATAAAGAGGACTTTCAAGAATTCCTAATCAAAAGACCAGAGCTAAATTTAAAAAATAGATCATAAAATACAAGACTCAAGAGAAACGAAAAATAGAAAACATAAGAGTCATAAGAAAGAAGTTAAGTATGTGATTAAAATTCTGAGAAAGTTAAATATCAGAGATCACTGTGAAAAATGAATGGAAATAAATAGGAATATACTGTCTCTCAGCAGTACGTGGCGCCTACACAATATTGACACTATTAGAATATAAAAACTTCACAATCAAAAGCAGAAAAACAGCAATATTAAAATGCATTATTTTCAGAAAATAACGCAATAAAAATTACATTCAATAAAATGCTGTGGAAAGATAGATTTAAAATTATTTGGAGGGGTGGCTAGGTGGTGCAATGAATAGAGCACAAGCCCTGGAATCAGGAGGACCTGAGTTCAAATCTGGCCTGAAATACCTGACACACTTACTAGCCATGTGACTTTGGGCAAGTCAATTAACCCCAATTGCCCTCCAAAAAACAAAAAAATAAAACTGGAAATCAAATAAGCTAAAGAATAAGGGAGTCAAAGAAAATAATCATAGAAACAATCAATAATTTCATTAAAGAGAATGAAAACAATAAGACAACATACAAAATGTTTGGAATGCAGTCAAAGCAGTACTTAGGGGAAATTTTATATGTCTAAACTTCACACCAATAAAATAAAAAAGAGCAAATCACTGAATAGGATATAACTAAAAAGAACCAAGAAAAAAATTTAAAATCTCCAATTAAACACCACATTTGAAAGCCTAAAAATCAAATGAGATTAATAAAATTAAAAGTTAGAAAATTATTGAACTAATAAATAAAACTAGAAGGCAGTTTTATGGAAAAACAATAAAATAGAAAACCATTAGTTAATTTGATTTAAAAAGGAAAGAAAATAAAATTATCAGTATCAAGAATGAAAGGGGTGAATTCATCACCAATGAAGAGGTAATAAAAAGTTATCAGGAACTACTTTGCCCAATTATATGCCAATAAATCTGAAGATCTACGAGATATGGATGAATACTTATAAAAAATATTAGTAGCCCAAATTAACAGAAGAGGAAATAGAATGCTTAAATAAAGGAATCTTGGGGCAGCTAGGTGGCACAGTGCCTGGAGTAAGGAGGACCTGAGTTCAAATCCAGCTTCACACACTTAACACAAAAACTTGTCCTGTGACCTTGAGCAAGTTACTTAACCTCAGTTGCCCTACCCTCCCCCCTCCAAAAAATGGGGAAGGATAAATAAATGAATAAATGACCAAATCGTAGAAAAAGAAATTGAACAAGCCATCAATGAACTTTAGCATTTCTATGTAATGCCAACAAAGTCCAGGAGCAAGAAATAGACAAATTCCATTTTAAATAACTGTAGACAATATAAAATTCTTGGGAGTCTACCTGTCAAGATAAACCCAGGCACTATATTAACACAGTTATAAAACACTTTGTCAAACACATAAAGTAATATCTAAACCACTGGGCAAATATCAATTGCTCATGGGTAGATCAAACCAATATAATAAAAATAATAATTCTACCTAAATCAATTTACTGATTCAATATCATACCAAACAAACTACCAAAGATTTATTTTATAGAATAGGAAAAAGTAAAAGGTCACAAATATCAAGGGAGTCAATGAAAAAGTGTGAAGGAAGGTAGACTAGCCAAACCAAATCTCAAACTGCATTATAAAGTGGTAATTATCAAAATAATCTGGTATTGATAAAGAAATAGGATGATCTGTGGAATACATTAGTTACAAAATATGTTGCAATAAATGACCAACATAATCTAACATATGATAAAGCCAGAGATGCAAGTTTTGGGGACAAAAACTCATTATTTAACAAAAACTGCTAGGAAAACTGTAAAACAATATGGTAGAAACTAGTTATAAACTAATATCTTACACCATTTGCCAAGAAAATGTCAAAACAGGTACATGATTTACACATACAGGGTGATATCATAAGCAAATTAGGAGAGCAAGGGATAGTCTACCAGATGTATCTATGGAGAAGGGAAGAAAGGAGGGTCAAACAAGATATAGAGAACATTAAAAAATGCAAAATTGATCAATTTGACTGCACAAAGTTAACAGTTTTTTGCACAAATAAAACTAATTCAACCAAAATTAGAAGGAAAGCAGACAACTGGGAAGGGGGTGGGGGTGGGGATTGCAGTAAGTATCTCTAATAAAGAATTAATTTCTCAAATATATAGAGAACAGAGTCAAATTTATAAGGATACAAGTTATTTCCCAATTGATAAATGGTCAAGGGATATGAACAGGCAGTTTCATATGAAGCTATCTATATTAAAGCTATATATAGTAATATAAAAAATGCTCTCAATAACTATTAATTAGAGAAATGCAAATTAAAAATCTCTGAGGTACACCTATGACATTAGATAATATGACAGAAAAAGAATATGATAAATGCTGGAGGGGACATGGTAAAACTGGGACACTGATGCACTATTTATGGAATTGTGAATTGATCGAACCGTTCTGCAAAGTTATTTTGGAACTATCCTCAAAGGGGTATAAAATTATGCATGCCTGTTGATCCAGCAATACCTCTGGTAGGTCTGTATTCCAAAGATATGAGAAAGTGGGTGGGCATGGTGGAGGGAATCTACTTATAAATTTTTATAGTAGTTCTTTTATGATAGCTAAGAATTGAAAATTGATGGGATGCCATAAACCGGGGAATGGCTGAACAAGTTGTGGTATATGAGTGTAATGGAATATTATTGTGCTATAAGAAATGATAAGCATGATGTTTTCCAGAAAAAAAACCTACATAACAACATCAGTATTGTGTGTTGAAGAATTGTAAATGACTTGCCTACTCTCAGTAATACAATGATTCAAGACAATTCTGAAGAATGATGAAAATGCTATCTGCCTACAAAGGAAGAACCTATATTATCTGAATAGTGACTGAGGCATACTGCTTCTTTCTTTTTCTTTCCTTCTTTTTCTTTCTTTGTTTCTCTGTTTTTCTTTCCTCTTTTTTTTTCCTTCCTTACTTTTCTCCTTCCTTTCTTTAAGTCTTCTTGTACCAAAAAAAAAAAAACTAATACAGAAACGTTTTACTTGATTGTACATGTATAAGCTATAATTAGATTGTTTACCATCTCAGGGACAGGGTAGATGGGAAGGAGGGAGGGAAGGATAGAATTTAGAACTCAACACTTAAAAATATGCTAAAAATTGTGTTTACATATAATTAGGAAGAGAGAAAACATTTTCAAAAGTTAAAAAGAAGAGTTGAAAGCAATAAATAAGTTAAAAATACTTTCCTGAAATGAGTGCGCTACCTTTCACACAAATATTTTGTCATAATGGTATTTGCTGTAGTGATGACATAGTCTGAATAAGCAAATTACAGCCTAAAAAACACAAACAAAATTTCCCCAAAATAGTATCATTTTTTAATATAATATGCCGTTTTAGCAACAAAAACAAGCTTTTCAGGTGGAGCCAAGATGGTGGAACAAAAGCAGAAACTTGCTTGAGCTCCCCCTCCAAATACCTCCAATACCTGTAAAATATGACTCTAAATAAATTTTAGACCTATAGAATCCACAAAGTGACAGAGAAAATAAATCTCCTGATGAAGGCAGCCAGGCAGGCCAACAGGAAGGGTCTCTTGCACCAGGCTGGGAGCCAAGTGCAGTCCCACGTGAGCTGCCTAGGCTCAGACCTGAGGCACAGACTGACAAGAGCAGACTTCAGGAGAACAGCTGTGGTAGTGTAGCAGCAAGCACCCCAAGCGTCCTCAGGGTTTGCAGCTACCACAGGTTCTTGGATCTGCTTTGTTAAAGGAAAGCAACTCAAAATGGGTTAACAAGCTTACTTTAATCAGTCAGACATATATCATTTACTTTGTTCAGGAGAAAAGGTCAGCACCCTGAACCTCAAAGTATACAGGCATAATTATCAAGACAAACATCAAGTAGACAGATTTCCAAACTGTCCAACCATTACATCCATACCCAGTCAACATCTGGGTTTCCACATTCTGGGTTTTTCAAAGCCGGGGGACTCTCAACAACGGCTTCCCAGAATTCAGATCAAATCACAGAACACTTCTCAAAGTGAGTCCCAAAACAAAGCTACACATCAGGGCTTATATAGCCTTCTCCTGGCTCAGAGAATGTAACAACCTTTTGGACCCACTGGCCAATCAAGAAGTATCTACTGAAAAACAAGCCTCCCTCCCCAGGCTTCTGCTGCATTTTAGCCTAGGGGCAGGGAAGATCTTTAAAATTTACATTCGCATTACATTTGGCCCCAAGATCTTTCATGCCCATAGCATAGACAACTTACTTTTGAATTAGCTCTGAACATTTCTTAGGTCACATTTTCAAAGTACAGAACTAAAGTTACCAAAGTGGCCACTGGCCCTTAAACAAACACAAAGTACATTCTTAGGTTACATTTTCAAGGTACAGAACTAAAGTTACCAAAGTGGCCACTGGGCCTTAAACAAACACAAAGTACATAGCATTATCCCTTCAATTCAGAACAAGAGTTCAAATAAAGTTCTGGGGGGAGGGGAGTGTCCTTCCCCTCACACAGCTCCAGCAGCCCATCCCACCATTCTTCTCTCCTGCTCCACAGCTCCAACTTCTCAACCCATAAATGCCAAAGAGAAAGTAAAAGGTTAGTGGGGAACCCTGTTGATCCTGGGTGAGAGAAAAGCAGGGTCCAGCCCCTGCTCCTGGGGAGGCATAAATGATGGGTAGCTGCAACTGTTGCCACTGCTGCTGCTTCTGACTCCAATCCTACAGATCATAAGGGGACCAAGTGACTGTCCAGAGGGCAATTGTATTAATCTCTCTGCTGGCACTGAGGCAGGATTCTCTTGTTTGCCCTGCTTGTATCTGGTTTGCATTCTTGAGTGATGGTCCTGGGGTGAGGAGTGCTAGTGTGACAGAGGTTATTGAGGCTGTGGAGAGAAGGTCCTCCTCACAGTTCTGAGGCAGGTGCCTGGAAAAGCCTCTGATAACAGCTGCGCAAAACCGCAAAAATTTGGGACACAGCACTCTCCACTCTGGAAGCAGAGTCCTACCATGGCAATGATATCAAAAGTCAAATAATTGGCTGGCCAGATGAGCAAACAGAGGAAGCACAATTAGACTATAGAATATTTTTATGCAGGACAAAAAAGATCAAAACATAGAACCAGAAGAATACAGCAAAGGCAAAAGTTCTGCATCAAGGGCTTCCAAAAAAATATGAATCAGTCACAGGACATGGAGGAGTTAAAGAAGTATTTTGAAAATCAAGTAAGGAAAACAGAGGAAAAGTTGGGAAGAGAAATGAGAATGATGTAAGAAAATCATGAAAAATGAGACAACAGCCTGAAGGAAGAAAATAACGCCTTGAAAAATAGACTAACTCAAATTGCAAAAGAGGTCCAAAAAGCCAATGAGGAGAAGAATGACTTAAAAAGCCAAATTTGCCAGTTGGAAAGGGAAGTTAAAAAAACTCACCAAAGAGAATAATGCCTTCAAAATTAAAATGTAGCAAATGGAAGCTAATGATTTTATGGAAATCAAGATAGTATAAAATAGATCCAAAAGAATGAGAAAATATAAGGCAATGTCATATTTATCATTGGAAAAACCACTGTCCTGGAGAATAGATACAGGAGAGATAATTTAAAAATTATTGGACTACCTGAAAGCCATGATCTAAAAAAGGGCCTAGACATAATCTTTCAAGAAATTCTCAAGGAAAATTGCCTTGATATTCTAGAACAAGAGGGAAAAATAGAAATTGAAAGGATTCACCAAAGATCCCAAATAGAAAAAAGATCCCAAATAGAAAACTCCTAGGAAAATTATAGCCAAATTCCAGAGACCCCAGGTCAAGGAGAAAATATTAACAAGCAGTCAAGAAGAAACAATTTGAGTATTGTGGAAACACAATCAGGATAACACAAGGTCTAGCAGTTTCTACATGAAGGGATTGAAGAGCTTGGAATATTATATTCTGGAGGTCAAAGAAGCTAGTATTGAAACTAAAAATCACCCACCCAGCAAAACTGAGTCTAAAACTTCAGGGGAATATATGGACATTCAGTCTATATATTCAGTCTATAATTCCTCTATTCATCCAATAGAGGATTTTCAAGTATTCTTGATGAAAAGACCAAAGCAGAACAGAAAATGTGACTTTTAAATACAAGAAGCATGAGAAGGTAAACAGGAAAGAGAAATCATAAGAAACTTATTAAAGATGAAGTATTTACATTCCTACATGGAAAAATGATCATTGTAATTCATGAGACTTTTCTCAATATGAGAATAATTGAAGGGAATATATATGTGTGTGTGTGTATACATATATACATATCTGTGTATACATATATATATATCTGTGTATACATATATATATACACACATGTAGGAGGGTATGTGTCTGTGTGTATATGTGTGTATACATGTATACATAGACAGAGGGCACAGGATGAGTTGAATATGAAGGCATTATATCTAAAAAACAAAATTAAGAGATGAGAGAAGAATATATTGGGAAAAGGAGAAAGGGAAAGATAGAGGATAAATTATCTCACATAAAAGACACAAGAAAAATTGTCACAATGGAGAGGAAGAGCAGAAAGGAGAAAGGGAATGAATCAACTTTATTCTCACTGGATTTGGCTTAAGGAGGGAATAACATAAACACTCAATTGGGTATTTTCCCCTACAAGAATGTAGGGGAGAAGGGGATAAAAGGGGGGATAATACAAGGGAGGGCAGATTGGGAGAGAGGGTAGTTAGAAACAAACACTTCTGAAAAGGGACAGAGTCAAAGGAGAAAATAGAATAAGTTGGGGCAGGATAGGATAGAGGGATTTAGAGATAGTCTTCTACAATATAACTACTATGGAAATGTTTTGCGTAACTACACATGTACAACCTATATTGAATTGCTTGTCTTCCCAGTGGGGGTGGGTGAGGAGGGAAGAAGGGAAAGAATTTGGAAATCAAAGTTTTAAAAACAAATGTTATTTTTTTTTTACATTCAACTGGGAAATAAGAAATACAGGCAGTAGCGTATAGAAATTCATCTTGCCCTACAAGAAAGTAAGGGGGGGGGGGGGGCAAATTTCAGAGACATAAAAGAGAACAGATTGGGTGAAGGGGTATTCAGTATGCTTTCTATCTTGGGATGGGGGTAGGGGAGAGATGGGGAGAAAATCTGTAACTCAGAAACTTGTGGAAATGAATGTTAAAAACTAAAAAATTAATAAATTTATATATAAAAACCCCAAAGCTTTTCTTACAGTCAATTTACAGCTATCCATCTTAACATACAATCTTGGGCAAGTCACTAACCTCTCAAAGTCTCAATTTCCTCATCTGGAAAATATACTTTTATAAACAAACTTAAAAGATTATTCTGAGGAAAGTGCTTTGTAAATATCAAATCTACATTAGAATTATCATTATTGCTGCTATTGGAATTAGCATTAACATTAATTTTAAAATTAGGAAGAAATCCACTCATGCTCCAGGAGTGTGAGCCTATTCCACAGGAAGGCAACAACTAGATACTTAGAGTACTTATTTCAACACTTCAAGGATCAGTAATTTCATTGGTATAAATATTACCTTCAAAAACAAAGCAAAATCCCTCATAACTTAGTAAACTGCTTTCTTTCATGTAATTGCTATGAATGAGGCTGGGGGGAACATCACCTGAGCCACAGTCTTCTAATTGAAGACTCTCTCCAAAGTATTTCTGAAGTGTTCCACAACACAACAGTATACAGGGCATTGCTGGACCCAGAGAAAAGTTTCCAGCTTGTTAGGACCTTGCAGAACCTGTGCTCTACTGGTACAGCCTTTAATAACCCATGATAATGCAATCAAAGCCTGATAAAGTATCATGATATTTAATATGAATGCAATACAATAATATGATTTCAAATTTTCACCTAAGGAAAATTCTTCTTCTTCTTCAATGTGGAATAACTATACAATAGTTTCCCATTGTATAGATGTGACATAATATAAATCATATTATAAATAAATCTGAAATATAAGGAGGCACTTTGTAAGATTTTAACAAAATCTTCAAAAAAGTCAGTAATAAAGTAACAAACATTACACTCTTTTAAAACTAATTTCCTCCTCGCTCTCCGTAACTACAGAAAGAAAAATACAAGCATTTATTGTGAAACTAATTAAATCAACAGATGTATTAATTTAAATTATTTAATAATTGAAGTGATATAAAAATCAACTTACCCGCTTAATAGCCACATAATTGTATACATTTTCCTAAAACAAAAACAAAACAAAAATGTCATATTTTTCCAATGATTCATTTTCAAAGATAAAAAATTAAAAACTTTTTAAGAAAGAAACTACATTATGTGTTAAAATGCACAACTGAATTTACTGCTAAACAAAGAACTTGAAAATGAAAGTTTGTGATATTTTATAAAGGTTCTGTTGAATTCAAGTTATAAAATTATTTCTACAAGCAAATAAGAAATATCACCTCACTCTCAATACAAAGGGGAAAATCTGTTTTTTTCTTTATACAATATTTAATATTAGCTTTAGAAAAATAGTCAAACAACAATAAATTTATGAGTATAGTGTTTGTTTCCAAAGAAGAATGTGTTGAGACAGCAAGAACACAAACAAATTTTTTTTTAACTTTACAATTATAGTGCACACATCACTGTGGGTCAAATTATACTTAATGTAGTAATGTGAAAATTAAATTATATTAATTTTCAAATCTCTACAAACAAAATATTTAACAGGTGGTATATCTGGAGAAAACTGTGAAATATAAATTTATTTTGAAATGTTACATCAGTGAAAAATCTGATGACTATTTTGAAATCTTGGTATAATATTTTTTTTCTCTAAAAAGATCACTGAACTATGAATAATTTTCTCATGGAACCTATTCCAAGGTGTTTGTTTACTGTAAGCATTCATGTGTCATCTAGTCTAATGTGACCTTAAACAACACTCCCCCTCTATAGTATCATTGACATGTGCCAGAGTTTAAGCAGCATCTCAAGCACCTAGCATATTTCCTTTTACTTCTAAGAACAAATTGCTGAAATGAATTTAATCCAGGGCTCTCCTTTAAAAATCCCCAGCAAATGAGACCCTACTAAACCCAGATGCAGCTCACTTTACTTGGAGAAAACTGTAATTATTAGGATTTTTTTTTCCTTAGATCAAGCCAAAATCTGCCTACAACTTATATTCATTACTTCTGATTTTGTCCTCTGGAGTCAAGAACAAGTCTTTCACATGATACGGCCTCTTTCACAGGATAGACACTGTACATCTTTCCTTTTCTAGGCTAAATTTCACCAATTCCTTCAATATACCTTTGTCACCCAACTATGAACATGCTATAGCTTCACCAATATCTTTCCTAAAATATGGCAATGAGAACTTAACAAAATTCTTGAAATACAGTCTGAACTTGGCAAAGTATAATAGGACCATCTCCTCTTGTGCTATGGATGTTATGCCACTGTTAACATAATCAAATATTGCCTTAAAATTTTTTCCCCTATCATGTTATAAAATTTGCTTATGTTGAACATGCAATCCACTAAAATATCCATATTTTTATACTTGAAATGTTGTCTACCTATACCTCTTACATCCTGTTCTTGTGCAGCTGATTTTGTAAATTGACACATAATATTTATAATTTAGTCAGGATAAATGTAATCTCATTAGATTGTGTCTTTTGATCTAGCCTGTGGGAAAAGGACCAATACAAACCAGCTGCCCATATAAGCTGGTACCATATAATGATCCCCTGGAATATTCACCCAACACAGAGTAAGCATCTGTTGCATGCGAGGCATTATGATAGACCCTGGGAATGTAAGGGGCGAAAAATTCCTGCCCCCTCCCCAAAAGCTTACATTCTATTATACTTCATATGTAAGTTTTAGTATACTAAAAGAATTAGGTAAACTTATACAATTAGGAAAAGCAAAATAAAAATGCCAAAAGTACATATTTTGAACGATTAACATTATTTGTCTTAAAGGAGAGGTCACACAAGAGCCATTTTGGACAAAGGCACTACCTTTTCTACACATCCAGCAAAATTCAACTTTAAAATTCATAGTGTTTCTGAATTTTGGTAAGGATGTGAAAAACCATTTAGTTCAACTCCTTCATTTTAAGGATGAAGAAACCCAGGCCCAGGGGGATGAAACCTTTTGACAAAAGTCGCATAGCTATCAAGTCACTATCTAGAAACCAGGTTTTCTCCTTTCCCACAGAGAGTATGAGAAATATTTTACAGAATGAAAATAAATTCAGCAAATTTTGAGGTTAAGTATTTATGACATTTAGATGAAGATTTGGATAAAGATTTCCTTGATTATAAATATACTGTCAAGACACATACAAAGTAATTAGTAAGATAAAGAGAACATGTGTAACAAAGTAGAAGGGAGCCAAGAAATATATACATGGTGCCCAATCTGGTCAGATGTTCATTGTTTTGGACTATGTTTACCAGGTGGACAGTTGTCTGGGGGATCCTGACTTGTCCCACTTCAAACTCTGCCTCTGGTTAAGACATTTTGGAAACCGAGAGCCTGAGAGGTACCAGTTCCTGGGCCAGCTCTTTACTTCAGAAAGGAGTGTCAGGCCACAAGCTATAGACAAATTGCTGAAGCACTTGTGAAACAGTGAATTACTTTGTTAACTACCATATTGATAGCTTACTCCAGATAATATAATTCACAAAGCCATACACTGCATCTCACATTTGTCTACAGCTACATGTGTATCTTTCAGAATCTGCCATGCACATTTCCAGGGACTTCGGCAGTTTCCTGGCCACAGCCCAATAGTGAGGATATACTATTTTTTCATAACAAATTTGAAAGTTCCTCCAATTCCCTCTCCCCAAAACAACAAAACACTAACTGTTCATCAAAAAATGTAAGACAGGAAAAGAGAGGCAATCTTGTCAAATGATGAGAACAAGTGTGTGGTACTACTATGCACAAAATATCAAAAGAACAGACAAGTTTCAGTGTGTTGGGCAGATCCTGTACACATACTGATAAAGAGAGCACCTATACTGACAAGATCACAGAAGTATACTTCAAATAATAACTTGTCTATCTCCAGTGAAAATCATCAGAATATTTACTAAGCCTGCTAGTTTAAAGGTATCCATTTAAGCATTTCATTATTTAATGACAGCTGTCATTCTAACACCCTAAAAATATCCATGATAAAGCTATCTAATGAGAAATAATACACCTCAATGACTTAGAATAAGAATTATGGAATTAAAATGAATATTATATATGAGCTATGAAGACAGTATACTAAACATGGAACAAATAACAAGAATTCACTATGGGAGAAAAAAAAAACTTCCATTCATTGATTTAAGGTAATTTTTTAAATAGTAACTTGAAGTATGATTTGACTCAAATAAAGTATATATGTCAAAATTATATAGAAATAAATACAGCAAAAGTGATATAGACAGAGTCACATTTACCATCACCTATTTGGAATTTATATAATATTCTCTTTTGTATAAACTCTTTTCTAATACACTGTTGTTTGCACATGCACATAAAAATACAAAATATACATTTTATGTTATCAAGCAAAATGCAAATTATGTATCCTTGTACAAAGCAAAAACATACATCCAGTTTAACAAAGATTTTGATATTTCATAAAAATAGTTACATTAAATTTAGTCTTTATGCTTTTACAGAAAATTCATTATCACACGTCATGAAATCTGTCTTAATCCATTCTATTTTTAAAACATTTTACTCTGCATTAGGACTAAAACTGAAATGCCAGAAAATGTCTGCCAAACAGTATAAAGAACCAGCTCTGTGAAGATGCATGATATACTTCTATGTTTAATCTGTATTTTTAACATTTTCCCATTACTTTCTTAAATCTAGGTAATCAATAAAACAGAGTCCTTTGCCAATTTCTAAAGTATAAATGAAATAGTCTGGTACAAGCTCCTTCTGGCACACAGATGTTTCTATATTCTCACCTAATTATTTTGCTAAAAGCTTTTGTCTTGTTGCACTTAAATACTCTAAAGTGTCTGTGATCTTTATAGATTTAGATATTTTCTCAAAAATGATAACCACAAACCCATTCAACCTATTCAATTTTTGTCCACATCCTCCCATAAGTTTACCATAAGGGGTTTACCCAATGTACTAAAGGCTTTCCCTATTTGATTTTAGTCTTTGATAAATAAAAACACATTTAATTAAAATATGTTTGAAAGTGCCTTGTATTTACCATGGAACAAAACCAAAAATACAAAGGGAATACTATAGTTTACAATGTATAAAATAAAAGAAGTCAACACAACTAGATAAAGATTTTGTGCTTAACTGTGTACTCAGTCAGGTCACATGAGTCACTGGGTCACATTATTCAAATGTCTCAGATCCTTGAGGCTCCTGGCTCATCTTCCTTGTTCTCTGTAAATCAACCCATGTATTATTCATAATACACATTTTCAAGCACCTGATATATCGTTGATATGTTAGAGATATTGGTTAACACAAAAATAGAAATAACCGTGTGCTTATGAAATATCCAATTTGAGATGTCCAAAAGGCAAAAAGAGACTATACCTAGGTATATAGAGAGCTGGGAATCATCTGCACTTAAATGATAAATATATAGCAGCTGATGAAACACTGGGAGAGAGTATATGTGTGTGTGTGTGTGTGTGTGTGTGTGTGTGTGTGTGTATGGAAAATAGAAGAAAAACCAGGACAAAGCCCAGTAGACCATTCACAGTTAGGAGATATTATGTGAATAATAAACTAGAAAGATAAAGAACAAGGAGAGAGTAGTGTTAGAAATCCCAGAGAGAAAAGATTAATCCTAAGGAGAAGAATGTCATCAGAGTCTGATAAATATATCAGATTTCACCTAAGATGAGGAAGGAGAAAAATCCATCAGTTTTTTTTTCAATTAAGAAATTGTTGCTAATTATTAAAGCAGCAATTTTAATTGAGTGACATAGTAAGAATCCAGGTTGCAAAAAGTTTAGATGTGAGAGCAGAACCAGAGGAAGTGGGAGAAGGTAACTTTTTCTAAGAGTTGAGCTACCAAAAAGAAAAAACAATTATATAAAATAATTTCAGGGGATGCTAGGGTGTAGTAAAGAGTTTTGTTTTTGTTTTTGTTATTTTCAAAATAGGGGAGATTGAGCCATGTCTGAAGGGCATAGAAAAGGGAACAGCAGATAAGGAGATGTTGGAGATTAGAGAAATGGTAGAAGGAGGTGAATAAAAGTACAATCTATTGGAAAAAGATGGAAGGGATCCAGGCACTGCTGGAGGAGTTGGCCTAGCCAAGAAGAAGGGCAGGCTTAGAATCAGAGACTAGAAGAAAGTAAGGGTGTGAGATATGAAGTCAAGTGGTTTGGGGATGAAGCAGAAGAGAAAAGAGGAAACATGTATAAATGGCCCCCTTTTAAGCTAATAAGAGCTAACAGCTAGCATTTACATAGCTCAGTAAGGTTTACAAAGCATTTGACTAACATTTTATCCTCATAACAACCCTGGGAGGTCAGTGCTATTGTAATTTTCATTTTACATGATGAAGAAAATGAGGCAGAGGGGTTAAGTGACTTGTTCAAAATCACATACTAGTAAATTTTCTTAAACTCTTCAGATCCAACTCTCTATCCACTGCACCACCTACTTGCCTCTACTTTACTCAGTAGACTAAGAGGTTAGGTCCTTAACTGAGAGAGCAAGGGAGGGAAAGGTGTAGGACAGGGCCCTGAGGAACACCCACAGCTGTGGCATGAAAAATCAGGAAAAAAAAAAACTTAAGATAGAGCAGTCAGATGGGTAGGAGAACAAGTGGAGCAGTGGCATAACGTCCCTGAGAAGAAAGAGTGTGTGCAAAAGGCGTTACAGAACTTCAAGAAGGATGCAAATTAAGACAAACTCATCGCATTGGCCAAACAAAAGTTCAATGATAACTTTGAAGATAGCAGATTAAGCTGAATGATGAGGTCAAAGCCAGACTGTACAGGGCTGAAAAATGAATCTTGTGAGAGAAAGCTACTAATGCCAAAAAATAGGAAATAGATACTTGTAAAAACACATATTGTTGTACATTTCAAGCAACCCACATGTCTTATTTGGAAACAGCCTCCATACTGGTCAATCAGATAGTTTCCTTTTTTTTTTCCTTTCTTTGACTCCTATGTAATGTGTAACTTACAGAAACTTGGGGAGAATGTGCATCCCTTTTTCAGCTCTCCCCTCTGCTGAATGAACTTTCTAAATTATTTCAGTTCTTGATTTTGTTCTCAGCTAATAATTGGTGCCAGAAGCAGGATCTCTAATGGTCAGTTTGAAAGGTGGGATTTTACCTCAGTGAATCACTCTAGAGAGAACTGGGTGATTAATCCCATTATTCGGGTAGAACACAATTAAGTCACCCCTGGTCCCAAACTACATTTTAGGATTGAGAGCTTTGAGTGTCCAGAAGACTAGGAAGTGTGTACCATCTTGACCTGTGTAATTATTCAGAGAGGGTTAGAACTAGCCTAGTCACACTTATGGGCAAACGAGTATTTCTCCTGAACTTTTTAACTGAGGGTGGGGTGAAGAGAAGGAAAGTGGATTGCCCATCTGTTAATCCAGTCAGTCCTCCAGCAGAACTTCCTCTTTTTTTCTCTATTTCTCTTTCTATACTTCTTTTAGCCTCCTGTAAACTATCAGAAAATAAACCAGACACCTGGTCAGTTACTATATAATGGAGGCAGCAAATGCAAGGGTTGTCAGTTGAACCACACAACCTTCCAGAAAGAAATCATTTATCTGTTTAGTTAATGGAATGACTGTGAGGAACCAGCTGCCTATCACCAGTCCTACACTCATTAACTTAAGACAACTGTAGATAAATGAGGGAAGTTCATATGTGTATTAATCAAAACAAACATCCAGGGCTGAGCTGTTTGCAGGTAGAATTCTTGTTCTCCAATGATATGGAACCCTTCTTTTTCTCCTTCTCCTTCCTACATGCTTCTCAGGAAAATCTGTGTCTTGTATCATATCCAGTGTTTTTTGTCATTTCTCCCACTTTGGAAGATTTCTAAATGGAAACCAAAGCCAGTTACATATACAGTTACTGTAACAGAGTACTGTTACATAAAAAATGCTGCAGCCAGAGATGTTAGAGTACTGGGAAGATTAATTAAGTTTCATGCTTGAAACAGTTCTCCAATCTTTTTGTGATATCATACTAAGCTCTTCATCTTAGTAAGCAGGGACTTATTCCCAATGTTGACTTTCAAGGGGAAATAAGCTTTGTTGCTGTTTTTGTTTTCTGGGGGAACCTGTAAGATGCCTTATCTCTGCCATTTGAGCCCTAGCCAAATTGGGGTTACAGAGATCAAGTCAGACAAGCAAAAAAAAAAGTGATTTTTTCTACGATAGTTAAAGTTTGCGACATTATAAACTAAATAGAAACCAAATTTGTAGTTGAAATGCAATGTCTTTGCTATAAATTGCCAAATTATCATTCTCAATTTTGTCTTCATATAACTAAATATACATACATACCAAGGACATCCTTGACAAAGGTACTGGAAAGGCACAGAAAGAATTTTTTGCAATTATTATTCTATGCTTGTCTACATATTTCACATCACACAACTAACTGAAAGATGTACAAAATGCAATATTCTAATTTACTCATTTACTAACTATAAAAGAAGGATTTTACCTTTTAGAATTTCTTTCAACAAGGTCAAAATCATACATTATTTTAAAAGAGGTAACAATAGAGATAATCTTTGACAGTCTTCTCATTATTAATTTCAAGTATTGCATAAAACATGGAGACGGGTATTTGTTAGCCACTGTCATAAAAATGATGAAACAGAGTTCAAGTTGAAAAAGAATTCCCTATAGAAAGTAAAGTCTTTTGGAAGGTGATGTTTACAGATGACATTGTGCTGGTTACATCAAGCCCTGGAACACTACAGAGTCTCCTAATGT
The DNA here is from genome assembly GCF_028583685.1 of Petaurus breviceps papuanus. NCBI lineage: Eukaryota > Metazoa > Chordata > Mammalia > Diprotodontia > Petauridae > Petaurus > Petaurus breviceps. The sequence goes on along the minus strand of NW_027185793.1, from coordinate 13,598,845 downwards.
GAAATCATTCAAAAGAATTTGGTCTATGTATATGGGAGAAATCAAGTGACCAGAGAATGTGTACTTTCTCGACCATGATATACAGTTGGAGGGACAACTTAGACAAGTTATAGAGCTTGTTCATTATATTTACATATATATATATATATATATATATATTCATCTTCTTAAATACACGAAAACAGGAACTTTCATCAGTGCTCATTAACAAGAAAAGCAAAAAATAAAGGACACTATTCCACTTTTGTCTTTGTATCCCCAGTTAATGAATGCTGGACAATGAATTAATTGGCATATAATCTTATATATTGCAAAGAGATAAATTAGGGCCAAAATAAAAAAAAGGAAGAGAAATGACTGGATTGTTTTGGGGAAATGGTGAGCCTATTTTAATGATCAAAAGCTTTTTCTGTAAACAAAGGCCCATCTATTTAACTAATATTGATGTTCTTCCAGTAATATCATGGTGCTACAAATCATGCAAAACAATAATCTCCAAAGAACTGAAGTTGAAGATCACCCAAAGAACAATGGAGAGACATACTACAGATCTAGGCAGGCTGCATATAGTAACAGTCAAGAATGCAACCAGAGAAATGTGTGACTAAAAAACAGACAGGATTAGCAATGTGGCAAGAAGCAATGATAATCAATGCTTTGTATCTGCATGCTTCATGATGTCAAGACAATGAATTAAAGATTTCTTAATAGTAAATATATAGAAAGCATGAATAAGAGTTATGTAGAGTAGGTGGCATGGATAATTTTCAGTCTACATTACTGGAAGATTTCTTCCATACCATTCCAGTGAAATCTCAAATACACTGCAATGATGTAAATAAGTGTTAAAGAAATGTCAGCTATCATATGCATATTAATAGTCCACAGATGGCACAATTTATCTACATCTGGGAAACATTCCCCAATTTATTAAACTCTCAAAATAAATGTGTTTCCAATTATCAACTTTTGTTCATAGCTAACATTGTACATTTAATTTTTTAATTAATTAATTAACATTTAATGATGTTCATTTGACATAGTTTTTACATATTGTGTTGGGATTTAGATAGTTATCCCAACACAATATGTAAAAACTACGTCAAATGAACATCATTAAATACGTCATTAAATAAATTTTTTAACACTTATTATAACAGTTTTCTCACAAAGCAGTCAGATTAGGTAGCTTTGTAGCACACTAAATAAGAGCAGTGGGTCTGGAGTCAAGAACACTTGAGTTGAAGTTTGGTCTAAGACAAGCTGTGTGATCACAAGTCACATAACCTGTTTGCCTTAGTTTCCTCAACTGTAAATGGGATAATTATAGTGCCTACCTCTCAACATTGTTGTTAGGATCAAATAAAAATTATTCGTAAAGCACTTAGTTCAGTGTTGGGCATACAGCAATAACTATACAATTTTAGCTATCACCATTATTGTGGTTTGTTTCATGAAAGACAACATAGCAGCTATAATTTGTACTCTGATGAAATCTAATCCCTTTAAGATGTGATATTAAAAGAGAAAATGACTATATTAAGAAAATTTCACTAAAGAAAACTATTGGTCTCTGACCTCAAGAAAATCTGCCCTCAATATTTTAAATGGCACCTATATTTAAACAAATAATCACATAAGATTTGAATATATTTCTGCCACTATTATAATTATTTGTATGGACTCTCTTCTCGTATTTTTTTAAATGTCCAATAAAATTAAAAGAAGAAATTAGATACAAATTTCATTTAAATTGAAAATTATTAAATTGACATAATTGATCTAAATTTTACATAACAGAATATTAACTTTTAGTATGTTAATGTTTTCTCAATGCACTTTTTGAAACTGGGATTTTTTTCATATGTAAAAGCCATTTAAATGTCTACTCTCAGGAATGCCATTTTAAAATGTCAGTCAGTTTTCTACCAGCATTTATATTCTCAACAGTTTGCAATAAATTAAAGGCAATACTTATATAGTACTTTTAAAGTCTGCAGAAAAATAAAACATTTTTAATAATGAACAGCTAACAAGATATAGCACTTTAAGGAGGGCAAAGTGCTTTGCAAATATTATGTCATTTGATTCTCAAAACAACCCTGGGAGGTAGGCACCATAATTATTCCCATTTTAAAGATAAGGAAACAGAAGCAGAGAGATGTTAAATCACTTGCTGAGGTTGAATTCAGGTCTTTCTAACTCCAGGTCTAGCACTTTATTCACCATGCCACCAAGCTGATCCATTTAATCTTCACTGAAATGTCCCAGTGACTAACAAATCTCATGGAAGCTCTTTATAAGTGATGCTCTCTTTACTATTTCTAAAATGAACATGTAACATTAACTAAATATTATGTAACTTACTGCTTTACAATTATGTTTATGAATATTTTATAGGCTTCCTTTATGAAGATGAGACAAACTATATGATTTATTAAATTATTTCCCATTCATGCAATTCTATGAAGTATTCAAAATACATTTTAAAATATTTTCCACAATGAACTTATTAAGCTATTTTAAATTTATTCTTATTTTCCATTATCAAATGTCATACCTGGGTGAAAAATCATTTCAGAAAGCAAAATATACATCCACATACTCATTCTTCTCCCATTAAGATAATTCTATTTTAAAAATCAACAGAAAGAGTTAATGAAGCTCAATGACATTTATTGAACATTATAGGTAATGTAGATAAAGGTAAAGGTCAAAAGTCAAGGTTCTACCTCTCCTAAACAAATAATGTGTAACACTTTCTACAAAATAACTTATCCGCAAATTAACCAAAAACACTTAATTCATTGTAGATTGAACTCTGATCTTTAGAAAGCATTTATTTTAGAATTTATAAATCTTTATGTAAAAATGAATTATGAAAAATGTAACTGATGTTTGAACATGGTTCTTTAACCATTTTCAAATTTTAACATTCAAATATTATTTGAATGTAAAATATGTTAATTCTGCATCTAAAGACAACTGCTATTTTCTCAGTTTCAATAGACAACTTTGGGCATAGCTCACTTTGTATAATAGATGCAATTCATATAGTCTACATAAATGTTTATTAATATAATCTTAAATGTACCAAGCAAATGTGTTATTTAATAAAATCTCACCCTATAAAAATCCTTTTACAATGTGAATAATTCCCCCCCATTTATTTTCATAAGATATGATAGCAGGAAATACTTGCTATAAAAAGCACAATGTATTACTTCTCCTTACACTAAAATGATGCTTTATTTATCTGACATAATCTACAATGAGCTATCTTCTAAAAAACAAACTTTGCAGATAACAAAAAAGTAACACAACTTTTTCATTTTAATTTTAAGGATTTTAAAAGAATTTTTAAATGCATTGTGCCATTTTAAGAAAGGAATGAACAAAATTTCAAATTTTCTTCCTGTTTCTTATTCATCTTGATGACCATTAATTATTGTACTATGCTTCAGTAGCTCAAAAAAAAAAAAACAGCACCTCTTCTTGTCGTATCAGGAGATCAGAATAAAAAGGATGCAAGCAAACTGAGAAATTGCTGAATTAAATATGATATATGATTGTAATAGAACAATATGTTTAATAAATGTCAAAAAGGAGGATTTCAGAGCAACATGAAATAAAATGTATATGAAAAAGTAATTAAAACTAGCAGAATATTTGCAATGACTATAATATAAATGAAAAGAGCCCTAAAAAAAGACACTTGAGTAATTATAACAACAAATCTTGACAAGGAATACTAAAGTGTATACAACTCCTGTCTTTAAGCAGAGAGGAAAGGAACAACAGGGCCAGAATGTAGCATGATATCTTTTGAATTTGCTCAACTTTTCCTTTGCTAAAACTGCCAGGATAAGGAGTCGAGAATACGTGCGGAAAAAGTTGTGATATTAAATCAAGGTGTGAATATATAAGACAGTGCAAATAAAATATGAAAACAGCGCAACTTATTTTTGAAATTCTATCCTAGGTTATAATACAGTAAGCAATCTTTTCTGCTAAGCGATCAAAAATAATTTCTATTGTGATTGCATCTGTTTTGTTTTGTTATTTGTTTATTTGTTTGTTTATTTGTTTGTTTTTGTATTGACCCTTTCTAATCTGTTGTGGTCCAAGAACTCGAGATAACCAAGTATAATAGAAATGTGTATGAAGTAAGGCTCAATCAACTATCAAAAACCATAGCAGATTTCCTTGCATGTAGTCATATTACACAAACAGTAGTCAAGATTACATGAAAATTATTTCAGCCTCTTGGAGACTTCTTATTCTTGTTTGCTTCTCATTTATATTCTTAAAAAGGCTACCTGTGCACATTCTGTCCACCAAATGAGTGGGGGTTTACCATAATTGGGTGATTTCTTATAAAATAAAAGATCACAAAAGCGAACAAATGTCCGAGTGATTTCTTTCTTCTCTATAAAAAAACCCAACAAAAAAATTAGAGCGTGCTCATGAAATACATTTACAGCAACTTTAATTAAAAATGAGGCACAATGGAATAAGTGAAATATCTTACCTAATTGTAATACTCTACAATTTCCACATCCAATGTTTTAACAACTTTAAAATTAGATCCAACCATTAAAACTTCAGTTTGAAGAGCCAGTGGAGGATGGTGCCCTGATCGATCACTGGAGCAAGTCATTCTATAATCTGGTTTGCCTTTGTCTTTCATATCAATTTCAAGATACTCCACTTTGATTTTTTAAAATTAAAACAAATAAACCAAAAGACAGTAGTGTGCAAAAGGAAACATCCCAAGTTAACAATGCTATGTAGGTAACTGATATTCAAATTATAGCAGATAGGTTGTGAATGAAGCTAATTCATCCAATTCATAAAAATGTTTTCCTCTTTTTACTTTTTCAGTAAAATGTGTCCTCAAAAAATATATTTTTCAAGGAGACTAATTCAGACCAACAGACAGCTGAAACATTAAGAAAGAAGATTAGTCAAATTTGATTATTAAAGCACATATTTTGGGATTCAGAATTAAGAAATGGGATATATGTTGAAAATGTATATGTAGGTTATTAAAGTAATATAGCACTATTTGTTAATACCTATTGAAATCCAAAAGAGACTGTGAGGTCCAATAAATAGAGAGAAGCCTTGGAGAAAAGAAGATCAATTTAAGTCTCAAGTCCAGTCTCTTATACACCAATTAACTGTGTGACCTAGAACAGGTCATTTAAATTCTTATTGCCCTTTCCTCTTTTACAAATTTCCCATACTAATAAATTACAACTGAAGTCTCTATCAAGTCACTACCTCAACAGTCGAACTGCAATAAAACCTCAATGGCAACCCTTTTCTACACGCCAGTTTTGTTTATGTTGTCAAAAATATTTTTAAACTGCAAGAAAAGAATACATGGGATGTATATATTCATATATATGATATGTACACATATGTATGTTTATACATGTGTGTACATATATGTGGAAAGACAGAGAGACACAGAGAGAGAGAAGTTTACATCTTTTTCAAAGTTATTCTGTGGTAAGTTATATCCAAGTCCTATATCTACAATATTGAATGATGTTCTCATGTTGAACGTGAATTTTCACAATAAAATCCCTAATATATAATACTTGGGAGGGAATTAACCACTTTAATAATTATGACTTAGCTTTCTAAAATAATTTACAAAAATACTGAATATACATGAACACATTTGATGTTAAAAAAAATTCCACAAGGTTGGCAGAACACGTGTTATAATCCCCAATTTACAGATGTGGAAACTAAAACTTGGGGATATTAAAAAAAAACTTTCCCAAGGTTTGTAAAATCACTCCACAATTAAAAACTGAATTTCAGCTTCCAGAAGTCAAAAGATTACAATAATTCATACTCCTACAGTTAGAATTAAATAAAAAGGGTTCTTCTGTTTAATATGTTTTAAAATAACACCTTCCCACCTTGGGGTGGCTAGGTGGCAAAGTGAATAGAGCACCAGTCCTGGAGTCAGGAGGACCTGAGTTCAAATTCAGCCTCAAACACTTAACACTTACTAACTGTGTGACCTTAGGCAAGTCACTCATCTCCAATTGTCCTGCCTTCCCCCACCAAAAAGAAAAAAAAATAACATCACCCCAAAATATCCAGGATGATACAATCCACAAACATTACATTTTATGATCATGTAAGACACCACCAAATTATATTAATGTAATATTCCCTCTGACCTACTTATTCAATTTGACAATGGCACTACTAAACCAAGTCCCCAGAGGTTGAATGGTAGCTCAGGATCTAGAGGTAACCCTATGGGGCTATGCTCTTATACTCTACTACTCTAGTATAGAAGCCTGTATCAATGTGCTTGCAATTAAAAAAAATTAACCAGGGACACAAATAGCTCTTAACATAAGCAATAAAAAATTTAATAAACAAAAATAAACAATTTATTATTGTTTTGTCTAACCCAGTAAAATAATTTTTAGCAATTTAATTAGGATGACAATAAATATATGTAGTAGGCAAAATTTTAATTTGTAGTATGTTCTTTATTATATTAGCTCTGTCTACCAATTAACATTTAATATTTTTCCAAACATTTAAATATTATTTTATATGTATAAAACATTGTTAATACTTTTGTTTATATGTTCCTGAGTTTGTTTTGGCAGGTGTATGGCTTATCTCAGACACAGAAAAATTGAAAATAGAAATAATTGAAAGAGATAATGAAGGAAACTAAAATCTTGCTAAAAGGTACCAGACACAATGAAGTAATATCAATCCTAAGCACATATGTACCAAATGATATAGCGTTCACAATCTTAGAGGAGGAGTTAAATGAGTTACAGAAGGAAAGAAAAAAAACTGTACTAGTGAAAGATCTCAACCTCCCCCTCTCAAATCTAGAAAAATCTAACCACAAAATAAACAAGAAAGGAGTTGAGGAGGATAATAGAGTCTTAGAAAAGTTAGATATAGTAGAGCTACAGAGAAATGCAAATGGGGATGGAAAGGAATATACTTTTTTTTTTCTCAGTGGTACATGGCATGTACACAAAAATGACCATGTATTAGGGGATTAAAAACTCACAATTAAATGCAGAAAGTCAGAAATAATAAACACATCCTTTTCAGATCATGATGCAATAAAAATTAAATGTAATAAAGGACTATGGAAAGATAGACTAAAAATTAATTGGAAACTAAATAATCTAATTCAAAAGAATGAGTAGGTAAAACAACAAATCAAAAAACAACTTCTTCCAAGAGAATGACAATAATGAGCCATCATACTAAAACTTTTGGGATAGAGCTAAAGAGGTTCTTTAGGGGAAATTTTATATCCTTAACGCTCATGTGAATAAAATAGAGAAAGAGAAAATCAATGAACTGGGCATTCAACTAAAAAAGCTAGAAAAAGAACAAATATAAAATCCCTAATTAAATACCAAATTAGAAATATTGAAACTCAAAGGAGAGATTAATAAAATTGAAACTAAGAAAATTATTGAACTATAAAGAAAAAGAGCTGGTCTTATGAAAAATCAATACAAAAGACAAAATTTTGGTTAATTTGAGTAAAAAGAAGAACATCAGTTTAACAGTATCAAAAATGAAAAGGGGAAATTCGCCAAAAATGAAAGCAATAACTAGCAGCTATTTTGTCCAACTGTATGCTAACAAATCTGGAAATCTAAGTGAAATGGATGAATATTTACAGAAATGTAAATTTCCCAGATTAAGAGAAGAGGAAATAAACTATTTAGATAATACGATTTTAGAAAAAGAAATTGAAAAATCCATTGATGAACTCACTAAGAAAAAATCCCCAGGACCAGAAAAATTTGCAAATGAATTCTTCCAAACATTTAAAGAACAGTTAATTCCAATACTACATAAACAATCTGGAAAAACTGGTAAAGGATGAGTGCCATCAAATTATTTTTATGAAACAAATATGATGCTGACACCTAAACCAGGAAAGACCAAAAAAAGGACCAATTTTTCTAATAAATACTGGTGCAAAAATTTTAAAGAAAATATTAGTTACCAAAGAGATTGTATCAATTTATCACCAGAATAATAAACTATGATCAGGTGGGACTTAAAACCAGGAATGCAAAGCTGGTTCAGAATTAAGAAAACTATCAACATAACTGACTATATCAATAACAAAACTAACAGAAATCATGTGATTATATACTTTCAGATTATAAATACTTTCAGAAATAGCTTTTTATAAAAATACATTACCCATTCCTGTTTTTAAAAAATACTAGAGGGGGTGGCTAGATGGCACAGTGAGTAAAGTGCTGGCCCCGGAGTTAGGAGGGCCCAAGTTTGTTCTGGCCTCAGACACATAACACCTACACACACACACACACACACACACACCTAGCTGTGTAACCTTGGGCAAGTTACTTAACCCCAATTGCCCTCCAAAAAGCAAAAGCAAAACAAAACAAAAAACACTAGAGAGCAGAGGGGAATAAATGAAGTTTTCCTTAAATTCATAAGTATCATCTATCTAAAACCATCAGCAAACATTATGTAATGAGAATGAGCAAGAAGCATTCCCAACAAAAATCAGGGTTGAAACAAGGATATTCATAATCACCATTATTATTCAATATTGTACTAGAAATGTTAGCTTTAGTAATAAGAGAAGAAAAAGTAATTGAAGGAATTAGAATAGGCAACGTGCAAACAAAGCTGTCATTTTTACAGGTAATATATGATGGTATACATAAAGAATCCTTTAAAAAAAACTACTTGAAGTAATTAGCAACTTTAGCAAATCTGTAGGATATAAAATAAACCTAAATAAATCATCAGCATTTCTATATATTACTGACAAAGGTCAACAGCAAGAGATAGAAAGAATTCTATTTAATTCTATTTAAAGTAAGTGTAGACAATATAAAATATTTGGGAGTCTACTACCATGACAAACCCAGGAATTATATGAAAACAATTATAAACACTTCACACAAATAAAGCCAGATCTACATAATTGTAAAAATATCAGTTGCTCATAAGTAGGGCATGCTGATATAATAAAAATGTCAATTCTACCTAAATTGGTTTACTTAATCACTGCCATACTAATCAAACTGCCAAAAAAATAATTTTATATAGCTAGAAAATATAACAACAAAAATCATCTGGAAAAACAAAACATCAATAACATCAATGGAATAAATGAAAAGAAATGCAAGAGGAAGGTGGCCAACCATACCAGATCTAAATTTGTATCATCAAAATTATTTGGCACTGGCTTAGAAATAGAGTGGTGGATCAGTGGAATAGGTTAGGCACACAAGACATAATAGTCAATGACTATAGTAATCTACTATTTGATAAACCCCAAAAAACTATACCTTCTGGGATATCAAGTCACTATTCAACAAAACTTTTGGGAAAACTGGAAAAAAAATATGGCAGAAACTAGTCAGAGACACATCTCACATCCTATACCATGATAAGGTCAAAAAGGATATATGATTTATTCATAAGGGATGCCACTATATGCAAATCTGAAAAAGCAAGGAATAGTTTATGCATCAAACCTATACAGAAGGGAAGAATTTATGACCAAACAAGAGATAGAAAACATAATGAAATGCAAAATGGATAGTTTTGATTGCATTAAATTAAAAAGCTTTTGCACAAACAAAACCAATGCAACTAAGATGAGAAGGAAGCAGAAACCTGGGAAACAATTTTTACAGTCACTGTTTCTGAGAAAAGCTTTATTTCTAAAATATATAGAGAACTGAGTCAAAATTAAAAGAATACAAGTCATTCCCCAATTTACAAATGATCAAAGGATGTGAACAGGGAGTTTTGAGATGAAGAAATTAAAGCTATTTACAGTCATATGAAAAATGCTCTAAAGCATCATTGATTAGGGAAATGAAAATTTAAAACCTCTGAAGTGCCACCTCACACCTATCATATTGGCTAATATTCCAGAAAAGGGAAATGATAAGTGCTGGAGAAGATGTGGGAAAATTGAAACACTAATGCATTGTTGGTGGAGTTGTGAACTGATCCAAACATTCTGGAGAGCTATTTGGAACTATGCCCAAAGGGCTATAAAATTTTGTACAACATTTGATCTACGAAGTTTGTATCCCAAAGAGATCATAAAAAAGGAAAAAGGATGTACATATACAAAATTATTTATAGTGTGGTGACAAAGAATTGGAAATTGAGGGGATGCCCAGCAACTGGGGAATGTCCGAACAATTTGTAGTATATGAATATAATGGAATAATATTGTTCCATAAGAAATGATGAACTGGTGGAAAACCTGGAAAGACTTACATGAACTGATGCTGAGGGAAGTGAGCAGAACCAGGAGAACACTGCACAGAGCAGCAGCAACATTGTATGATGACCATTTTTGATAGACTTAGATCTTCTCAGCACCACAAATGATCTAAGACAATTGCAAAAGACTCGTGAAGGAAAATGCCAATGACATCAGAGAAGGACCTATTGAGTCTGAATGCAGGTTGAAGCATATTATTTTCATTTTCTTTTATTCTGTTTTTCTCTCTCATCCTTTCACCCTTTTTTCCTGATTCTTCTTTCACAACATGACTAATGTTTAAATATGTTTAATAGGATTGTACATGGATAACCAATATCAGATTTCTTGCTGTCTTAGAAGAGAGGAAGAGAAGGGAGGAGAGAGAAAATGTGAAAATCAAAATTTGACCAAAATAAATGTTGAAAACTTCCTTTACATGTAATTTGAAAAAAATAAAATACTATTAAGAAAAAAATAAGAAGGATTTATTAAGTACTTTCTTAATATGCTGTGCTAAGTGCTGGAGATAACAAAGAAAGGAAAAGAAAAACCCACAGTCCTTGCACTCAAGCAGCTCCCATTCTAATGGGGGACAAAATATTCAAACAATCCTAAAAATACAAGACGTATGCTGTGTAATTGAGAGGTAATCTGAGAAGGAAGGCACTGGTAGGAAGGTGTTGAAAGGAACTAGGGAGACATAGAAAGGAGGCCTCCTGAAGAACATGTGATTAGAGAAGCTTTGAAGGAACCCAGGGATGCCCCCTCACAGCAAACATTGGCATTTAATAGATCATGTCACTGTAAGGAGAAGAAAAAGACAGGACATGAGAGTGACTAAAATGATAAGTGGCACAAAGTGCTGGACCAATCAACAACTCATACACTCCAAGGTAAATACACACATTGAAAAAAGCAGCAGTCTCAAGGCACAATGACTATCAAAAGACTCAATATCACAGATTGGAGTACTTCTCTATAAATGTATAGTTTGTTGCTGACTTGGAAGGAAAGCTGAACCAATACAAGGTTTGCCACAGTGGAGCAGGAAAAGAGTGGGTAGGTTTCAGAAATTTGTTGTACAACACCACATTTACTCATCTTAGCCAGAATACTTGCAGACAAAATGCCAGGTTTGGTTTGATGAAAATAAGAAGCTACTAAATAAAAAACAATAATTCTACAGTGTTTACCAGTAGCATAATTTATTCATTTCTAAGAAGACAGCATTTAACTCCATCAAAAGTACAATGCAAGCAAAGCTTAGAGAGATGAATGATTCTTTGCTCAGTAAGAAGGCAGAAGAGATTCAATTTTACACAGACAGCAAAAACCCAAAGCATTTCTACAATATCCTCAAGGCTATTTATGGACCAAACACCTATGATTCATCTTAACTGTTCAGTGCTGATAGAGTCATATTCATCAGTGAAAAGGATATATTCTTGGAGAGATGGGCTACATACTTCCATAGTGTTCTCAACAGACTGTCACCAACCAATGGTGAAGCTACTGAACTTATACTTCAGGTTGAAGTCAATCACTCTCTAGTTGAACTTCCAATTGACAAAGAGGCTTTGATTGCCATTAGGCTCCTTTCATGTAGCAAAGTTCCTGGTACTGATTCCATTCCAGCAGAGATCTACAAAGTAGGGGGTCACTGCTCATACAAAAGCTTTCTGATACCTTCTAGCTTATAAAACAAGAGGAAGTTATAACCCAGGAGATCAAGAGTGATTCTATTTACCATCTCTCTAAAGTAAAAAGAAATAGGTTGTCCTGTGACAATCACAGGGAAGGTCTTTCCCAGTCATTTTCTGCAACATTCTTGCCAGAGTCCTCCTTAATAGACTGATCTTCACATGGAAGATGGTCATCTCTCTAAGAGCTAGTGTGGTTTCACAAAGGGCTGAGGAGCACTCAATATTGTGTTTGCTACCCAACAACTAGAAAAGAAATGCCAAGAGCAAAAGAAAACTTTTTACACAGTGTAACTCACAGTGCTCTCACACTTCACCAATGGAGAATGGATATGTGTTTGCTCCCATGCTCTTTAGCATGATGTTTTCAGCAAGGTGTCAGATGCCTTCAATGAGGATGAAAATGGCATCAAAGTCAAGTACAACACTGAGAGTAAATTATTTAACTTGGAAAGGTTGCAAACCAAGGAACCAAGGGCAGGGAAAGTTGGTGTACTACTCTGTCTGCAGATTACTGTGCATTCGATGAAGATTTTAAGGCTGGAATGCAACAGAATATGACTCAATTCTCTGCTACTTGTGCTAATTTTGATCAAAAAATTAACACCAAGAAAACACAGGTTCTCTACCAGCCAACACCACACCTTATATACCTGGAACCATTGGTTATAGCAAATGAGAAATCTTGGATGTTGTGGATAAGTTCATTTTCTTTGGTAGTATACTTTCCAGAGATGTACACACAGTTGATGAGGTTGATGCATGCATTTTTGAGCTAGCACAGTTTGGGAGGTTTTGAAAGAAAGCGTGGGAGAGAAGAGGCCTACCAGATGGAAGGTCTACAGAGCCATCATACTAAACTCATAGTTATATGCCTGTGAAACTCAGAAAGTATACCAGAGGCATGCCAAGAAACTGAATTGTTTTCATTTGAATTGTCTTAGGAAAATTCTGAAGATCACCTGGCAAGATACACAAGTTACAAGGTTTCTCAAGCTGAACTGCCAAGCATTCAAACTGTACCACAGAGAGCACAAACTGGCTAGCCATGTTGTTCAAATGCCAAATATACATTTGCCTAAAATACCAGCTTATCAAGAATTCAAACAAAGAAAACACTCACATGGGAGTTCAGAAGAAGCAATATTAGCACACTCTCAAGATCTCTGAAGAGCTTTGGTATCAACTGTGACATGGGAGGCACTGGCACAGGACCATCAACATGGTGTATCCACATCAAAGAATTCACTATGCTCCATGAGCAAAGTCGTATTTCAGTGACTGAAAAGAAACATGAGATGCACAAATGTAGAGACATCTCCATTTCGAATGTTCATACAGACTACTTATGTCCAACTTGTAATAAAACCTTCTGAGCTTTTATTGGTCTAATCAGCCACTGCATGCTGACCCAGACACCTCGATGTCATTTTGTTCTTCAAGCACAAAGGACTACAGCAATGATGACTCTATTGCAGGCTTTTATCATTTTATGCCTGGGCTATAATAACCTGCCTCAATTTTCTCCCTGCTCCAATCCATCCTCCATTCAGCCGTTAAATTGATTTTCATAAAGTACAAGTCTGACCAAGCCACCCCTCTACTCATTAAATTCCAGAAGCTCCCTAGGGCCTAGCAATCAAATACAAAATATTCCGGCATTCAAAGCCCTTCACAACCTGGCTCCCTCCTACCTTTCCAGTCTTCTTGCACCTTACTCTCTGACATCTGCTCTTCAATCCAGTGATACTTATTCCCTTGCCCTTCCTCAAACAAGACTTTCCATTGCTTGTCTATGGGTATTTTTTTCTGACTGGGCCCCATGCCTGGAATGCCCTCCCTCCTCCAATCCACCTATTGACCTCCATGACTTCCTTTAAGTCCCAATTAAAATCCCTCCTGTTACTGGAAGCCCTCCACAAACCCTCTTAATTCTACTACCTTCCCTTTGTTAATTTCTTCCTATTTGTCCTGTATATAGCTTGCTCTGAATATATTTGTCTGCCTGTTTTCCCTCTATTAAATTCTAAGGTCTTTAAGGGCAGGGGCTTTATTTTGCCTCTTTTTTCGATGCCCATAGCTTAACACAGTGCCTGAAATATAGTAGGCATTTAATAAATGTTCATAAGTTAATTGCTTATATTTTATTTATTTTGTTAAATATGTCCCAATTACATTTTAATATGGGGCTTTGGAGTTTCAGCCCAGTGAGTTTGACACTTCTATTGAAGAATATAGGGGGGACAGTAATGAGTCATCAACTTAAAAAGAAAGGTTGGAGCCAGATTGTAAAAGGTTTGAAATGCAAAATACGGTAGGGGGAGGGGGGGAGTTTTATCCCAGAGACAAAAGGAAACCACTGAAACTTAAAGATAAGAGGGAACAATATAGTCAGATACAAGCTTTAAGAAATATCAGTTTGACAGATAGATGGAAAATGCATTGATGAGGGGAGAGAGTGGAATCAGGGAAACAAATGGGGAAGCTATTTCAATAGTGTATGCAAAAGAGGATAATGACAACCTATGACTGGAGAAAAGACAGAGGTAAGAAACGTCAAAGTAGCAAAAATCCATTTTTGTTGTTATTGTTCAGTCATTTCAGTCATATCCATCCCTTCAGAATCCCATCTGGGGTTTTCTTTGCAAAGACACTGGAGTTGTTTGCCACTTCCTTCTCCAGTTCATTTTACAGATGAGGAAACTGAGGCAAACAGAGTAAAGTGATTTGCCCAGGGTCACAAAACCAGTAAGTGTCTGAGGCCATATTTGAACTCAGGTCCTCCTGACTCCAGGCCCAGTATTATATCTACTATGCTACCTACCTGCCTAAAAATCAATACAACTTAGCAAATGATTGGTTATAGTCACTGAGAGAGATGCAAGGGTCAGATAACTTTCATAATTTAAACCTTGGTGACACAAAACAGTTTTACCTCAAAAGTAATAGAGAAGTTAGGAAGAGGAAATAGATTTAGAATGAAATATAATGAGCTCCATTTTGATCAAAATTAAGCTTTGATACCCATGGATCCTCTAGGCAGGAAAGTCTAGCAGGAAGTTGGAGATGGGGTAAGGGTAGGGACTAAAGCTCAGGAGAGTAAAGAGGACTGTACAGGTAGATCTGGGAGTCATCTGCATAGAGATTATAGTTTAAGTGAGAGGAGGAGAAAGAAAGAGAGAAAAAGTAAGTATAAGAGAAGGCAGGGCCTAGGACCAAGTTGAGGGATACATCCATAGAGGGTGAAACATGAATGGCAAAGTTTCAAAGGAGACTTATAAGAATCAGACAGGTAAAGAAGTAACATAGTGTTATGAAAACCTAGGGAGGAGAAAGTATCCAGAAGGAAGGGAGTAGTCAGCAGTGTCAAAAACTGCAGAGGAAAGAGAAGGAAAAGGTTGAAAAAGGGAGAAGAAAGAACTGTAGAATAATGTGAGAACAGCACAGGGGTGGTAGCCCAGAAAAGCAGAAGGTAGAGCAGCAAGTTTGTTCTGTAAAGTTTGGAGTCAGTCAAAGGGCAGCACTTGAGGACCTAGAGGGCCATATGCAGCCTTGAGGCCACAGGTTTCACACCTGTGAAATTTGGAATTTGCAAAAGATGGAAATTAAGATTAAGTGGGATAAGGCACACAGAGAAAAGGAAGGTTAGGAGTTTATAGTCAGTTCTTAATTCTCTACCTGTCTGATAAAGTAATTTCAGAGTTATGAATTATGGAAACAGAACATTTGTTGGGTTAGAATGAGATTAAACATTTGACTCTCCCTATGTGTATACAGACCACTGGAGTTGAGAAGGTTGATGAAATAACAAGCAACAACATTTAAGGAGATGTAAACACACAAACTGAAGTCCTTAAATATATATATGCGCAGGTGTTGTGGTTGAAAGAAAAACTATAAACCAAGCACTCAACTTCTGAGAAAGAAGGGCAAGGATCTAGGGGCCAATAGAAAAACAGTCACCAGGATCTGTAAAGCCTCTATATATGAAGAATAGCTGTATATATGAAGAATTCTGATAAATATAAGACCTATATAAAATGATGAAAAAATTACAGAAATTTAATGCAAAAAATCATTTATTGTGATCAAGTTGGATGTATATTGGAGATTCAGGGATGATTCGACATTAGGAAAATATCTAACAATGATTTAAAATCAATCAAAACCATGACATCAATAGATGAAGCAAAAGCCTTTGGTAAAGTACCAACATTCATTTATGCTAAAAACCTTGTAAACCTAGCAGAGAATGAGGGATTCCTTTCATTATATGATAAAAGATATCTATATAAAACCAAAAGCTAGCACTCCATTCAACATGGAAACACTAGGGGGTGGCTAGGTGGCACAGTGAATAGAGCATGGGCCCTGGAGTCAGACCTGAATTCAAATCCGGCCTCAGACACTTAACACTTATTAGCCGTATGACCTTGGGCAAGTCAATTAACCCCAACTGCCCTGCAAAACAAAAGCAAGAAAAAACGAACATAGAAACACTAGAAAAATGTTATCATAAAATCAAAAGGACTTTAAATTTTATGAAATAAAGGAAAGGATGCTCTCCTTTCCCACTATCATTGTATATAGTTCCAGAGATGCCAGCAATAGCACTAACACAAGACACATAAAGAAAAACAGGAAACAAAACCATCCCTATTTGCTAAGAACAAAATGGTTTACTTAGGAAATACTAAGGAATTAGCAAAAAACTGAGAAAATAACTTTAGTAAAGCTGCCAAATACAAAATAAGACACTTAAATCCACAGTATTTCTATGTGTTAATAATAAAAATGCAGGAGGCAATAACAGAAATGCAAGTTCCATTCAAAATTCCTACAGAATGCATAAAATATTTAGAAGTCAATCTACTGAAGTACAGTCAATATGGAAAGTACTGCATAAGGGAAAAAAAACAATAACAACAACAAGGGATATTTGAAAGAATATCCTTGAGGATATTTTGCACTTGTAGCTAGGATGTGCCAGCACAATAAAAAGTGACAATAAGACGAGAGTTAACATATACATTTTTACTATACCAAACTATCAAAAGGGATACTTTTACAAAGCTAGACAAAAATAATAATAAAATTAATTTGGTCAAAGAAAATATCTAGAATATTGAGGAATTAAGGAGAAAAAAATGGAATGAAGGAAGAATAGCAATTCCAGAACTCAGTCTATATTTTGAAGTCACAATGATAAAAAATATTTGATCTGGCTGAAAAACAGAAAATGGAATATGTTAGACCACATAAAATCAGAAACAAATCAATTTAATAACCAATTGATAAGAATTGAAAGGAAACTGATATGCATTCAATGCAGCAAATAGATTTAGGCCAACATGTTATATACCAGATTCCATAATAAATCTAAAATGGATATGGGAGTTGAAAATTAAGGATTATACCATTAAAAATCAGAGGAGAAGTAGATCACATACATTTCACATTTATGCGTAAGTGGTAGATTATTAATGGGACAGAGGAAATTAGAAAAGAACATCGTATCACAGAATCAAAAGTCTAGAACTGGAAAGAACTTTAGAGGCCCACAGTCACACAGGCTTTAAATGTCAAAGGCAGGATTTATACCTAAGTCATTTAACTACAAAGTCAGTTCTTTTACCCTCTAACAGATAATTTGATTATACTAAATTGAAAAGCTTTTCCATGAACAAAATTAACGTAAAAGAAGGGAAGCAACTGACTTCCCTTTGACAGAGACCAAAAGTCATTATCCAACAGATAAGTGGTCAAAAGATATGAACAATTCTCAAAAGAAATGCAAACCACTAATAGCCATATGAAAGAATGATTCATATTATTAATAATGAGAAATGCAAATCAAAACACTCAGAAAATTGATAAAGATGACAAAAGATGAAAATAGGCAATGTTAGGGGTGGAGCAAGTAGAAAGATGAATATACCACGGTTAGTGGAGTTGTTTTAAGCCTGTGTAAATTTAGTAACAACTCTGTGAAAAAGCAACAGTAAACTTGAGCTTCAATTTTGTTGACTGTAATAAAAAAGATAATGATAATAATAGCTGATGTTTACATAATGCTTTCAAGTTTATAAAATATTTTAAATATATGATATCATTTAAGTCCTACAACAACCCTATGAGGGAGAGACTTTAAAAAGCACCACTCTATAGATGAAAACTTCAAGTTTGGAGAGGTTAATAATTACCTTATATTCACCCAACTAGTAAGGGAGAAATGAAATGACTTGTACAGGATCATACCTTGGAGCCACAGTAGAGTTCCTGATTAGAGGAGTCTTGCCATTTCTACTATACCATGTCACCTCACTTACATATATAGATTAGAGCTTCCTCCTTCCTTTTCCTACTACATTTCATGATACACATGGCTTAACAATACACATGCCTTTCTAAATAAAGTGGGTATTTCACAAAAACAGAAAATGAAACATGATATAAATTTTCTGGGTAAAAAAAAATCTATTGTTATTTATTTCTAATGAGAGAAAATTTTAAATCTAATTTAAAACTATACATTATTTTTACACCATTGCCAAATGCTCTACCAATACATCCCAAGTATCTACTCCATTTGTAATATACTCATAACAAAGTAATCATTCAAATGACAGGTTTCAAGTTGCAGCATTTTAAGAAAAAGTAAACAATAAAATATCCTTCTTAGGCTATAGTAATAAAAATATAGTGTCCAGAGTAAGAAACTCCATATCTTCATTATGTTCTGCCCTATTAAAATCCTCATTACACTGTGCCCTGATTAAACTGTCATGTCTTAATATTATTTCTTAACAAGAACACAAACAAAATCATGACAACAAGCTTTTATTAAGTGCCTATTATGTATAAGGTATGAGCTCTTGGCAGGGGAGAAATGGACAAGGAACAGCTAAAGAAAAATAAACAAGATCATTTGAGAAGTGAGAGAAATAGAGGCATCAGAAAAGGTTTTTTATGAGGTGACACCTAACCTGAGGCCCAAAAGAACCTAAATATTCTAAGAGGAAGAGGTGAAGCAAACATACATTCTTGTCATAGGGAACAGCCTATGGGAAAGCAGTGAAGCCAGAGACAGAGATAATGAATTCAGAAAACAGTAAGTTGGCCCTTTTGACGAGATTTTAGAAGGGGGTGAGGGAAGAGGGAACCTGCAGCCTTGAGGACAGATGTGGCCCTCTAGGTCCTCAAGTGTGGCCCTTTGACTGACTTCAAACTTCACAGAACAAATCCCCTTAATAAAAGGATTTGTTCTGTAAAATTTCAACTCAGAGCAGGGGCAGGCCGGGAAGCAATGGCATAGGGCAGGCCAGAAGCAGGTCTAACCAGCAAAGGGGGCAAGTCATCCCACCGACCACAAGGGCCACTACCAGGCCTTTCTCCAAAGGGCTGGGACTGGAAAGAGCAAGGTAAGAACCAAGTGCAGGGCCCTTGCCCAGGACAGCAAATACTCCTGGGCCTACAACTCCATAGCCCAGAAATTAAAAAAAAAAAAAGTTCCTGTCAGGATCTCCAAGGACCAGGATGGCAGAGTGAATCCCACTTACTCCAATCCCCCCTCTGACCCTGAAAACATAGTAACTATTGCCCCAGGACAAAACCCTCAACAGTTAAGGCTTGGGGACCCTAGAGGAAGGGCATGGCTAGGGCCCTGCCTCAAAATGGGTAGAAAGCAGACTACAAAGTCTCCGGAGTCCTACTATGTTCAGAGGAAGGAAACAAACTCAGAGGGAGACAATGTGGACTCCACACCCACAGATGAAACATCAACAGGGAATGGGTCCCAAGCACAGAAAGCTCTCCTAGATGACCTCAAAAGGAACTTTGAAAACCAATGAGAAAGACAGAAGACAAAATGAATAATTCTTTTAAAATCAAAATTGCGGAATTAGAAAAAACATTACAGTGAAGAAAATAGCTCCTTAAGAAGAAAAGTGTATGATATGTAAAAGGAGCTCCAAAAACTAACCAAGGAAAATGATTTGCTAAAAGCCAGAATCAACCAAATTGAAACAAATAATTCTATGAGGAACCAAGAATTAGTAAAACAAAACAACAAGAATGAAAAATTAGAAAAAGAGGTAAAATATCTCAATGGAAAAATAACTGACCTGGAAAATAGATCCAGGAGAGATAATTTGAGAATCATAGGCCTATCAGAAAATCACGATGAAAAAATGAGCCTGGACAACATTCTCCAAGAGTTCATTAAGGAAAACTGCCCTGAGATACTAGAACCTGAGGGTAAAAAAGAAATCGAGATAATCTACCAAACACCTGCTGAAAGACATTCCAAATTGAAAATTCCTCGCAATGTTGTGGCCAAACTCAAGAACCACCAGGTAAAAGAGAAAATACTTCAGGTGGCCAGAAATAAAAAATTCAGATATAGAGAAACCACAATGAGGATCGCACAGGATTTGGTAGCCTCTCCACTGAAAGATCGGAGGTTGTGGAATTCAATTTTATGCAAGGCAAAATAGCTCGGGTTACAACCAAGGATCACCTACCAGCAAGACTGAGAATATTCTTCCAGGCGGAGAGATGGTCATTCAATGATATAACAGATTTCCAGACCTCCCTGATGAAAAAACCCAGAGCTCAATGAAAAATTCAACCTCCAATTGTGAGATACAAGGGTGACATACAAAGGCAAACAAGGAAAACACACACACACACACACACACACACACATGCACCCTGTTATTTAATAAGAGTAAACTATTATAGACAACTAGAGGGTATGAGTATAAATTACACAAAATGACAATTAAAAAATCTTATTAAGGGCTACAAAGGGACTGCAATGGAAGAAGAGGAATGAATGAAGTGGAAAAGGGTAAATTATGCCACACAAACAGGCATAAAAACAATACAGCAGAGGAAAAGAAAGGAAGGAGATGAGAATTATATGAGCTTTTCCCTCACTGGGTCTGGTGCAAGGAGGGAATAACAACCAGTAAAGCATAGGACTCTATGGAGAATAGACACAAAACATATCATATTAGAGGGAAAGAGGGGAGGGAGAGGAGCTTCGCATGAGATCTGTTTCTGTCACTCTTGGTACAAAGAAGAAATAACATACTTCGTTAAGTATAAAAATATCCTACAGGCAGTAGGAGGGGGAAAGAGTGATAAAAGGGGGGTGGGGTTAGTAGGGAGGGAAGAAGTAAGGGAGAAAGGGAGAAAAAGGGAGGGGGCTGATAAGAGAATACTGAGGGAGGTGGTGGTCAAACAGAAAACTATTAAGGAGGGGAAGGGAGAAGGGGAAAAAAATATAAGGGGAGGGAATAGGATGGAGGGAAAGAAACAGATAATAATAATAACTGTGAATGTGAATGGAATAAACTCTCCCATAAAACAGAGGAGGATAGCAGAATGTATTAAAAATCATAATCCTACAATATGCTGTTCACAAGAAACACATCTGAAAGAGAGGGATACACACAGGGTAAAGGTAAAAGGCTGGAGTAAAATATATCATGCCTCAGCTAAAGCAAAAAAAGCAGGGGTAGCAATCCTTATCGCAGATAAAGCAAAAGCAAAAATTGATCTAATTAAAAGAGATAAGGAATGCAACTATATTCTCCTAAAAGGCACCATCGAGAATGAAGCAATATCATTACTTAAAATATATGCACCAAGTGGTATAGCATCCATATTCCTAGAGAAGAAGGTAAGGGAATTGGAGGAAGAAATAGATAGCAAAACTATACCAATGGGAGACCTTAATCTCCCCCTCTCTGAGCTTGATAAATACAACCTCAAAATAAACAAGAAAGGAGTTAAGGTGGTAATAGAATTTCAGAGAGGGTAAGTATGATAGATCCTGGAGAAAACGGAATGGGGATAAAAAGGAATATGCTTTGTTTTCAGTGGTACGTGGCACATAGACAAAAATTGACAATGTACTAGGACATAAAACCTCACAATTCAGTGCAGAAAGGCAGAAATAATAAATGTATCCTTCTCAAATCATGATGCAATAAAAATCATATTCAACAAAGGGGCATGGAAAGACAGACTAAAAACTAATTGGAAACTAAACAATTTAACTCTAAAGAATGAGTGGGTCAAGCAAGAAATCATAGAAACAATCAATAACTTCATTCAAGAGAATAACAACAAGACAACATACCAAAATTTGTGTAATGCAGCACAGGAAGTTCTTAGGGGAAGTTTTATATCCCTGAGTGTATACATGAACAAATTAGAGAAAAGAGAGGTAAATGAATTGGGCCTGCAATTGAAAAAGCTAGAAAAAAGAACTGAAAATCCCCAATTTAATACTAAATTAGAAATACTGAAAACCAAAGGAGAGATTAATAAAATTTAAATTAAGAAAACTATTAAATTAATAAATAAAACTAAGCGCTGGTTTTATGGAAAAAAAAAAAACAATAAAATTGATAGACCCTTAGGCAATACGATAAAAAAAGAAAGATTTTCTGAGGATCAAAAATGAAAAGGGTGAACCTACCACCAATGAAGAGGAAATTAAAACAATATATAGGAATTATTTTGCCCAATTGTATGCACATAAATTTGACAATCTTAGTGAAATGGATGAATATTTACAAAAATATAGGTTGCCCAAATTAACTGAAGAGGAAGTAAATTACTTAAATAACCCCATCTCAGAAAAAGAAATCGAACAATTCATCAGTGAACTCCTTAGGAAAAAATCTCCAGGGCCAGATGGATTTACTGTAGAATTCTATCAAACATTTAAAGAACAATTGATTCCAATACTCTAGAAAATTAGTGAAGAAGGAGTCCTACAAAATTCTTTTTATGACACAAATATGGTACTAATACCCCAATCAGGAAGAGATAAAACAGAGAAAGAAAATTATAGACCAATCTCCCTCATGAATATAGATGCAAAATTTTAAAATAAAATATTAGCCAAAAGACTATACAGAAACTTATCACAAGAATAATACACTTTGATCAGGTAGGATTTATTCCAGGAATGCAAAGATGGTTTAATATTAGGAAAACCATCAATATAATTGATCATATCAACAATAAAACTAGCAAAAACCACATGATTATCTTAATCGATGCAGAAAAGGCTTTTGACAAAATACAAAATCCATTCCTATTAAAAACACTAGAAAGAAGAGGAATAAATGGAGCCTTAAAATAATAGATAGCATCTATTTACAGCCATCAGCAAATATAATATGTAATGGGGAGAAGCTAGAAGCATTTCCAATAAGATTAGGGGTGAAACAAGGATGTCCAGTATCACCCCTCTTATTCAATCTGGTACTAGAAGTGTTAGCAGTAGCAATTAGAGAAGAAAAAGAAATTGAAGAAATCAAATTAGGCAAAGAAGAGACTAAGATATCACTCTTTGCAGATGATGATATACTTATAGAATCCTAGAGAATTAAGAAGAAAACTACTTGATAAAAGTTGTAGGATATAAAATAAACCCATGCAAATCCTCAGCATTCCTGTATATTTCTAGTGAAATGCAACAGCAAGAGATAGAAAGAGAAAACCCATTTAAAGTTACTGTAAACATTATAAATATTTGGGCATATGCCTGCCAAAACAAACCCAAATCCTATATGAACACAAGTACAAAACACTTTTCACACAAATAAAGTCAGATCTAACTAATTGGAAAGACATCAATTGCTCATGGCTGGGTCGAGCTAATATAATAAAAAAATGACAATTTTACCTAAATTAAAGCATATATTTAGTGCCATACCAATCAGTTTACCAAAAAACTACCTTATAGAGCTAGAAAAATAGTAACAAAATTCATTTGGAAGAACAAAAGGTCCAGAATATCAAGGGAATTAATGAAAAGCAATGTTAGGGATGGTGGACTAGCTATACCAGATTTTAATCTGTACTTATTTTAATCTATAAAGCAGCAGTCCTCAAAACTATTTGGTACTGGCTGAAGAATTGAGTAGTGGATCAATGAAACAGATTGGGTACACGAGACTCAGCAATCAATGACTATAGTAACCTATTTTTTGATAAACCCAAAGACCCCAGTTTTGGGGATAAGAACTCACTATTTGACAAAAACTGCTGGGAAAGCTAGAATACAGTATGGCAAAAACTGGGCATAGAATATTATTTAACACCATATACCAAAATCAAGTCTAAATGGGTGCATAATCTGGGTATAAAGGCTGATACTCTAAGCAATTAGGGAAAGCAAGGAATAGTTTACCTGTTAGATTTGTGGAGAGGGGAAGATTTTATGACTAAACAAGAATTAAAGGGCATTATAAAATGCAATATGGATAATTTTGATTACATTAAATTGAAAAACTTCTGCATGAACAAAGCCAATGTAACCAGGATTAAGAGGGAAGTAGAAAATTGGGAAAGATTTTTTACTAGCTATGTCACTGTTAAAGGACTCATTTCTAAAATAAACAGAGAATTCAGTCAAATCTATTAGAATACAAGTCATTCCCCAAATGATAAATGGTCAAGGCATATGAACAGGCAGTTTACAGAGGAAGAAATTAAAGATATTTATAAACATATGAAAAAATGCTATAAATCACTATTGATTAGAGAAATGCAAATCAAAACAACTCTGAGATACCACATCTCACCAGTCAGATTGGCTAAGATGACAAAACAGGAAAATTACAAATGCTGGATAGGATATGGACAAATTGGAACACCAATGCATTGCTGGCGGAGTTGTGAACTGATCCAACCATTCTGGAAAGCAATCTGGAATTATACCCAAAGGGCTATAAATAATTTCGTACCATTTGACCCAGCAATACCACTTCTAGGGTTGTATTACAAGACATCATAGAAGTGGGAGGAAGACCCATACGTACAAAAATATTTATAGCAGCTCTTTTTGTGGTAGCAAAGACTTGAAAATTAACGGGTGCCCATCAATTGGGGAATGGCTGAACATGTTGTGGTATATGCATGTTGTGGAATACTATTGTGCAATAAGAAACAAGGAGCAGATGTTCTTCATATTTACCTGGAGAGGCTTATCCAAACTGATGATGAGTGAGAAGTGTAGAGCCAGGAGGAATTTGTATACCATTACAGACACAATGTATGTGTGACGACCAACTTTGATACACTGGACTCTTCTCAGCAATCCAGAGTCATAAGTTAACCCCAAAAGACTCTTGATGGAGAGACATGTTTACATCCAGAGAAAGAACTGAGATTGAACCCATATTGAAGCAAACTACCTGCCCTGTTTTTGTTTTCTTGTTTGGTTTTATTTCCTCTCTTCCATTCTTCATTCCATCTGTTACAATCCTGTAGCAGCAAGCACCCCAAGCCCTAGGGTGGCTGCCAACACAGGTTCTTGGATCTGCTTTGATAAAGGAAAGCAACTCAAAATGGGTTAACAAGCTTACTTTAATCAGTCAAATA
The DNA here is from genome assembly GCF_028583685.1 of Petaurus breviceps papuanus. Lineage (NCBI taxonomy): Eukaryota > Metazoa > Chordata > Mammalia > Diprotodontia > Petauridae > Petaurus > Petaurus breviceps. Next base: position 13,573,435 of record NW_027185793.1, on the reverse strand, counting down.
TGTATCATTTACCTAGTTGAGGGGAAAAAGGTCAGCACCCCAAACTTCAGAGTATACAGAGAGAATTATCAAGACAGAGAAACAGATCAAGTATACAGGTTTCCAAACTGTCCAACCATGACATCCATACCAAATCAACATTTGGGTTTTTCAAAGCCGGGAGGGGGCTCTCAACAACAGCTTTCCAGAGTCTCTTTTGATCAAATCACAGAACACTTCTCAAAGTTAGCCCCAAGACAAAGCCTCAAATCAGGGTTTATATAACCTTCTCCTGGCTCAGAGAATGTAACAACCTTCTGGACCCACTGGCCAATCAAAAAGTATCTACTGAAAAACAAGCCTCCCACCCCAGGCTCCAGGTGCACTTTAGCCTAGGGGCAGGGAAGATCTTTAAATTTGCATTTCCATTACAAATCCTTCTTTATAACATTACTAATGCCTAATGTGAAAGAATTTGCAGATATTATACTTGATTGTATGCCACCATGGGGGAGGAGAGGGGGGAGGGAGAGAGAATTTGAAACTCAAGGAATTGTGGTAATGAATCTTGTAAACTAAAAGTAAACAAATTAATAAAGACCAAAAAAAAAAAAAAACTTGAACTCAGTTAAAAGGCAGCACCCAAGGACATAGTAGTCAAGTGAAAATAAGTACTGAAACCAGGGGCACTTCTATAACAAAACAGCTAGAGTAATGCAGGGACTAGAGATTATCAAATAAGAAATAGTTAAACAAATTCAGTATATTTAGTGTAGAAAAGACTCAGGGAGGTAACAACAGTATTAAAATGTGCAAAAAAAAAATGTTAAGTAGAAGAGTGAGATTTTTCTTCTTGGTCCCAGAGGACAGAATCAAGACTAATGAATGGATGAGAGAGACAGGGAGACAGATCTTTGTAACATCAGGAAAAATTGCCTGACAGTTAGAGCTGTCCATTAAATAAAATGGGCTGCCTCAATAAAGACAGTGAATTCCACATTATATATTATCTTAAAGGATGCTATAGGAGTGGTTTTTTTTGTAAGTCTGGGTTCCTTTACAGCATCACAATTCTTTCATTCTAATTTTTAATTAAATAAATACATATATATGTATAAATGTAAATAAGACTAATTCTTTTGGAGATATATAGGTGCTATTATGCCTTTAAAATGCTAGTGATTCATAGGATGAAAAAAAGTTTCTCAGTGTGGACTAAAAGAAATAAATGATCAAATTTTAGGTGTGTTATTACTTCCACACTTTCACAGGTCAGTTTCCAACTTTTATTGTTCATTTTATTCTGAAAAGAAAATTAAATTATAACATCTCACTAATTCTTCAAATCTAACTAAACTATACAACTATCCAAATTTTTTTAAAAATGGTACTAGTACTTTATAATATTAACTTTATATATTTAACAAACTTTTAGAACAATTATCATCAGGTCATCTTGGTGGCAAAATATTCTAAAGTCAAGATTCTATCAACCCAATAATCAATATTAAGAGAAAGCGTCATAAATTCCAACCCTTCCTCCAAATGTCTAGAAACACCAATGCTACTTAACATCTTTTTTTTTGCAAATTCTGAAAAGATATGAGATGTTGAGACCTACACTTGCCCTAAGAAAAAGGGTGCCATGTTTATGATAGCCACTAGCAAACCTGCAGTATGTCCCCACAAAAAAAAAAAACAAAAAAAAAAAAAAAACACTAAAAAGGAGATTCAGTTCTGCCTCTAATTAGATGTAGATAAGCCACAACCTCTCTTGGTCTCATATTCAGCCACCCTTAGACTGAACCATCACCCAAAACCTCCATGGTCTTGAAACACCAAAAATTCCACTTTTTTATCATAATCTTTTATTTTTTCACACTACCTCTTGTTTCACTCCCAAAGTTATTCTTCTTCACAACAATCTCCACTCTTGTCATCCCTTTCTCTTCTCTAGATCCATCACTATTGTTCTAACCTCACATTAATCCCTTCAATCTCATCCCTCTAGGCAATGACTCAATTTAGCACTGTCTCAAAGAAAGTCATGGCTATCTATCAGGAGTTCCTTTATCTCAAATACCTCATACCTTAAAGGTCTAAAAATACATGTTCATCCAATCTCTCCTTTGAAGAAACACTAAATTGCCTACCTGCCAATGCTAATGTATACATTATTTATTATACATTTCCATCCCTTTAATTACCTCTTTTCAATAATATCTTAAATTTTTCTCTCTGTTTTCTCCCCCCTCTTCCAATAAATATGCCCAATGCTCACACAACTTTTAAAAAATTATTTTTCACATGACACTATCATTCCTTCAAGCTTATCCTATATCTCTTCTCCCTTTTACTACTATTAAATTTCTAGAAGTCCCATCTGCTCAGGTTTACTGCACTTCAATACCTCTCACTCACTTTTAAATGCCTTGCAATCTGACTTCTGATCCCCCCAATGTTAATGAAACTACTCTCTCAAAAGTTACCAAAAATCTCTTCCCTACTAAACCCATGGCCTTTTCTCAGTTTTCCTTGAACTCTGAAGTTTCTGATATGCTGACCAGCACTCCTTCCTGGCTATTTTCTCCTCTTTTGATTCCTAAAAAAATGTTCTTTCCCAGTTCTCCTCTGGCCTTTTTGTCCATTCCTGTTTTCTGGATCTTTTGCTGTATCATCCCTCATTTCCCACCAAAACTACAAGTGTTCCCTTACTTTCTGTTCTAGTTATTCTTTTCTCTGTACACCTTCCCCGTTGGTGATATCATCAGGGCTAACTAATGACATTCAATTATCATCAATAGATTAGATAGATAGATAGATAGATAGATAGATAGATAGATAGATAGATAGATAGA
>NW_027185793.1:13502638-13570588 GCF_028583685.1 Petaurus breviceps papuanus | reverse complement strand
AGATAGATAGATAGATAGATAGATAGATAGATAGATAGATAGATAGAGATATGTGTGTGTGTACACAAGATACATGTATATATGTCATATATGTATATATCACCAATGTGATACCCACAGCGACTGCTATGAACATGCTGGCCTATTTCCAGGTTTGAATTGTAAGATATAACAGACTCTCTTCCTCTCTTCCTCGAAGACAAAATCAAGAAATTTATTTAAACACCAGAAGGCCAAATCCATCATAGTAACAAAGAAGTGTATACATATTGCCAAGGCAAGAAGCACCAACATCCCAAGCATTATTTTTAAGATCAAGTCCATACACATCACCATTCCAGGAAACACCAAAATCCCAAACCTTTTGTTAGGCTTCCCCACAAAGCAAGTTCCCTTAGGCAAAATCACTCCCTCTTTCACTCATGCTAACTGCTCTGCTCTTTTTTGCCTTCTACCTTTCTCCCAGCTCTGTCTCACTCCCTTTCAGCTGCTTCCTGCTCCACCTATTCAGCAAGCTCCTCCCATGACAGGCTCATGTGACTCAGGCTCAAAGCAGGTCACATAGGCCTATTAATGGGCAAGACATATCTTCCCATTCTAGTAACAATACATTAACAATACAATGTGTAACAAGCCCTATTCCAAAGGAGCTTATATTCTAAAAGGGTATACACATACACACATACATTTTGATATGTATGTGTGTAATGTCTATATTTATATATATATACATGTGTGCATATATTACAAACATATATGCATATAAGTATAAATTTAGATGGGCATTATATTGTATATATAAGTATATATAAACATATGTGTACATATAGATAAATAAATACATACATAGATGCATTCATGTGCCTTGTTAGAATGTAAGCTACTTGCAAGTAGGGCTTTTTTCATTCTTTGTAATGAAGCTCCTAATTTCAGCTCCTAGCATAGTGCCCGACACAGTTGTTGTTTAATAAATACTTATTAACTGAATGCCAGTTCCTTATAATTGTTGGTCATTTTCACCTGGAAGTCCTACTGGCAGCTCAAGTTCAAAATGTCAAAAATGGGACTCATTATCTTCTTCTAAAACCTACCCTTCCTTCAAATTTCCTTGTTTCCACAGAAGGAGCTACCATCATCTCAATGAGCCAGGAATTGACCTTGAAGTCACTGACTATACCCCTCCTACATTATGTCTCACATTTATCCCTCTTATGGGCTCAACTGCCAGCATCTTCATTTAAATTCAATGTTGGGATAGAATGAGGCACTCGTAAATCATTAAATAATTAGCAAAAGAAAGTTTACTAAGACCTAACATACCAAAGATATTCAATAAGGATAAAGTGGTATTTGACTCCTCTCACTTCTAGTCAGGAAGGCAGGGTATAGTGATTCACATGGTCACAGAATAATATCCACCAAGTCTGAAGGAAGTAGACCTTTTTAATGTGCTTAGTTGACCAGGAAGTCAACTCAATACACTCAGAGGCTAACAGGAAGTTTTATGAAAGAAATTACAATTTAAAAGCCTCATCCCAATCCAGGGTTAAGTACTGGTTCTATCATCTTTTACGGAAAATCAGGACTAACTCATGGGTAGCTGAGGAAGAGATAGTATGAATTCTTATCTACTAGATGAACTCTGAAACTGGTCCTACCACAGTCTCTTTCTCTAGGATCACAAGAATACCATTCTAGTTAAGGTCCTCATTATCTCTCACCAGGACTACCTTTTAAAAAAAATCATTAGTGTCTTTCTTTTAATATACCATAATTATTTCCCAATATATCACAGACTACTGTCATTCTCCCCTACTGAATTTATTTGAATCTTGTTTTATGACAAAGAATTGCTTGGTGAAACAGTAACAAAACAAGTTTGACAACGTAAGCAAAATTCTGTACCTGTAGTACCCTACCTCTCTAAAAAGAAAGGGTGTTTCCTTGTCTGTTCTCAGGAACCAGGAATGGTCATTGCAAATAATCTGAATTTCATTTTTTTTCAGCATTATTTTCACTTATGTCATTATAGTAACTTCGTTCTCCTGGCCCTGCTTTATTTACACTGTTTCAGTTCATATAAATCAGATTTCTCTCAGTTCTTCATATTTGTTGTTTTTAGCAGAACAACAGTATTACACTACATCCATAATTTGTTAAGTAATTCCTCTAATTATTAGTCATGGAATTTAATTTTCCATATGAATATTTCTTATTGTTTTGGCCCTCTATCTTTGATTTTTCTGAGGTGCATGTCCATTAGTGGGATTACTAGATCAAAAGGCATTAACAGTAAAACAACTTTTTTTCACATAATTCCAAATAGCTTTCCAGGATTTGGGATCAATTTACATTTCCACCTAGTAGTTTAAAGTCTTACCCAGACCATTATAATAATCTGCTTATTAGTCGATCTCCAAAGATTCCCTCTAAAATTCACAATCCACAGCAGTTCCAAAATGTTCACCTACTCAAAAATCTATGATCATTGGTTGAGAACTGAGACTCTTGTCCAACAACCTAATTTTACAAAGGAAGAAAATCTGAGGCCAGGAGAGATAAAGTTACTTGCCCAAAATAACAAAGTTAACAAATGGCAAGGACAGGTTTTTAACCCTAAATTCTTTGACTCTAAGTGAAGTACTCAATTGCCTCCAGGATAAAACTCTTCAATTTGGGACTTAGGGTCCTGAACAATCTTTTCCCAACCTACATTTAAAGTCCTCAGTCTGGGATTTTCAGCCCTCAAGAATCTTTTTCTAACTTAGATTTCAATTATTCCCTTTGCCTGTTATTCTACATTCCACAGAAACTGAGTTGCTTTTTATACTCAACTTTCCATCTGTCACCACCCCGAATTCTCCAGTCATCTTGATGAATATCTGGTCAATGCATCAGATGGCTCTGGAGGAGAAAGTGAGGCTGGTGACCTTGCACAGCCGTCCCTCACTCAAATCAAAGTCAACTGCAAGTCATGTCATCATCTCCCTGAAGCCATGGTCCTATTCGAAAACGAAGAACAAACATAACAACAATCCTGAATTCTAACAAACTGTTGCCCAAGTTAATAATGTACTCTCTCCCCCAATTCTCAGAATTCTTATTTTCCTAAAAATTTTGACTTATGCATCACCTCTTCCATGAAATCTTCTCTGGTTGACAAATTTGCTATTGTTCTCTTTCTCTTTCAACTTCTTTGTATTTATGATCTATGTTCCCGTTGTAATCTCCAAGAGAATATAACCTTCTTGAAAACAGGGATCATTTCCTTTTTTTCTTTGAATTCCTATAGCCTAGTAGAGGGCCTTGAATATAGTAAGTAGTATGAATGATTTTATAAAAGAAACATGGATAAGCATTATACAGGATGCAAAACCACATAGGAATTTTGCATTTATGGTAACCATTGGTCCATTAAATCATTATTTATAATAAAGAATACCTTCCATTTTATGTAGAATTGTATAGCTTCCAGAGCATTTCATATACATTAGCTCATTGATCTTCATGATCTTAGGAAAAGGCCAGGTTTGTCCTTTTCATTTTACAGAAGAGGCTCGTACATCTGTCAACTAGGATTATGAACAGCTAAACACCTTAAAACACCATTTTACAGAAGAGGTTCATACATCAATCAACAAGGATTATAAACACCTATAAAACTAAATATTCCATAAATTCTACCTTGAGAGACATGTGACATCATTCATAGTATGGATTTGAAGCCAAGGAGAACTGGGTTCTAATCCTGCCTCAACACTTAAATTTTGTGTGACTAAACCACTTATTTAGTCCCACTAAATTTCAGTTTCCACATCTTTAAAAGAGATTATAATACTATGTTCTAGAGCTGTGGTGAAGCTCATATGAGATGATGTATATAAAGCACTTTGGAAACTTTAAAACAATCATATAAACACCAGCTATTATTTTCATTATAGTGTAGCGGCAAGCACCCAGCATACCCAGGGTGGCTGCCAACACAGGTTCTTCGATCTGCTTTTCTAAAGGAAAGCAACTCAAAATGGGTTAACAATATTGCTTTAATCAATCAAACTTATCATTTACCCAGTTCAGGGGAAAAACATCAGCACCCTGAACTTCAGAGTATACAGACAGAAACATTTCAAGCATACAAGCCTCCAACTGTCCAACCATTACATCCGTACCAAATCACAGTTACCAGAGAGGAAAGCACCAGCATCTGGGTTTTTCAAAGGGGGGAGGGGGGCTCTCAACAGCTGCCCAGAGTCCCATCTCGTCAAATCACACTACACTTCTCAAAGTAAGCCCCAAAATAAAATCTTACATCAAGGTTTATATAGCCTTCCCCAGGCTCAGAGGATGTAACAACCCTCTTGATCCACTGCCCAATCACAAAGCAGTTCCTGAAAAATAAGCCTCCCCCCACAGGCTCCAGGTGCACTTAATCTAGGGGTAGGGAAGATCTTAAAAATTTAACATTCCTATAACATATAGTAGGCCTAGTGCTCTGAGATACATAGAGATTTAAATGTGAACCATTTTCAGAACATAACATTGAAATTTCAGTACCCAGGATTCCAATTTTCTCTTTTCTCCCAAATAATGAAGAAAAATGTAATTAAATTATGACATTAACATATTTTATACCAAATTCATTTTGAACTGGTTGAGTAAAACTAGAGAACACATAAGTACATTCCCCATCATAGGCAACTAAGAATTATTTATTTAAATCTAAAATGAATTTAAACAGAAAAGTTTTCAAAAAAATAGTCTCCTTCATCCATCATTCTTTTTTTTTTTGAGGCAATTGGGATTAAGTGACTTGCCCAGGGTCACACAGCTAAAAAGTTTATGAAGCCGGATTTGAACTGTGATCCTACTGGCTCCAGGGCCAGTATTCTATCCACTTTGCCAACCAGCTGCCCTCCATAATTCTTAAGTGCAATTTTATTACATTATCTTTTTAACCCCATAGTTTTTCTTAAGGAATTTTTGTGCATTTTAAAGGTAATTGTTAAAAAAGCAAATAAATACATGATTTAAAATACTAAAAATCATTTGAGCATCACCTGTTAACATTTATCATCTCATTATTATATAAAGAAGTAAAATTAACTATACAGATATTCTACTAGCCACTCAACTTATCAAAACGTAAGTTTTCAATTAAGATATGAAAGGAAGGGTAATCAGGTAATCTGAAATGCACGTATTAATGGCAATTATTTGATAACAATAACGGTGCACAGGATTCTCTAATCTTTATTATCTTAAATGCCTAAATCTACCTGGGTGAGTGGCCGGGAGCACACAAGCTCTTCAGGTAAAACACAAGTCACCCCAGGCTCTAGTCCCACTCCTGTGAACTTTGACAAGACCTTATCCCCACCCCTACCATCTTCCCTATCTTTAATTCTTTAACGCTCAACATTCCCCTCTCTCCATTCCCTTGGGCTCCTTACCTCTTAATACCTAATCACCCTCTTTCAATCTCACAACTTCCTCACCAGACCAACAATCATCCCCCCTTATCCTCCTCACCCACCCCACCCCTACCCCGAGCCCTGGCATCACATCACATCACACTCCTCAGTCCCGGGACGCTCCACCTGCCCCTTCCCCCACACCCTGGACACCCACTGCAGCCCAGGCCAGAGGTCAGGCGGTCCGTACCACGATCCAGGGCCACGCCGAGGAAAAGCGGCTCCTCCGGGCAGGCGTTCTCTAGAAGAGGGGGAGGCGAAGGAGAGTCCACAGGAGCTGAGCTGGAGTGGAGGCGCGGGGTTTTACCTCTGCGCTGCCCCTAGTCACCTGGCTCAGGGAAGCCGGCTCCCCTGGGCTCCAGTGGCGGCGGCTGGGTCCGAGGAGCAGGTGGGAGGGCTGAGGGCAGCTGAAACACCTCGCACCCCCAGGCAGCGGCAGGGAGAGGGGTGATGGAGGAAGGAAAGAGACAGAACAGACAGAAACGAAGGTATTGCTATAGGGAGAGATGGAGGAAGAAAAAGGTCTTTGGTCTCCGCCAGCCTTCCACCCCCGCCTCCGGCCAAGGAGCCACTACCCAAGTGGCTTTTGCAGCATTTGCACCTGGAAATGAAAGTACAGGGGTGCCTCCGTTATCTGCACATTTCATTTATCCTCCCACCTCAAACATCTGGAATTGCAAATGAACTCAGAAGTTTTTTTTTTTTTTTAAGTGAAAAGAAGGGAGGGGAAGAAAATATCTTTGAAAGCAAAAGAAGCTATATCTTAGAGGACTGCGACAGTGAACAAGGCCAAGGATGTGTTGGGATTGGTCAGTTTGCCTTCCAAAAGGAAATGAGCATAGTTATTGGCTGGCCAGTATCATAAAAGGAAAATTAATCTGGATACTTATAAAAACTGCCGAAAGGACGAACTGGGGGGTGATGAAGGAGAGGAAAAGAGCACAGATGCTGTGAGAGTGAAAGAAAGAGGCACAAAGAAGTAGAAATGTTCTACAAAATTGCAGGTGCTTACGTGGATTCCACTGCCTGAATTGTGTGGGGTAGAGAGACCCTAACTCAGAATTGACTACTTGGAGCCTTCTCAAAGTGAAGGTAGAAAGTTTTATTAGAATCTCAGGAGAAGCGGGAGGTCCAGTCACTGGGAAATCCAGGGAGAGGAGGCTGCCTTACAGGAGCAGAAACTGGGTTTAAATAAGCAAGGGTTACCCTCCCCTCCCAAACATTAACCTAATTATTACTAATGAGGCTCTAATTTTGTTAGATAACATACATAATACATGAGATCCACTATGCAAGTGCAGTAACAACCTTCAGTCCAACCTAGATGTGTTCTTATCTGAGTCTCCCAAGTCCGATGTCTGCTTTCTGATTGGTCAAATCCACCTGCTGCTTCCAGCTCCTTTTATTCTACATTATTTCATTTTTAGTATTATCTAGGAGTTCTCTGGGAACTCAACTTCTTCCCAAGGCTGGTACTTTTCATCAGTAGTCTTGTTTCAGCAATTCTTGCAATTCTAGAGAAACTTACCCCTTTGCTACCTCTCACACTACCGTTCCTTTCCCCAAACTAAAAACACCTCTAATTTGGTCTCAATAGTTAATCCAATCAATTGTATTAATACCTCTTACATTACCTTGAAATACTCAATGGCTTACATATATATTGGGAAACAAGATTGAACTTAGTTATAAAATATAAGGAAGTAATAAGAATATGATGTTCAGAAAGGGGAAACCACTGCAAGTTATCCCTCACAGAATGAAGGCAAAAGCATTTACTGTATGGGAGGAATCAGAGTTGGAAGAAACTTGAGACAGAGAGAATAAGCAATAGTCCAGGTGTAGTGATGAAGGTCAGAACCAAGGTGTCAGCTGTATGAGTAGAGAGGTGGGGAATTGGCAACCACCTGGAATGGGTCTCAAACTTGTGGGTGGCTGTAGCAGCAAGCACCCCAAGCCCCCCCAGGGTGTCTGCCAACACAGGTTCTTGGATCTGCTCTGTTAAAGGAAAGCAACTCAAAATGGGTTAACAAGCTTACTTTAATCAGTCAAATATGTATCGTTTACCTAGTTCAGGGGGAAAAGGTCAGCACCTCGAACTTAAAAGTATACAGGCAGAATTATCAAGACAGAAACAGATCAAGTAGACAGATTGCCAAACTGTCCAACCATTACATCCATACCAAATAAACATCTGGGTTTCAACATCTGGGTTTTTCAAAGTTGAGGGGGGCTCTCAACAATGGCTTCCCAGAATCCAGATCAAATCACAGAACATTTCTCAAAGTGAGCCCCAAAACAAAGCTACACGTCAGGGCTTATATAGCCTTCTCCTGGCTCAGAGAATGTAACAACCTTATTGACTCACTGGCCAATCAAGAAGTATCTACTGAAAAACAAGCCTCCCACCCCATGTTCCAGGTGCACTTTAGCCTGGGGCAGGGAAGATCTTCAAATTTACATTCCCATTACAGTGGCCAGGGCAGAACTGAACAGGCTAGAGACAGGAGATTCAGACATCAAACAGAAATTTAATTTCAGTGAGGTAAAGGGCTTGCAAGCAAAGACACATTCTAGAGCCATGCCTCTAGTGGATGGGATAAGGCAGTATGGGGAGATTGCAATACTTACACCAATAGCTGTGCAGTGAACTGTAGCCCTGACAATGAGCAGTAACAATCAAGATGTGACAAGTTTGATTCATAGCAGGGTTTTATGACCAGAAACAGTTTGGGGACTTTGCTGTGGCTGAGAGACTTGAGCACAAAGGATTGTTGTTAGGCCAAGCTCTGGTCACAGCTTGCTTGCTGGGCCTTAGCTCTGAAAAACAAGGTGTCTCCTAATATCTTGACAGGCAATGGTTTCTTTATGTGATTGTCATAAAGGTGGAAATAAAAAGACTAAACAACAGATTGGCTATGTAGTATGAGTGCCAATGAGGAGAATGAATCTGTTCTTGAGAGGTTGCATGACTTGGAGCATGGTGGTTTGGAGTAAGGATGTTTGGAAGAAGGGAGGTTGGTGGGTTGGGGGAATATCATCTGTGGTGAATAAGGCAGCAAATCAAAAAGGGAAATATAAAAGGGACTGCTTGTTTAGTGCAATGAGGTTCTAGTTATTTGTAGTGGGTGAAAGCAAAACAATTTCATTTTATTTTCTCCAGCTCCATTCAAGAACATATATTTAGCTTTCAATTGGAATAATACAGTGTTTGGGTTTGGCAAGAAATTCAAGCATAGAGAAGAGTAAACCATTAAACTAATTTCACCAAGGATAAGGAACAAGATAGGAGGAGAGTGAAGCCAATGTAAGAATGATAGTCTGGAAAAGAATTTCCTGGTAGAGGCACGGGAAGTTATGGTGAGTACAAAGAATTGAGGTCATAAGGCAGAGACAGTGATGAAGTTATAGAGGTCATAATGCAGCGAGTGATGAAGTTATAAAAGATTATGATCAGATAAAACATTTAGAGTTCATAAACATGGGACAGGACCACTTCTGATAGGAAGATAAAGGATATGACTGTGTGTGGCTAAGGTAGAGTAGAGGAATACGTAGTTTTGGGAAATTAAATATATTGGGAAACTGGGAAATTAGTTTACTTGAGTGAGTATCAATATGAATTTTGATATCTCCTAGTATAAAGGCAGAAATTGTACTGAAATGAAAGACTGTGAGCCAAGCAGTAAGGAAACAAACAGAATATCCTGGGAGTCAATAGATAATATCAGTTGTTATCAATTGGGTGATTCTGGATTGGGTGATAATTTTTGAATTGTGTGAAAATAGTGTGAAAAGGGAGAGGTTACCGAATGATGGCAATAGATGGAGAATCTGGAATCAGCAGAGGGAGCAAGAGTATTCATTTACCACTACCACAATCTTTGATTTGAAGGCTATAAATGAAAGAGCAACCAGTACTGGAAAGTGGGGCCAGGGATGCAGTGTCAGTAAGATCACTGGCTTTCATTGAGGGCCAAAGATGGAGGGACTGGGAAAGGAAAAAATTTAAGATGAAAATGAATTTAGTAATTATGGGCAGGCATTGTAGAGAACACAGTGAAAGGTGTAAGCAGATCTGGAATGGGACATAGAGTTGCCATATGGTGAGAGAAGAGTTGAGGAGGATGAGGAAAAGAGTCTCTAAATTTACCAGGAGATGAGAATCACTGAGATAGGGAAAGTATGATGGGATAAAAGTATGCTGATCATTGAGTCAAAGAGTCTACTCAGATGAGCATCACTGACTGGAGACAGGGAAGCAGGTGATTAGCCTGTTCAGGGCCCTTTCTATAGTCTTCAATATAAGCAATAGAAAATATATACAATAAATATATAGATTTAAGATAATTGAAGCAGAGAAACTTAGAAGTTGGGGAAAACTGGGAAGACTTCACATAGAAAGCAGAGCTTGAATTGAAATTTGAATGAAGCTAGTGATTATAAGAGGTGGTAATGGCAAAGAAGAGGTTTATTTCCAGCAGGGAGAACAGATTGTTCAGGGATAGAGATGGAAGATGGGGCCATAAGTGAGGAAGATCAAACAGGCCAGTTTAGCAAGAACATAGTATGTGTGAAGTAGGTGAATTGGAGCCAAATTTGAAGGCCATAATTTTAATTCAATCTTAGTAGATAGGGAGCCTCTAGAATTTATTGTGTTCTAAAGTGACATGTCTAGACTAGTGCTTGAAAATTACTCTGATGTCAAAAACCTGGATTATTGAATGGGTTGTATTGCTGTAAGGAGAAATAAGGAATTCAGAAGGGGTTGGAGGGGAGGAGTTTTATGGGGATGAGTAGGGGGAGGTCTCAGGGGAGAGTGAAGATGATAAGCTAAGCTTTGATCCCTCAATACCTTCAAAAGTGACACGTAAAACAGATTCCTCTGTGTATACCTTGTTTAGTCTAGCTGCTTTTCTCATTTTTCTCTTTAGCACCATTTCTACTTCTTCATAGAGAACATTGGGAACTGTGATGCTGGAGTTCAGATTCCTTTTAGTGAGCTTTGTTGTCATTTCTAATGTATATTTTTAATCATATATACTGATCAATATGTACATTGGTTGCTATATATTTTTTCTTCTGGCTCTACTCACATGATGCCATCATTTCATGCAAAACTTGCCAACTTATTCTGAATTTATCATGCTTGTCATTTCTTGCTTCACAATAATATTCTATTGCATTTTATGCCACAAAAATTCTTCAAAAATTTATTTTAATAAAATATTTTATTAATGCCTTTTGGCTTTACAGAAGTCATTCCCCATTGCCCCACATCTAGATTGAAAGCTTCCTCCTGACAAAGCAAAACAAGTTAAGCAAAAGCATCTGGGGGAAAAAAGAAACCTTGTTTGACTATATATATATATATATATATATATATGTAATATACTATCCAAGTAGTACCCCACCTTGTCTGATATCAAGAAGGCAATATGTTTCATTTTCTCTATTCTGGGACTTTCGCTAGATTTTCTATTCTTCAGAGTTCAGTTTATCTTTTTTTAATTTACATTTTTGTAGGTAATGTTTATATTGTTTCATTGGTGCTATTTCATTATTAATCAATTTGTACAAATCTGAATCTCAGAATTCCTCATATACATCTTTGCTTACTCCATAGTAATATTTAATTACATAAATTTGCTATAGTGTTTTTCAGTCATTCTTCAAATTATGGATTACCTGAAAGTCAATTAGGTGTGAACCTAATAATGAACTCTGAGTCAAAGGGTCTGGACATTTTAATCATTTTATTTTCATAATTCCAATTTGCTTTTCAAAATATTTGTACTGATTCATAGTTGCATGAGTGATGTACCAGTATGTCCATCTTCCCACAACTCCTCCAACATTGACTATTGCCATTTTTGGTCATCTTTGTCACTTTTCCACACATCATCCCTGGAAGAAGTCAACCCTTCTATTCTGCCTACAAAATTTCCAATCCTCAACAAACCTTCACTTGATCCATCATTCTCTTCTATCATCGCACATCTCTTTTACCTTTTGGCCCTAAACTCCTTGAAAGGCTGTCTGCTCTGTGTGCCTCCACTTTCTTTCCTCTCACTCTCAACAATCTGACTTTTGTCCTCATGATTCAACTGACACTGCTTGATGGGGTGCTTGGGATCTATATTTGTAACATCAATTTGTAAAACCAATTTGCAACATCAGCCTGTAACATCAATTTGTAAAACCAGTCTGTAAAATCACATTTTCCTCTCCCCAGTCTCAGAGCATGAACTCTGCCCAGCAACAACTCATGAATTGTTTATGTCAGCTTGGAACAATAACAAGCTACACCTATCAATCCGTCACAAAAGTATCTATAAACATTCCAGCTTAGGCAACTATTATCTCCCCCTTGTATAGTGTTCCGATGCCCCCATGAATCCTTCAATACCCTATCTCTAGGTTAACTCCTGAAGCAATTATCCACATACTGAGTCTCGTTAGCCTTGGTTCCCAGACATCAATCCTGTCAAACATGACAATGATAGGTGGCAGACTGGGCACTTCTCAGTCAGCCCTTGACCACTCGCTGACTTAGTGACATTTCAAGCCTAAAACCACACTTCCAGGTAGCCCCCCCCCCCCACACACACACACACACTCCCTGGGCTTTTTCCCAGTAAATCATGGGCAATACGCCTTCGAAGTTACATTAAAAATGCATGTTCCTTTAAACACTGGCCCCACCTTAAATCCTCCCTAATCCCACCCTCTTCTCACCTGGTCAGCATAATTGACATCTAATGAATAGCCTTAACTCTTTAAAAGCTATGCCTGTGTCTTCTTTAAACTTTGCAGGTCCCCTAAGGACCCTTGACCACTGTAAAGCATACAATAAACTTTTACAACTCTGACTCCAAGTTGGCCTGGGCTGAATTCTTTCCAGACTGAATCGTAGGCTTTCTGGTCTTACATAAAGATCAGAGTTCTTGCTGAACCTATTGTGAGCCATCCCTCATCATTGCTCATTCCAAAATTGCCAGAAATCTCTTAATTACCAGATCCAACGGTCTTTTCTCAATCTTCATCCTCTCTGTGGCCTTTGATTCTATTGGTCACTTTCTTATCCTTGCTGTTCTCTTTGAGTTTTGAGGACACTACTCTCTTGTAGTTCTTCTATTTATCTGGCCACCCCTTTTCAGATTCCTTTGCTGGATCCTCATCCAGGTCACATCTTGGCGTAGGTAATGAGAATGGGAATTTGAAGATCTTCCAAGAGGCTAGGTTTTACTAACAGGCCATATTGTATGTAAAAGCAGAGACAAGCTGTTAGAAGAGTTGGCTAAGTGCCAGAATGCGAGACCTTCTTTAGAACAGCAAGCTGAGACTCAGGTGGAAGGAGAGAGTACCAGAGAGTCTCTTGAAGCAGAGATGGCTGTTGTAAATTTGGCTAAGAAAAATAAGCAAAAAAGTAACAGGAGGAAAGTTCATATAGCTTTGATAGAGTCTGAGGCTAGTTGCTATGACAACAACTCCCAAGAAAGTGCATTGGGAGCAAGTGATACAATACAGAATGATACATTGTTTCATGCTGAAGCTTCTACAGGGGCAGAAGCTCGCACCATGAGAAGAAGGCAGGAGAGTCAGGGAGGGCAAGCAGTGTTCAAGGAGATACTTGAGGATTTCACTCAACAGGAAATTACTGATATTTTTTAATAGATTCATGAAAAGGATGGGAGAATCCTTAGTTTCTTGGATGGTAAGAATCAGTAACAAAGGAGCTGCTGGGATAGTGATAGATAGAGTGGACTGCTTGAAATTTATAAGTATTTGCCAGAATCCTTTTGTCCAGCAAGCTTTTAGAAATTTTCATTTGGCAGGAGGTAAATGACCAATCTGTTAGCTTTAGCTGCTGATGGAAACAATAGAATGTATCCTACTGATTCTATGTAGCCTAGTGGAGACAGACCCTGGTACGAACTTAGAGACTGTATGAGAAAGTTGAAAGAAGTAATGAAAACTGCTATCATGATTGGAGATGAAGATACATATCATGAAATCACCTTAGCATTTTCTCACAGAAATATCATGGTGAAGATAGCTAAACTCCCCCTTCTGACTTGACTTGAATTGACTGTCAATTGGTGAAATAGGATATTCTCTGTCAGAAGTGCCAGATACAATTTCACAGCTAAGTGATTTAGGAGAATGGGAAAAAAAGATAAATTTCCTCATAAGAGAAAAGTAAATGCCAGCAGATTCAAAGTCAGAATAGATTGCCAAGAAAAGAATTGTTTACTGCTCTATTGAGAGCAGGGAAGGGTTGATTTTAGAAAAATTGATGGTTTTCCAACTAACGAACTATATAAAATATACCATGATAAGGAGCTTAATATCAGACAGAATAGAGAAGTAAGGGCTGCCCCTACAGATGCTCCTGAACCATTGTATCCAAGTTCATCACACCTTCAGGGAGGTGTGAAATATCAGAGAGATATTTCACAGGGAGAACAGGAAATTGGCCAAGCCCCAGCTCAGATAAAAGAAATACAGAGACAAAATTACAGACCCCATATCAATCTGACTATATATTGGGAAAATAGGTCAAATACTGTAACCGGAACTCTGATATGTTCAAACAAGGAACTCCTATTACCATCACAGAACTAGGAGGGGCTGAAATATCAGCCAGACAAGTCAAATTAATGATGAAAATTGGGCAGTTACCTAAGAAAGAATATACTGTGGTCATTATACCCATTCCTGAATACATAATTGGAATAGATATATTGAGAGGTATGAGTCTGAATTTACCTGAAGGAAGATGCCAATTTGCAGTAAGGAAGGTAGGAATTAAGACAGTTTTAGTGGGAAAAATTAAAATGGACCCAATAACTTTACCCGAACCTTCTAAAGTAATTATTTTAAAGCAGTATCATGTGCGAGGTGGGCAAGATGAAATTGCCAATACTATAAAGGAACGCGTTGAAGTAGGGATGTTAGTCCCTTCAACCACACAATGGAATAACCCTGTTTGGCCAGTACAAAAATCAGATGGGATATGAAGAATGACCATGGATTAGTGAATTAGTGAATAAGGTGACTGATCCCTTGTATACTTCTGTTCCAGATACTGTCACCTTAATAGAAAGGATTCAGAAATATGATGGGACATGGTATGCAGTGATTGCTTTGGCCAATGTATTCTTCACCATCCCAATAGACTCTATACAGTGAGACCAGGTTGCTTTCACTTGGTAGGGCAGACAATATACTTTCACCTCCTTGCCACAAGCATATCTGCATAGTCCCACTATTTGTCATAGGATTATAGTTGAACATTTGGATGAAAAAAAAGCTACCTAGTATACAGCTTACCCACTGCATTGATGATATGATACAGGGAAAAATGTAAAAAAAGTAGAGAAGATTTTGACCCTTTTGATTGAACATATGAAAAGCAAAGGGTGGGAAATTAACCCTGTAAAACTTGAAGGAGCAGCTCAAAATGTAAAATTTTGGGGAATACAGTGGAATAAGGGACTGCAAGAGATTCTGCCACAAGTCTGACAAAAGATTCAGGATTTTCCTGTCCCTACCAATAAGAAAGAGGCACCAAAGTTTATAGGATTATTTGGATATTGGTAACATCACATTTCACAGGTGGGACAGAATTTGAAACCCTTATATAAAGTTACCAGGAAGAAATATGAATTTGGTTGGGGATTTGAGCAGAATAAAGCTTTGGAGGAAGCCAAAGCTGCTATACAATTGGCTCTATATTTATGGCCTATGCAGAATGGTCTGGTGGAATTACACGTGACTGTATAGGATGATTATGCAAAGTGGAGTTTATGGCAGAAACAACAAAGCTGAAATGTACCTTTAGGATTTTGGTCCAAGAAACTTCCTTCATCTAGAGTGCAATATACACCTTTCAAAAAGGAGTTGCTACCTACTTATTGGGCTTTGGTAGAGACTGAACAACTGACTCTGGGCCAGGAAGTGACATTAATGCCTGGAATCCCGGCTTCTCATAGAATTGGACATACCCAAGAGGCTAGTATAATGAAATGGAAGTGGTATATTCAAAATAGAGATAAAACTGGCAAAAATGGAGTTTCTGCCCTACATGAATCTGTAGCTAACATTGATACTGAGGGACATGATATATCCCCTGAAGCAAGGCAACAATTGGTACAGTCCCTGGTAAGATGGAATGACAGATATGATGGATTAACTGAAAAGCAAAAGTGACATGCATGGTTTACTGATGGGACAGCAAAACATTTGGGCCAAAAAAGACATTGGAAAGCAGTGGCCTATAACCCATGTATTAGAAGGACTTTGGAAAGTACTGGGATAGGTGGAAGTAGTCAATAAGCTGAACTTATGGCAGTACATCAAGCCATCAAAACAGAACAAGGAGGACAGTGTCATATACTCACTGATTCATGGGCAGTAACTAATGGGTTAGCTACATGAGGCCTATATGGAAAAATTAAAATTGGAAAATTCATGGTAAACAAGTCTGGGGCAAAGAATTATGGGAAGACATATGGGACATGTGTTTGGTTACTGATTTGTCAGTTTTTCATATAGGTGCTCACGTAGCCCTCACCATGCCAGAATGCGAGTACAATGATCATGCTGATTGACTAGCTAAGATTGCTAATGAACATATTTTCTCTACTTTGACAACAACTGATGATCCAGTATTAGCAAAATGGTTCCACCAAACACCCGGCCATTTAGGGGTCCAGGCCACACACTGGTGGCCACAAGATAGAGGTATTAGTATCTCCCATTCACTGTTAAAACAGATAGCAGAGGAATGTCATATATGTCGATTGGAAAAGGAGCAGACTGTTGTAGCAGCAACCACCCCAGCATCCCCAGGGTGTCTGCCAACACAGGTTCTTGGATCTGCTTTGATAAAGGAAAGCAACTCAAAATGGGTTAACAAGCTTACTTTAATCAGTCAAACATGTATCGTTTACCTAGTTCAGGGGAAAGAGGTCAGCACCCCGAACTTCAGAATACACAGACAGAATTATCAAGTCAGAGAAACAGATCAAGTAGACAGATTGCCAAACTGTCCAACCATTACATCCATACCAAATACACATCTGGGTTTCAACATCTGGATTTTTCAAAGTTGAGGGGGGCTCTCAACAATGGCTTCCCAGAATCCAGATCAAATCACAGAACATTTCTCAAAGTGAGCCCCAAAACAAAGCTATACACATCAGGGCTTATATAGCCTTCTCCTGGCTCAGAGAATTTAATAACCTTCTGGACCCACTGGCCAATCAAGAAGTATCTACTGAAAAACAAGCCTCCCACCCCAGGCTCCAGGTGCATTTTAGCCTAGGGGCAGGGAAGATCTTTAAATTTGCATTTCCATTACAACTGTTCCTCAGGTAGTAACTGGGGAGATTACAAGAGGAAAGACCCCAGCCCAAATCTGGCAAATAGATTATATTGGCATCCTACCCCAAGAAAAAGGATGCAAATTTATATGTACTTGTGTTGACACTTATTCAGGTGTACTAGTGGCTTGTCCTTATAAGAATGCAACCGAGAAAAACACCTGTAAAACTCTAGATCTTATAAGTCTATATTATGGAACCCCAAAGCAAATTCAAAGTGACATTTCAAAAGTAATGAAATGAAGAGATATTGTATATTAAACAATATAGAATGGATATATCATATTCCATATTATCCACAAGCATCTGTGTTAATTGAAAGAATGAATGGAGTACTGAAAGAACAGTTAAGGAAGTTAAGTTCTAATAATTCATATCAACATTGGAAAGATAATTTGTTCATATCTTTACATAATTTTAACAAAAGACCATTGGGAGAAAGTACACCTCTAGCCAGAATGATGACCACAAGTCTGCAAATTAGAAAACAGCAGACACATAAGATCCCAAATATTGAATGTTGAACTGTGAGCCAAGATGTCCGAGCACTGTATGCAGGAACACCTTGTTCGGCATGATATAATTTATATTGTTTAAAAGACTTTTGGTTGGATAGAAAAGAAATAAGAAACATCTCTACTGGAATATGTATGAGAATCCCTAAAAATCCTTTTGGACAAATATTACCTAAATCAAATTTAGCAGCTCGAGGTATACATGTATTGGCTGGAGTAATATATTCTAATTATCAAAAAGAAATTATTGTAACATTGCAAAATTTTGGTGAAGAATCCATACAGTTTTGTAAAAATGATTGAGTAGTTCAAGTGATTATTATTCCTTGTTTCACAATACCACTTGTGAAAACTGGCCCTCCTTCTGAAATAACTATCAGAGGAACTAAAGAATTTGGTTCTACTAAGAGAATAAAATTGGTAACTAAAGTATGGGTATTGTCAGTATTAAAAAGGACATTAAAAAAGATGTAGTTGTAGTTAAACTCTATTCACACTTTCATTCTACCTTAGGTATATTAGTTATAGTTTTATTATTATAGATTTTTCTCTGCATTTTTGCAAATGGATTGTATATATTCTGAATTTTTTATATTGTTCTGTCTCACTATTGCTCACTCATGTAACACTAATTGCTGGAATACTCCAGGGTTGAATGAGAGTATGGGCACAAATCAAAATACTATTGTCCGATTAAATAAATGATTTTTTATTTTAATTTTTGTTTTTATATCACCTTCATTTCCAAATATGTTCTTTTCCGTCATGTCCATTGATTAGGGGAACACTAAACAAATTGTGGTGTTTGTAATGGAGAGTAATGAAGACATATCTGGCTAAGGTGAAAAGAGGAAAATGACAAATGGAGTAGCTTTTGGATTTTGGATTTTATGTGCAAAGGGAGATTTTATTCCTGATTGGCAGAGAGAATACTGAACATGACACTGCATACCTGCTTAAGGGACTTAATGAGTTGGTTGTAGAGAAGTTCTTTGGAGGGACATATGAACAAAAGATACTCCAGGGAGGCAAAGGAGAAAGGCTTAGAAATAGATATGCATTGTTGTCACTATCATGTCTATGAAGTGAAATTCTTAGGACTGCTAGAATGAATCTCCTCTGGGTGAGATTGCTTCTCTGCTGACTTGAACTGAGATCTAATTTTGCTCTCGGCTGAATAGCTCATTCCATTTTGTGTGTTCTTTTGCATATTCCAATTTTTATAACTTCTATTTCTGTTTCTAAAAAAAGATTTATTGTATTCAAATATAATTTTATTTTATTTAAATTGTATACATCTAAATAGGGGCTCCCACATTTGATATATGTGAGATCCCATATTGTACTAATTTCTGGTTGCTTGCAAATTTTTGTTTGTTTTTTATTTTTTTAGAAGGAGTTGGAATAGTTTTTAACCCATGGTGCTGATGTTACCTTATTTTTGTTTTTTACCTCAGAGGTAACCCACTATTTTTCTGAGATCAGGTTTCAATTTGAATTGTCCTGAACTCAGACACAAGTTTTCAATCTTAAATGGATTTTAAATGTTTGAATTTTAAATTTTACTGTCTAAACTGAATGATTCAACAATGTCAAATAGCTATGTTATTTTATGTTTTTCTAATTGAGTTTTAAATTCAGAAATGTGCAATTTTTTTTTGGGGGGGGGGGGAAGCCAGTTGCTAAATATTTACCAGAACACTTCTGCCTTGGAATCACATTTCTAGATGAGTGGTTCTGAATCCTTCCAGTGCTTTCTTTTTCCTTTGTAGTTTTAAATATTTTGTTTTGCTTATGGTAGTGGGAATAAGTATGTTATCTTAACATTAGCAGTTCTACTTTAAGTATCCATTTTGAGATGAAGTAGTTCTTATGTAAATGGTTTCTCTAAGCAATTGTGTATAGTTTGGTAACTACATATGTCCCCAAAATCTGTTAAACAGATGATAAATATTTGCTAATGAGTTAGTAACTAAAACATTGATTGGTCTGATTGATATGAAATAAAGTTTAATGGCATGAAATGATTTATGGCTTAATATCTATTTTTAAATGTTATCTTAACCATGTCACTATTATGATATTTTTAGGCAAATTGCATTTTCATAGTAAGTGTGACTAATGACAGATTCAGCTTCTATTTTTATTTTTCTTTCCTCTTTGAAAGGTACTAAAGTGCCTCTAAGTCTACCCCAAAACTAAAATACTTATAAGTAATCTTAGTAGTATGTATACCTGCTCACGAAATTTCTAATGATTATTATTACAATTAATCTCTGATATAAATGTAAAAGGATGTTGCTAAAAGCATATTGTACATTTAACTAAATCAAGATGGCTAATGAGATTAACTTTCATCATGGCTCTATACACCACTGCCAAAGGATTCAAAGGCTATACCTTTGTTCTAAGGTACATTACCAAAGGTATTGAGATGAATATGTCACATGATCAAATAATGTTGCATTCAGTTTTACTCATTAAGCATCATTCAGAATCTTGCTGCACTTTCATGTTGAGCATAAAAGGATAGTGAGTTTATCAAAACATATTTAAATTAAGACTTGACATTAGCTAGACTATTAAATGATGCATCCATGAGGGTGGAGTCCACTTCAGTTTAATATAATACAACAATAAAAACATTTTAATCAGTATTAAAACTTTAAGCCAGTAATACTGCAAGCCTATTTCTGCTAACAGCATGAGTCAGTGAATTCTTCACTGAATGCCTTACAATAATTTAAAATCAAGGAAATGTAAAGTACTGTGTTAGACTATGAGGCTTAATTTTTAAATCATCAGTGCTTTTTCCATATGTGTTCATGCATGTATGTATATACATATTTAAATGTATATGTGTATATGTATGTGTATGTATATGTGTGTGTATGTGGAGAGAGTCCCACAAGTATTCATCTTTTCCTTTTAAGATTTGGTTGTAGCTTTACCACCCTGAGAAATTATTTGTACATTTTGCTGTTATTCATTGCCATGTAATAGAATGCAAAGATATTTTTTTTAATTAAGTTTATATAACAGCTACAGAGCCAACACAATCTAATTCTTTCCAAGACACTGTGATTGTATATAATAGAAATTTTAATTTCCTAAAAGACAGGTTTCCCTAATGCCACTTATTTTCTCTGTGGCTTGTACAGGAAGGGAACATGGGCTAGGGGGAAAAACAAGAAAACTCATGACTTGAGGTTTTTATCTCTAGTTTGTTCACCACTCTGAAACCAGCTGCTACAAATCTCTGAGTTTCTGGCCTTCCTGACCTTCACCTTAGATATCATGTAAGAAACAATTAGTACTTGGAGAGAACCTCAAAACCTAGTATCATGTTCAAATGAACAAATCTTGGTGTACCAGAAGATTACTCTCATGCCAAAGTTAGTCCTGCTCATCCTTGGTGGATTGGAGACCTCTTCCCTTGAATTCCTGCTGACCTCAGTTCCCTCCTTCCCATTTTCCAGACTATCCTCACCCTAATTCTTGTTTTTATTGTGCTCTTTCTCCTCTTTGTCATTGGTCATCCTCTGCCTTTGGGACCAAGGTTTAGAAGTGCATAGAACTCCTCAATACCTACCTTGGTCAATGTTGGAACTATGGAACTCATCCTGACCAAAAGAAGATAGTGTTCAATTCAGTTATCAGAACCTAATGGGTGAACGGTGTACCAACAATGCAGTATTCACAATGCCTACAGTAACTATAAATATGCTGATATGGTTATTAATCACAAAATGTAACAGGATCTCTACATGGGAAATATAACTAGAACATTTATTCAAATACCAGAAAACTGAATCCCAAAACCAGAAAGTCAAAGCCATCACAGTAGTTACGAAGTTGGTACACATAGTTAATGTAGTATACACCTACATTCTCAAGCCTTCAAAACAGAACAGGCTACCTCAGGCAAAGATCCTCCTCTCTTCACTCATGGCAACTGCTCAGCATCCACGCAGCTTGCTCCCAGCAGCTCCAGCCCCACACCTAACCCACCCCGCAGTTCCCATCCCCCTCAGTCCTAAGCAGGAGTCCTTAGCAGAAATTCTGGCTGGCTCAAAAGAAGCTCACACCACAGCCGCCGCTTCCAGTCACCACATTGACTCTAGCTTGGCTCCAGCTTCCTCTTGCCCCACCCCTTCCTGCCACATCAGCAAGTTCAAGGGGCATGGAAAATCTTCAAATCCCATAACCTTTACATTCAGCCCCAAGATCTTTCATGTCCCTTACTTGGCAAAAACACATTGACAATACATTTCATTACATAGATTAATAGGAGTAACTGATGTCAAAAGAATTCTACAACAATATAACAAGGGTAGCACACAATAAACACAGAAAACAATATTTTAGGGTGGGGCTTGAGCACAAGCTTCCCTTCATTCCCCCCTGAACAAATGGGGTCTCAAAATCTCGGGGTAAGGGATGAAGGTGTCTTCTTCCATGGCTATTTGCTACTGAAATTGGACATAGAGCTGTCCCTGTCCCAAGGGGTCCCAATTGAGAGGAAAGTTATTTAGCCAGCATTTGGAATGTGCTTTATGCCAGGTCCAGGGGTGACATGTCACAGGCGTGGACAGGGGTTGACATCCAGCTTAAGCTATCAGGCATCTACAGGTGGAGGAGTGTACCACGCCTGCAGAAACAAATCTAGCAAACAAGGTGAACAGACAAAAAGGCAAGAAGAAGCAAGGAGACAATAACCAGAAACAATGTAGATATAGGATTAGCCATGCTACTGGAGTCCATGAACCCACTATTGTAGCCTCACTCACGGTAGAATATATGAGTTAAGTATACAATTTTGTAATCATCTTCTCCAGAATAAACAATAGTTACAATGTTATCGCTCCCATGTGCTATAATCTCCACAGCCTTGGCTTCTTCAAAAGCTTTACTCTGCTCAAGTACCTTATCGAATTCATATTTCAGGTTTCAAAATCTGTCCCAAATATGGAATATGGTGCCTTCAGTATCCAAACAATCCCATGAACTTTTGGGCCTCCTTTTTATTGGTGGGAAAACCCTGAATCTTTTGTTGGGCTTGCAGAAGACTCTCTTGTACTCCCTATTCTATTGTATACCCCAAAATTTTACATTTTGAGCTGATCCTTGAACCTTTACAGGGTTAATTTCCCTCCCTTTACTTTTCATATGTTCAATTAGAAGGGTCAAATGCCTCTCTACTTCTTTTGCATCTTTTCCCTGCATCATGATATCATCAATGTAGTGGGTAAGCTGTACACCAGGTAGCTTTAATTCATTCAAATGTTCAGCCTATCATGTGGTTGTAGGGGCTAACACTCCTGCTTCTACATATTCCTTCATAGTAGAATTGATTTCATCTTGCCCACCCGGCACATGATACTACTTTAAAGTAATTACTTCAGAAGGTTCAGGTAAAATGATTGGGTCCATTTTAATTTTTCCCACTAAAACTGTATTAATTCCCATCTTCCTTACAGCAAATTGGTATCTTCCTTCAGGTAAATTCAGAGTCATGCCTCTCAATGTATCTATTCCAATGATGTACTCAGGAATGGGTACAACCACAATATATTCTTTCTTTGGTAATTGCCCTATTTTAATTGTTATTTTAAATTGTCCGGCTAATATTTCAGCCCCTCCAAGTCCTGTGATGGTAATAGGAGTTTCATGTTTAAACTTATCAGGGTTCCCATAGATAAGTGTGGCCTCAGCCCCCCTCCCCTATCCAGCAATGCCCTAATTACAGTAGTTGATCTATTCTTCAAATATATTGTTAAACAATATGGGGTCTGCAATCTCCTAGGTATATTTCTTTAGTCTGGGCTGGGGCTGGACTTATTTCCTATGCTCCCTGAAGGTGTGGCAAACTTGGATAGAATCATTCAGATTCTCCCTGAAGGTGTGGCAAATTTGGATGCAATGATTCAGGAGTACCTGCCTGCCCAGGTGGTTCCCACTTCCCTATTCATTCTAATGTTAAGTACCTTTTCTTGGTACATCTTACACAGCTCTTCAGTTGGAATACCATCTATTCTTCTGAAATCCACCCCAGCTCTCAATAGAGCAATAAACAGTTCCCTTCTTGTCAATCTATTCTGTCTTTGAATCCTCTGGCTATTTACTATTCTCTCTAAAGGAAATTTATCTTTTCCCCCATTCCCCTAAGTCACTTAATTGTGAAATCTTATCCAGTACCTCCAAAAGAGGGTGCCCTATTTCCTCAATTAATAGAGTCAGAATTAGGTGCTTCTAAGCAGGAGGAGCAGTGTTCACTATGATATTTCTATGAGGAACTCCTGGGAGGAAGGGGGTATCATGATCTGCATTTTGCATCTCCAAGCACGATAGCAGTTTTCATTACCTTTGAAATGTAACCCATTGTCACTTTGAATCTGCATTGAAGTTCAATAATATAGACTTATGAGATCTAGAGTTTTACAGGTGTTTTTCTGGGTTGCATTCTTATAAGGACAAGCCACTAGTACACCTGAATATTTGTCAATACAAGTACATATAAATCTGCATCCTTTATCTTGTGGTAGCGGACCAATATAATCTATTTGCCAGATTTGTTCTGGGACCTTTCCTCTTGCTATTTCTTCAGTTACTACCTGAGGAACAGTTTACTCCTTTTCCAATTGATATATATGACATTTTTCTGCTATCTGTTTTAACAGTGAATGAGAGATACTAATACCTCTATCTTGTGCCCACCAGTGTGTGGCCTAGAGCCACAAATGACTGGCAGTTTGGTGGACCCATTTTGCTAATACCAGATCATCAGTTGTTATCAAAGTAGGGACAATATATTCAGTAACTATCTTCACTAGTCGATCAGCATGAGCATTGTACTCACATTCTGGCGTGGTGAGGGCCATGTGAGCATCTACATGAAAAACTGACAAGTCAGTGACCAAAGACATATTCCAGATATCTTCCCAATTCTTTGCCCCAGACTTGTTTGCTATGAATTTCCCAATTTTGATTTTTCCACATGGGCATCCATGTAGCTAACCTACTAGCTACCACCCATGAATCAGTGAATATATGACACTGTCCTCCCTGTTTTATTTTGATTTTGAGCATATTGACTACTTCTACATATCCCAGTACTTTCCAAAGTCCTTCTAGTACATGGGTTATAGGCCACTGCTTTCCAATGTCTTTTTTGACCCAAATATTTTGCTGTCCCTTCAGGAAACCATGCATGCCTCTTTTTTTCCTTCAGTTAATCCATCATATCCTTCATTCCAATTTACAGAGGACTGTACCAACTGTTGCTCTGGCTCTGCCATTCTTTTGAAACTCCTAGTTGATGCACTGGAGTCAGCTGTTCTGACTTTATGTCATCACGCCCTAGTCTCCCTCTTCTCCTCCCCCCCCAAAAAAAATTCTCAGGGGACTTTTCAGTTTCTAAGAAAACAACTTCTGTAACAGCTTTGGATGGCTATTCCTTCCAGAAGACTCCCTCCACACTGAAATGTATGTAAACCCTACCACATTTTATGGTGATTTTTCAAATGTTTATGTACTCTGATATTTCCTTTCTGTGTTGGGGGTTCATTTCTTTCTTCTGCTTGTATTTGTGTATGTGCTATTTTCCATATGTAGATTTTCCCCCATTTTTTTGCTGTTCTTGTTGTCCTTTATTTTTAGTCCTTCCTTGCTATTTTGAGTTGGTAAAGGATTACTTGATTTAGAATTACCTTTTCATTCGGTCATCGTGCTAGAAGAGTCTTTCGTTATCCAATAATTCAGAATCTCTTAGGTCAAACCTATTTAAGGCCTGGTATTTATTAGAAAGTAAAACTTTGGGAGTAAAGGGGGGAGACTTCTGGGTACCACTTTCTGACTTCAAATTATATTACAAAGCAGCGGTTATCAAAGCTATCTGGTATTGGTTAAAAAACCAAGGGAACACACTGACAAGGGAGAACAAAAAAACAATGGAATTTGATAGTTCAAAGTTTTTAAACAAGAAAACATAAATTATTTAGGAAAAAACCCCCTAATAAAAACTGCTTGGAAAACTAGAAGGTAAATAGTAGTCTGGCAGAAATTATACTGAAAGTGACTTCAATATTAAAGATAATACTATTAAAAATTATAAGTGAAGACTTTTTCATCTACAAATACATGTATTTCTTAATAAAATATGAGATAGAGGCAACTGAAAAAACATAATAGACAATTTTCTTTACATGTACCTCAAAAGTTTCTTCATAAAAAAAAAGAATTAACTGACCTTGGATAAGAAGGAAAGTGGTCAAATGGGAAAAAATAAATCTTTGTATTATTTTTCTCCAACACAGATTTGGTATACAAGTAATGGGAATGGGAATTTGAGGATCTTCCCTGCCCCTTAATAGACGTAGAGGGGAGTATGAAGAGCTTTCCTGCTGTGAAGATAATCTCTGCCCCCTGATTGGCTGAATGTAGTCACATAAAGCCTGTGTTGGGAGGAATTTGCTGAGTAGAAGTAGAGCCCACAGAGAGGCTGGTAGAGAGTGAGTCTGACAGTTGGAGACAGTTGGAGATAGAAGAATAGTTTAGGCAAAGAGGTAGAGAGTTTTGTGAGTAAATATTGATCTCGTGTTGGTTTGTGGGAAGGCTAATGGATGCTGTGGCTCTGAGCATTATTATGGCTTCTAAATGTCTTTGGTACTATGATGGAATCGGCTTACTGGTTTGGAGATTAGGTTTTCTGGTGTCTAAATAAGTCTTTCAACTTTATCCTTTATCTGGAGAGTCTGGCACATTTTATGATCAAATACCATGTTGTGATCATGAGTGCTGTAAATATTGCATTGGCACTACAACAAGTTATACAAACAAATCAGACAAAAAGCCATTCCTTAATATGTAAGTGGTAAAAGGATGTAAACATACAGTTAAAAAAAATTAATACTGCTAACATCCATGTGGGATGACTTCTGGTTCATCTGATCAACAAGATGGAAGATTAGACATTTTCTTTGATACCCTTGACTTCTCAAATCCCTCCAAAATAAAAATTATGCACTGAAGATAAAATACCTTCAACTATCTCCATGATTTAGGATATTTGGAATCCAAAAGAAGATTTTTTTAAAATACCATGAAATGATGGCCTATGATGAGCTCACTCTATACACCCTCATCCACCTTCCATGTGCTAGATAATCCAATTCACCTGCAACAGAGAGGGGAAGATGAGAGAAACACAAAGGCCTCAGTCTCACTCTCATCTGGGAACTGAGTCTAGTTAAAAGATGAAGAGCAGAATAAGATTAGAGCCTGGGTGGTTTAAGCAGTGAAGACTATGAGATTCTGAGGGAAGGACCAATGTACATTTTAGCAACAAAAACTACTACACATCCTGGTTCCCCCTCCCTCTTCCAGTGCCATGGAACTCCTGGGTCTGGCATGTGAAAATCTTCTAGAGACTAGAATAGTACTCCAGGCTGTGAAAGCTTTCTAGGGCCACACTGCCATGGTAGGCAGAGTTATATAGTGCAAAAGATCTCTTAGGAGAAACAGAAACAGAAGGAAAAGGATAGGTAATATATCTGTGTTTAGAATAGAGCTCAACAGGGAGTACCTATGCAGAGCCAAGATGGTGGAACAGAGAAGCACTCAGCCAAGCTTTCCCAATTCCCTTCCAAACAACTTTAAAATGAAGCTTCAAGTCAAATTTTGGAATGGCGGTGCCAACAAAAGGTGAGAGTGAGACATCCTTCAAGGCCAAGACAATGTAAGGGTTGTAAAGAGAGATCTATAAAAAGTTAACCCAGAGCCCATGTGGATGAAACACCAGTGGTGGGACTATTTGGTGGAGATAGAAAGCAGTAGCACTTTCAAGAGCTCTCAAGTCAGAAAGAGTAAGAGCACCTGGCAACTGGTAAGAAAGAGATTATAAGGCACTCCTATGTTAGCACTGGAGGCCAGGACTAGGTGCTGTTTGGGAAGTGCATTGCCTATATATGTACTTCTGGATCATTCTGGGCAAAGAGGAACACTTTCAGTCAAGAGGGAGGGGGGACATTGTTTATGCTCACTCCTGGGTCATAATTCAAAGACAGAAAGGAGCACTTTTGGTCAAGGGAGAGTGGAAACCCTGAAAGGCAGTAACACTTCCAGCCCCAACAGATCAGGGACCCTGATGAAAGTATGATTTTCAATCCCAAAGGAGGAGGTGCCTGAGAAGTAGTATCAAATGAAATAGCTAGGTATTGCCCTTCCTAGAAAAGCACCAGAGGACCAACCAAAATGTGTGGAATGTAGCCAAAGCAGCACTTAGGAGGAACTCTGTCTCTCTAAATGTGTACATTAATAAACATAAGAAAGGGCAAATCAATGCATTGGGCAGGCAAATAAGTAAAAATGGACAAAAACAAATTAAAAATTAATTAAATTAATTAAACATCAAAATGGAAATCCTGAAAAGCAAAGGAGGGATTAGCAAAATTAAAAGTAAACAGTACATTGAAATAAAAAAAAAACAACCTAGGATCTGGTTTTATTTAAAAAAAAAACAATAAAATAGGTAAACCACAATTTAACTGGTTAACAATTGGGGAATGGCTCAACAAGTTGTGGTATATAGTTGTGATGGAATACTATTGTGCTTTAAGAAATGATGAGCAGGATAGTTTCAGAAAAATATGAGAAGACTTATATGAACTGATGCAAAGTGAAGTGAGAAGAACAAGGGTAACATTGTAGACAGTAACAACAATATTGTAAGGATGATCAAAATGTGAAAACTTTAGATACTCTGATCAAAACAATAATCCAAGAAAATTCCAAAGGACCCATGATGAAAAATATTATCCACCTCCAGAGAGAGACATGATCAACTCTGAATAAAAGTTGAATCATAATTTTTACTTTCTTTATTTCTATTGCTTTGTTTGTTTTCTTTTGCAATATGGCTAATATAGAAATATGTTTTACACCACCTCATATGTATAATCAATATCAAATTGGTTGCCTTCTCAAAGATGGGGGGGAGAGGGAAAGAAGGAAAGAATTTGGAACTCAAATTTTTCAAAATGATTATTAAAATTTTTTCACATGTAAGTACAAAGTATTTAACAACATAAATAAAATATTTGTAAATAGATTTAAATTTTAACCCCATTCCCTCCTTGGAGACCCAAACTACAGAAATCAACCTAGTAATCCATATAGCAACTCTCCAGATTGCCAGTGACAAGTTAGAGAACTGAGGGAAAAAGGGAATGGGACAGGAAACTGGGACAAGACAGTGTTTATGAGGCAGAGGCTGTGTAACACAATACTCCACTATGCCTGAAAGTCTTCAGCTTCTGCCAATTATCTTCCCAAAAAAGTCACTTGGGGTAGAGACTTATATTGCTGAATCATGAATTGCCCACCAAGGAGGAGACAGAGAAACAGTGAGCTACAACCCCCAAGGAAAACACTCATCAGAGGTGAAAAAGTCAGAAAGTTAATAGTAGGGGAAAATGAGGAGGAGGAAAAGGTTCTGAAATTACCAAAGATCTTGGGAAGAAGAAAACCTCAAACATAAGCAAATAAAACCTTAATAGGAAAAGGAAATACAGTTTTCAGAAGTAGCAAATTAGTCAAGAAATCTTTGAATAAATACTACTAAATGAGGGAAAATAAATCAACACTTGATTAGACAGAGGACCCTATGGAATTTTAGTAGAAAATTTAAACCACACTTCCTGAGTGGTTTAAAAGAAAAATTATAATTATGAGAGCAGAATTTATGATTTGCATAGCAAAAATAATTGAGAAAGCAGAAAAAAAATTGAATCCACAATTGCAAGTCTCACCAAAGAAGGAAAAGAAATATAGAATAATATGTTAGGAATATAAATATACAGAAGTGAAAGACAATCTAGAAGGAGAGGAATAAAAAACAATATCATTAAAAGAAATCATGTTTTCTATCTAAACAAAACATACTGATTTCAAGGACAGGATACATAGAGCAACCTAAGAATGACCTAAGACTATCTCCCCAAATAACATGACAGGGCAAAAAACCTTAACATAAAAATGCAGGAAATAGTCCAAGAGAACTTCCCAGAACTTTTGAACACAGAAAATGAAATATCAATTGAAAGAATTCATAGGTTACCCCCTAAAAATAACCCCAAACTGCAAACTCCAAAACATAAGGTACTTATATTTAATAATTCAATTAAAGCAAAAACATGTACTGCAAACAATCAGGAGAAGGACCTTCAAACACAAATGAAAAAATACTTGAAAAATCCAAGACTATTCTGCACCCACCAAAAAATTCCAGGAAGAAATGTAATAATGTGTCCCAAAGAAGCTGTGAATAAATCCCATGATGGACTACCTAGCAAATCTGAGCTTATTCACAAATGAAAATAGATGGACAATGCATAATAAAGTGGCATTTGAAACATTCTTGGAAGGAAGGCCAGACTTGAAGAAGCAAAAATGCAAGAAAAATTAACAAATTCAATATGCCAAGTCAACAGTAATAGCAACAACGTAAGAGCAAAAATACTAAGAGACTTTTTTCTAAATTACACAAATAGACAGGAATGAAGGTGGAAGTCAGCGGGAGATAATGAAGAAGTTGGCTGTAGCGGCAAGCATCCCAAGCGTCCTCAGGCTCGCAGCCACCACAGGTTCTTGGATCTGCTTTGATAAAGGAAAGCAACTCAAAATGGGTTAACAAGCTTACTTTAATCAGTCAAATATGTATCGCTTACCTAGTTCAGGGGAAAAAGATCAGCACCCCGAACTTCAAAGTATACAGACAGAATTATCAAGACAAAAACAGATCAAGTGGACAGATTTCCAAACTGTCCAACCATTACATCCATACCAAACAACATCTGGGTTTCAAAGCCGGGGGCTCTGGACAACGGCTTTCCAGAGTTTCATCTGATCAAATCACAGAACACTTCTCAAAGTGAGCCCCAAAACAAAGCTACACATCAGGGCTTATATAACCTTCTCCTTGATTCACTAGCCAATCAAGAAGTATCTACTGAAAAACAAGCCTCCTACCCCAGTCTCCAGGTGCACTTTAGCCTGGGGGCAGGGAAGATCTTTAAATTTACATTCCCATTACCTTGGCCTAGGGGATTATGGGCAGAATCTGGGAATGCTGCCTGCTGCCTAAAGATGAATCAGAGGGTGTGTGTGTGTGTGTGTGTGTGTGTGTGTGTGTGTGTGTGTGTTAGAGACAGACAGAATACCTTACAAAATAAAAATAATGAAAGAAATGGAGAGCAGAGAATGGGGGATGTGATGTGCATGGTCAAATAAGGGTTTTGACATGAGGGGAATGTAAACCCTCTGGTCTCAGGAAAAGAAGAGCTTGCAGAGGAGTGGATGAGGAGGAAGGTAGGAATGACAATGAGAGGAGGAAAGAAGGTAGACTTATTTTGATAATGGGAAGGGGTTCTACTGACAAAGGCTCCTGTAAGTGAAGAAAAATGTTCTGTGAAAGAACCTGGAGAACTTGTACCATGGTGTGACCTGAGAGAGTTGATACTTGAAAAGACCATTTTTCCTACCTCAAGAGAGGGGGAGTTGAAACTCATGGAGACAACTGACACCTGGGAGAATGAGAGGGCATGGACCTAGGAGGGAGATTTTGAAGAAAATGGAAAAACAGATGACGAGGGTAAGAGTACAAATCAGTGATGGACTGCATAATCATGGATATATTTGGAGAAAAGGGGATGGAATTCTACCATGGAGAAATGTTGTATCCATACTTTGTAGGAAGTGGCTTTGATTTGAAAGTAAAGCATCATAGAAAAAGGAAATCTGTGGTAAAGCTCTGCCAGGCAGTGTCAGAAATTGCCTGGTGGTAAAATCCCAGAACATATACTTAAGAAATTTTGATTACATAAAGAACGCAGAGAATAGAGTGAGACTAGATAATTATAAGTTTCATGAACCAGAGGATGAAGATATACCATAGACAGAAAGAGAGAATGGATAATGAAGAGAGGAAAACAAATTCTCTTTGGATAGGAGGACAAAAATGAAATTTAAAAAATAAACACTAATGTACAGGACTGGTTGAATGGAGGAAGAAAAAGGGAATCTACTTAAATGAGATGGGGAAGGAGAAAATTATTAATCAGATACAAGTAGGAAAGAAAAAGGAATTAATGAGAAAACCCCCAAAAGAAAAATGGTAGGGGTGTCTAGGTGGCACACTGAATAGAGCACTGGCGCTGGAGTCAGGAGGACCTGAGTTCAAATATGGCCTCAAACACTTAACACAAAATCTAACCATGTGACCTTGGGCAAGTCACTTAACCCCAATTGTCCTACCTTCCCCTCTCCAAAAAGAAAAAAAAAAGAAATGAAAAACGGTAACTAATGTGAGGAGGTTTTGGATGAGGGGGAGGAAGCCATTGTTAATAGGGTCACTTTAAAAAAAATAATAAAGTAACTGAAGCAAAATAGAAGAGAAAAATAATAACTTGGAAAAATAATATTAGAGATAAATGGAGGTAATATTAGACACATAGACATAACTCTCATAACTTTAAGTGTGAATGGACTAAACAATTCAATAAAATGTAAAAGAGTGACAATAAGAAAACACAATATGTTGCTCTCTAAAAATACATATAAAAATGAAAACATAAAATAAAACTGGTAAAATGGGGGGGTAGGGGGAATTGTACCCTGCATCAAATGAATCCAGAACTAGAACCCTATTATCTGACAAAATAAAAATAAACATTTAAAAATAAAAAGGAAACTACCTTCTGTCGAAAGTAACAAATATACACTCCAAATTCCTTAGTATACAAATTCATAAAGTAAAAATTAACCAAGATACAAAAAGATACAGTAACATAATAGTAACAGAAGACTGATATTCTTTTCTCAGTTTTGGATAAGTTTAACAAAAAGATAAACAAAAATATAGAACAACAAATTTCTGCAGAAAGCAGAGCTAAATGACTTATGGCATCTTCTCAATGGGGTAGTAAAAGAATATACATATTTCTCATCTCTGTATAGAACTTTTATGAACATTAACCATGTATGAAGACACAGAGATACTGAAAACACATGTGCAAAGGTAGACATGGTAAATATAACCTTACAAAGCATAGCACAATAAAAATTGCCATAGGTCCAAAGATCACAGGAAAAAAAAAAGGATAGATCCAAATGGAGATTTAAGAATGAAATCTTGAATAACGAAAGGGTAAAAGAAAAAAATCATAGAAACAATAATTTTGTGAAAGAAAATTATAATGATGAAACCACAGACCAAAATTTGAGGGATGTGGCTAATGCAGCCCTGAGGGGAAAACCATATCTCCATAAATATTTATCAACAAAATAGAAAATAGATTAATAGTGATCATTCATTTTAAAAAGTTAGAAATCCCACAAATATAAAAACCTAAAATAAGCACAAAAGAGAATATAATGCAGTTAGAAAAGAAACAGATATATTGTCACCAAAAACCCATAGAAAGGATAAATAAAACTTAAAGCTGATTCTTTGAAAAGACAAAAAAAATTGATATGCCTTTAGCTAATCTGATTAAAAAGAAGAGGGCAGAAAACAAAAAAAAAAGGGGGGGACAAGGCAAAATCACAACAAAACAAGAGGAAATAAAAAGAATAATTAGAACGTATATGTAGAGTTATATGTTAGCAAAACTGAGAACATAAGAGAAATAGAGGAATACCTTAAAAAATATAAAATACCCAAACTTTCAAAGGGCTCAAAAGAGATATTTAAAAATCTGTCTCAGAAAAGGAAATAGATCTGGCTATAAATGAACTATGGAGGGGAAAAATCTCCAGATCCTGATAGATTCACAGGAGAGTTCTATCAAATTTTTAAAGAACAATTAATACTCATATTTTCATAAATTATTCTCAATAGCTGAGGAAGAAAACAACCTGCCAGACTTGCTTCATGAGAGAAATATAGTCCTAATAACTAAATCTGGGAAAGTTAAAACAGAGGAGGAAAACTATAGACTAATATAATTGGTGAATATTGATTAAAATATTTTAAAGAAAATCCTAGGGGCAGCCAGGTGACTCAGCAAGTAAGAGCACTGGCCCCAGTGTTGGGATGACCTGGGGATCGAATACAGGCTCAGATACTTAGCACCACAACCAGAAATAACTAGCTGTGTAACCTTGAGCAAGTTACTTAACCCCTATTGCTTTAAAAAAAATCTTGTCAGACTACATAATTCATGCAAAAAATATTTATTATGACCAAGTGGGATTTAAACAAGGGATGCAAGAGTTGTTCCACATTAGAAAACAACCAACACAATTGTATTAAAAACCAAAACATTCAGAACACATGTTTATTTCAGTGGATGAAGTCTGACAGAAAAAGTATGACAAAATACAATTTTATGCTAAAAACTTTTGAAAATATAAGCAAAGAAAGACCTTTTTAATATGATAAAAAATAGCCATATAAAAGCCAAAGCAAAGATAATATGTAATGGAGAGACTCCAGACCATTTCCCAGTAAATAGGAGAGTAAAGGAAGGATGCCCACTATATCTACTATTATATGTAATTCTAGAATGCTAGCAACTGCAATAGAACAAGAGAAATAAATAAAAGGCATAAAGATAGATAAAGAGAAGATTAAATTATCTATATGCTGATAATATATTTGGAAAATCCTAGAGAATTAGCAAAAATACTAATTGAAATGATAGCTTCATCACATTTACAAGCTAAAAAAAACTAAAAGATAATCAACAGCATCCACATGACTATGTATGTATATAGGTATACTTACATGTATGTTTATATTTTCTATATGTATGTTTGTATGTATGCATGTTCATATGATACCCAGTAAGCAAAAAGAAAAAGGTAAATCCCATCCCAAATAAATAAAAATGCCTAACATATGTGGGGATCAAGGTGCCACAACACACAAAAGGCTTGTATTAATTCAAGTATGAAGTACTGTTTAAAAAAAATAAAGAGGTGGGGCAGCTAGGTGGCACAGTGAGTAATGTGACGGCCCTGGAGTCAGGAGGTCCCAAGTTCGGTTCCAACCTCAGACACTTCACACACACACACACACACACACACACACACACACACACACACACACACACACACACACCCCTAGCAGTGTATAACTTTGGGCAAGTTACTTAACCCCAATTGCCCTCCAAAAGGAAAAATAAATAAATAAAAATAAAGAGGAAATATATGGATAAGGAATGAATTTATTATGAAACAAGAGATAAAGAGCATTATGGTATGTAAATAAATAGTTTTGATTACATAAAATTTAAAAAGTTTTGCATAAATAAAACCAAGGTAGCCAAGATTTGAAGGAAAGCAAAAAACTGTTTTGAGAAAATTTATAGCAAGTTTCTCTGGTAAAGGCTTAATTTCTCAAATATAGAGAGAAATGAGTCAAATTTATGAAAATATGAAACATTTCTCAATTGATAAATGGTCAAAGGATATCAAGAGCAGTTTTCAGAAGAAGAAAACAAAGCTTTCAAAAGTCATTTTAAAATGTTCAGAATAAAGCAATGAAAATTAAAACTGAGGTACCACCTCATACCTATAACATTGGCTAATATGACAGAAAAGGTAAATGAGAAATATTATTGGGGATAATTGGAACATTAATGCATCATTGGTGAAATTGTGAACTAATCCAACTATTCTGGAGAACAATTTTGAACTACGCCCAAAAGGCTATAAAACTGTTTACACCCAGTAATACCACTACTAGCTCTGTATCCCAACAAGATCAAGGAAAATGGTAAAGAACTTACAGGTACAAAAATATTGATAGCAGCTCTTTTGTGGTGGTAAAGAATTGGAAGTTGAGGGGAGGCCCATCAATTGAGGAATGACTAAACAAGTCACAATATATGAATGTAATGAAAAACTATTATGCAATAAGAGTGATGTGCAGGCAGATTTCAGAAAAAAACTCGAAAGACTTACATAAACTGATGCTGAGTAAAGTGAGCAGAATCAGAAGAAAATTGTACACAGTAACAGGAACATTGTGTGATGATCAACTATGATAGACTTAACTACTCCTGGAAATACAATGATCCTAGGCAATTCCAAAGGATTTATGATGAAAAATACCATCCATCTCCAGATGAGGAATTGATGGAATCTGAATGCATATTGAAGCATATCTTTTTTTTAACTTTATTTTTCTTGATTTTTGGTTTTGTTTCATTTTTGTCTCTGTTTCTTTCACAACATTATTAACATGGAGATATGTTTTGCATGACTGCACATATATAACCTATATCAAATTGTATGCCTTCTCAATGAGGGAGAAGGGAAGGAGGAAGAGAATTTGGAAGTCAAAATTTTTTTAAATGGATGCTTAAAGTTGTCATTTTACATACAATTTTAAAAATATTTAAATAGTAAAAATAAATGTTTAAGAACTGCAATGAAAAAATTCAGTGCAGTGCAACAACCAACAATTATTCCAGAGTTCCACTGATGAAACCTGATATCTTCCTCCTTGACAAAGAGAGGTAATGGAGTTAGCCTGTAGCATGAAACATATATTTTGGACATGGTCAATGTGGGAATGTAATTTTCTTGAATGTGCATATTTGTTGTAAGGGCTTGTTTGTTTGCTTGTTTTCCAACTGAGGGGGGTGTGGGAAGGAAAGAAAATAAATTCTTGTTAATTTGAAAAGATAACAAAAATAAAACATATCTATTTTTTTAAGTTTAAGAAATAAATAAATCTTAAATAGTTGGTGTATTGTTCACTATTCATTTCTAGACCATGCCAATATTATTTTGAAAATGACAATATTTTTAAGGTAAACTTACATTTTTAATGCTATACCAATCAAATTGCCAAAGGAATGCTTTGGAGAATTTATAAAATGAGATAACAAAATTAATTTGGAAAAATAAAAGGTTTAGAATATTTACAAAATAAAAGGTGAGATGAAATAGGGATGAAGGAGAAATAGCAATTCCAGATTTCAAACTGCACTATAAAACAGCAGTCATCAAAACCATCTGGTATTGATTTTTTTTTAAATGAGAGGTAGATTGAACACTAAAGAAAACCCCAAGAGACTGAGTTTCTGGACAATTAATAATCAATTTATTAATTAGGCTAGTTGACAGTCAATAAATTGATGGTCAATGGTTTCTCTCCATAACCAAAGGCATGAAGGGAGACTCTTAAATGCCATAAATAGTTTCTGGAAGGAAATTCTCTTGAAAAGGGAAAAATCACCATTTAATTAGGAGATGGGTTAAAAGTCTTCAGCTCCTCCTGCTGAGAAATTGGCTTGATCAATCTCATTAGGGGAAGTCATTTCCATCCAGACCACTCTATCTGGTTTTCTCCTTCACAAGCTGCTTCACCTTAAACTAACAGAGGAGATAAAAAACAGATGTCCTTTCTCTCATGGTAAGGGCTCAGGAGACTAAGAACTGTTTATACTCTAAACAGAAATTAGGTCTCCCAGTTGAGTGGGGTACTGCCCCAAATTGAGGAGCATGTGCCTTGAGGGCTAGGATCAAATCTCATCCATCAGCCATGTCTTTCAGAAACTGATGGACTTTAAGAGTTGAGTTTTGACAGAAATAGAAGGGGAAAGGTGATGAGTAATAGTATAATATTAATTTCTCTCAGATCAATGGAACAGACTAGCAATGGAGAATAAGAAAAAGTGGAACTCAATAACCTATTGTTTAATAAAGTGGAAAATTGTTATGGAAATCTGAAGATCTTCCCTGCCCCTTGGCCCTTTGATAGGCTTAAGTGACTCGGAGAACCTTTCCAGATTTGATATATACTTTGCCCTCTAATAGGCTGAATGTGGTCACATGGAGCCTGTGGCAGGAGGCTTGTTTTTTGGGAATGCCCATACGTTGTTACTTGGTGATTGGGCAGTGGATCAAGAGGGTTGTTACATTCTCTGAGCCAGGAGAAGGCTATATATACCCTGATGTGAGGTTTTGTTTTGGGGCTCACTTTGAGAAGAGTTGTGTGATTTAACCAGATGAGACTCTGGGCAGCCTTTAAGCCCCATAGCTTTCAAAACCCAGATGTTGGTGCTTCCCTCTCTGGTAACTGACTAGGTATGGATGTAATGGTCAGACAGCTGTAAGCCTGTCTGCTTATCTGTCTCTCTGTCTGCTTGTAACTTCCGGTTCTATTCTGTTTGTATTCTCTGAAGTTCAGGGTGCTGACTTTTTCCCTTGAACTAGGTAAATGATATATGTTTGATTAGTTAAAGTAAGATTGCTAACCCATATTAGTTGCTTTCTTTTGGAGAAGTAGATCTAAGAACCTGTGCTAGCAGACATCCTAGGTATGCTAGGGTGCTTGCTGCTACAAAAATATCAATTACCAGGGAAAAAAACTTCTTATTTTGTAAAAAAAAACTGCTTGGAAAATGAAAAAGTAATTTCCTAGAAATTAACATTAGATGAACACCTTAGGCCATATTCCATAATACATTTTAAATAATTACATAACCTTAATATTAGTTATTAGATAATATAAATTAAAAGTGAAGCAGATCACATACTTCCCACAGCTATTAGCAGGAGAAATATTTTAACCAGACAAGAGGGAGAAAATTAGAGAAGATTAAAAAAGTTACTCCAATCATATGAAACTGAAAAACTTCTTCACAGACAAAATTAATGCACCTAAGATATGAAGGAAAGTGATTGAATGAAAAAAAAATCTTTGTAGCAAATTTCTCTGATTAGGGTTTGGTGTCCTACACATATCTACACATATTTATGTGTGACTAATAGCCATGTTGTAAAACTACAAAGAAGAAACATGACTCAAAAGAAGAGATATGAGAATACACCCTATCCTCTCCTTTACAGAGATCTGAGGTACACAGGTGTGGGCATATTTTTAGATATTTTATATACTGATGAATTATATTGATGGGTATTTTTTTCTTTTTTAACATTATTTTTATATGGGATGACTCTCTAGAAATGGTGGAAAGGGGGATAGCAGGGAAAATTATGGTGATGTAAAAAAAATACATTAATGAATTTTTTAACGAGAAGATTTTTTTTAAAGCTTTGGAGAGTTGTCTTGTATCTTGGAAACAAATCAAAACTATATTTTCTGTGTCCACAAGAGGTCACGATATAATAAAAAAAACTGTACCAATAGTAAAATCTAAGTGAAGATCCTACTAAAGTGTGATATATACCTGATCAAAGAATACTATCTACAATATCCTCAACAATTTGCCATCCAGTTTTTGCTTAAGTTCTGCAGTGAAGTGGATTTTACTACCTCCTGATGTAGTATTTATTTCATTTTAAGTTGGAATAATCATCATGAAATTCTTACTTAACAACAAGAAGAAATCTCTCTGACACATATACTCATTACTATTAGTTCTAACCTCTGGGGCTGTGCAGAAAAAGTATGATTCCTCATTCATGACAGCCTTTTAAAGTACCTGAAGACATTTATCACATCTCATCTGTCTTATAATGCTTGTGATGTATTTTGCCACATAGAATGAAATTTTCGAGAGCAAAGGCATAAATAAGAGTAATGACATTTTATCCCTTAAAGTCCTACCATATCTCCAGTAGATTAGTAATCAAAATATGTGGGATATTCAAAAGAATTGCAAAGTATTCACAGTTACATGAAAGAATGCTCCAAATCACTAATAATTAAAGAAATGCATATCAAAATAACTTTGGAGACAACGCCAAGATGGCAGTGTAGAAGCAGGAAACCTCTGTGAGCTCCCCCCATAACCACTTCAAATACCTATAAAATATGATTCTAAACAAATTTTTAGAGTTACAGAAACCACAAAGTGACAGAAACAAATCCCACACTGAAGGCAGCCTAGCAGGAAGTGTCCATCACAGCACTCTGGAAGCCAAGCCCTACCTATGGTTTTAGCCCCAGGGCAGCCCTGACCAGTAGCAGCTAGAGTAGAGTGGATCAGCAGCAACTGTGGCAGTTTCCAGAATTATCAACACAAAAATGCCAAAGACAAAGTAAAAGGTCAGTGTAGAACTCTGTTGGAACTGGGGTGGGGAGAGTGATAATGTCACGGTCTGGCCTCTGCCCCCAGAGAGACAAGTGGTGGAGGTGTGGTGGCCCTGAAGCCATCACAGTCTGGCTGCTTCATGGGGTGGCTAGGTGGTACAGTGAGTAAAGTGCCAGCCCCGAAGTCAGAAGGACCCGAGTTCAGTTCCAGTCTCATACACTTAACACCCTCACACACACACAAAAAAAATACTAGCCATGTAACCTTTGGCAAGTTACTTAACCCCAATTGCCCTCCAAAAAGGCAAAAAGAAAAAAAAATTCTAGGACAGTCTGGTTGCTTCAGAACTCCTGGCCTGCCGATACTAGGGGGACCAAGCAACCATTCTCAGGGGTAATTGCTCATGATTTAACCTGCTTGGATCTAGATCTCTGTCTTGCATGGAGGTCCTGTGTGACCAGGTGCCACAGCCTGTGAAGGCTTCAGAAAGGGCACCCTACTAATAGCCCCAGCAGCTGTGAAAACCCCAGTGATTTCAGACAAAGTGTTCCTCTCTGGAAGCAGAGTTCTACTGTGGCAAAAAGCTCAAAAATCAAGTAATTAAGTGGCAACATGAGCAAGAAAAGGAAGCAAAGCAAGCACAGCACTCAAACCTTAGATTCCTTTTTGGGAGACAAAAAGGATCAAAGCATGGAACAGGAGGAAGACAATGAAATCAGAACTCCTATACCAAAAGCTTCCAAGAAAAATATAAATTGGTTACAGGCCATAGAGGAGCTCAAGAAGAATTTAGAAGACCAGGTAAGAGAAATGAGGAAAAATTAGGAAGAGAAATGAGAATGATGCAAGAAAATCATGAAAAATGTGTCAAAAACCTGACTGAACAAAATAACACCTTAAAAAATAGACTAACTCAAATGGCAAAAGAGGTTCAAAAAGGCAAGGAGGAGAAGAATGCCTTAAAAAGCCGAAATTTTCACATGGAAAAAGAATCTCAAAAGCTCACTGAAGAGAGTCATTCCTTCAGAATTAGATTGGAGCAAATGGAAGCTAATAACTTTATGAGAAATAAAGATACTATTAAACAGATCCAAACAAATGAAAAAAAATTGAAGGCAATGTGAAATATCTCATTGGGAAAACTACTGACCTGGAAAATAAGATCCAAAAGAGATAATTTTAAAATTATTGGATTACTTGAAAGCCATAATCAAAAAAAGAACCTAGAAATCATCCTTCAAGAGATTCTCAAGGAATATTGCCCTGATATTTTAGAAACAGAGGGCAAAATAGAGGTTGAAAGAATCCACCAATCACCTCTTGAAAAAGATCACAAAAAGAAAACTCCTAGGAATATAATAGACAGGTTCTGGAGTTCCCACATCAAGGAGAAAATATTACAAGCAGCCAGGAAAAAATAATTTTAATATTATGGAAACACAATAAGGATAACACAAGATCTGGCAGCTTCTACCTTAAGGGAATTAAGGGCTTGGAATATTGATATTCTAGAGGTCAAAGGAGCTGAGATTAAAACCAAGAATCACCTACCCAGCAAAACTGAGTATCATGTTTCAAGGGGAAATATGGTCATTCAATGAAATAGAGGATTTTCAAGCATTCTTGATGGAAAAAAACAGAGTTGAGTAGAAAATCTGACATTCAGATACAAGAAACAAGAGAAGTATGAGAAGGTAAACAGGGAAAAGAAATCATAAGGAACTTATCAAAGTTGAACTATGTACATTCCTGCATGGGAAAATGATAATTGTAACTTATGACACTTTTCTCAGTATGAGGATAGTTGAAGGGAATATAAATGTTTGTGTGTATGTGTGTATATATATGTATGTATGTATGTATACATACATATATATGTCTACATAGGAGAGCATATTTGCATATGAATACATATGTGATTGTGTGTATATATGTGTACAGGTATACATAGACAGAGTGCACAGGATCAACTGAATAGGAAGTGATAATATTTAGAAAATAAAATTAAGAGGTAAGAGGAATATATTGAGAGGAGATAGGGAGAGATAGAATAGGGTAAATTATCTTATATAAAAGAGCCAAGGGAAAACTGTTACAATGGAGGTGAAGAACAGGAAGGCAAAAAAGAATGGGTCAACCTTACTCTCATTGAATTTGGTTTAAGAAGGGAATAACATACATACTAAATTGGGTATTTTACCCTACAGGAAAGTAGGGGGGAAAGGGATAAGAGAGGGATGATAGATGGGAGGGCAGATTGGGGAAGAGAGGGTAGTTAGAAGCACACACTTTTGAAAAGAGACAGAATCAAAGTAGAAAATAGAACAAGTGGGGGTGGGATAGGATGGAAAGAAATAGTCTTTCACAATATATCTACTATGGAAATGTTTTGCATAACTACACATGTACAACTTATACTGAATTGCTTATCTTCCCAGTAAGGGTGGGAAATTAGGGAAGAAGGGAAAGAATCTGAAATTCAAAGTTTTAAAATCAAGTGTTAAAAATATTATTATTATTAATTTTATTATTTTACATGCACTGGCAAATAAGATATACAGGCACTGGGGTCTGGAGATCCATCTTGCTATACTAGAGAGCTGGAGGGGGATTGAGGGAGGATATAGGAGAGAGCAGATTGGGGTAAGGGGTATTCAGTGGG
The DNA here is from genome assembly GCF_028583685.1 of Petaurus breviceps papuanus. Taxonomy (NCBI): domain Eukaryota; kingdom Metazoa; phylum Chordata; class Mammalia; order Diprotodontia; family Petauridae; genus Petaurus; species Petaurus breviceps. Next base: position 13,528,540 of record NW_027185793.1, on the reverse strand, counting down.
ATTGCTGTTCTGGGGTGGTGGGTAGGGGAAAGACAGGGAGAAAATTTGTAACTCAAAATCTTGTGGAAATGAATGTTGTAAGCTAAAAACAAACAAAATTTAATAATGAAAAGTGAAAAAAAACTTTGAAGTTTTACCTTACAACCTTCAAATTGGCAAAAATGACTAAAATCATGACAATACTCAGTGAAATTGTAAACTAGACTAATACATTGTTAATAGAGTGGTGAAATTGTACAATTATTTTGGAAAGCAAAAATTTGAATGAGGCACTCCATTACTGGGTTTATACCCTAAGGAAGCTATCGATAAGTAGAAAGTCCTTATTTATACACACCAAAAATATTTATAGTAGTACTTTTATCAAAAAGAATTGGAAACAAAATAGATACTCATCAATTGGGGATTGGTGAAACAAGTTGTGATACACAAATGTAATGGAATGTTACTGTGCTATTACACATGATGAATGTGATCAACATAGAGAAGCATGAAAAGATATACATGAACTAACGCAAACTGAAGTAAGCAGAGCCAAGAAAACAACATAAAGAACTACAATAATGTAAATGAAAAAAATAACCACATATCCAAAAATTCAAAAGTAAAGGTAACAAAATGATAAAAAAAAATTAAGCATGATTGACTAAGAGACAGGGGGAAACTCAATTCCCACCTTCTTGGAGATGGGAGGTTCACAGTTGAAGCACATGTCAATACATTTTTGCACTTTTTCCAAATATAATTATTTGTGCTGATTTTTATTTTTTTTCTTTAAAAAATATTATTTTGACTCTCTGAGAGGGGATCATGTATGGGGGAGACTGGGATTAACTATGACAGTGTAAGAAACAGAAAATGCTATTAAAAACTCATTTTTTAAAAAACTCAGACCATAATGGATTTAATAAAATTTATACTTTAACACCCTCAATAAAATTCAACTTCTTTAATCTTATCATGGAACATCTACATTGAAATACAATGGAATACCTCTAAGTCTTTAAAAAAATTAATGATTCTTCTCATTTTGCTATGATTTAAATATTAAAATAAAATTTATCTTTAAAAACCTATGGCTGAGAATCTCAACAATGAATTCAAATTAATTGAGTGCAATCTTTGAGGACCCCTTCAAAAGATCCCAGCTATTGTCCTGATCCTCCTCATCCCCCTTCCACCAGAAATTTGTACTCTAGCTCCACCTTGGCTCTGATGATGAACTTTTACCTTATCTTGACTTGAACTAGGCCTTCACATTACTGCCTAGCCACCTTTCCAAACCAAGCTGCTTGAACTCCAATAATTTTCCTCATCCTACCATTTTGTTCTCCAAATGAATCTTGAACTCTGTCCTAGATCCAACTTGGGCTCTAATAGGTGGATTTTCATCTTAGCTTGACAAATGGTTTCATTGTTTTTTCAGCAAAATATGAGGCAAAGTTCTTAGATGAGAGTTCTAGGAGAGGAAGGAACTATGGGAGTTTTGAGGAGAGGTGAAAAGGTATGCAATAGGCATTGTGATAAGTGGGATAGTGAGTTAATTAGATATGTATAAAAGGATTGCTTTGCCAAAGTAACGTCTTAGCTAAGGTTAATATAAATTTATAATGTACCCAGTTAGCATGGTTTCATGATTTTTTTCCAGCTTTGTTCATCCACATATGAGAAGGAATGAAGGCAACAGATGGTGGGAGTAATCCAAGACTGAGGCTTGTCATGGTAGGATCAGCAATATAATAGGGAGGAAAAGTCTCAAGGACAATGTAGAGTTGAACTGATTCACCAAGGGGTTAAGATGGAGAAGGAAAAAGAATGTAACTAGGGCAGGGGTCATGGCCTTGAGAACTGAGGGGTTGAGAGATTCAGGGTCACAATGCATATTAAGAACAATGTTTGGGGTTGCAAGTCACAGGGAGAGATGGAATGAAAATAAATTGTAATCAGAGAAGGGAATTTCAGAGTTTATGTACATCAAAGTGGTACATTTGTGTGTAATGACAAGATCAAAGGCATGACCATCTTTGTGTATAGCTGACATGGAATGAAAGAGTAGGTCATGTGACATTAAGTAAATTTCTCATAAGAGTATTTAAGAGAGTAAAAATACATTTATTGAAGTGCTCTACTATGAAGACAAGAGTTGAATAGAGAGACTGATGAATTAGGCACTCATTGAGGAAAAGAGTCCTCTGGAAAAGAAGGGATCCTGCCAAATCCCTGCTATATACAAATATGGTCCTCATGACTAAACCAAGGAGAAACAAATGATAGAAAGAAACCATTATCACTAATGTATATTGATACAAAAAAATTTAGTAAAATACAAATGAAACAATGATATCAACACATCGAAAAGATTGAACTTTTTGACCAGGCTGCACTATTAGTAAAGAATATATTCTCTGTACAATATGAGGAAAATTATAAACTTAGTAGATTTTATTAATAACAAAAATAACCAAACTAATCTGACTATATCAATAGATGCAGAAAAAGCTTTTTGATAAAATACACATTTCTATTAAAAACAACAGAAGCATAAAACTTTTTCTTGATGGTAAATATTATCTATCTAAAACGAAAGACCACATTGCTAGGGTTGTTAAAGGTTACATTAAACTTGGCCATGTGGCTAAAAGACATCTTGATCATGTGAATTCATTCCAGGCAATACCACCTTGGCATTCTCTAGGTTCCCAGAATCTCAAACCTCATCATCATTATATATGATGGTGCCTTTAGAGCCCTTTCTTAAAATTAGAAATAAAGTAAGGATGTCTATTAACACCATTATTGTTTAACATACTGTTAGCAATAAAACAAAGAAATAAAAAGAGAACAATTAGAGATGGAGAGGAAATGCATTATCATATTTTGCCTATTATATGATGGCTACATAGAAAATGTTAAAGAATAAATTATTTGAAACAATAACTTCAACAACGTAGGAAGATATAGAGGAAATCAACACAAGACATCAGTATTTTTAGAGATTACCAAGAAACTGAGCCTGAAGAGAGGGAAATAGGAATTCCTTTTGAAATAATTAAATGGCCTAAAAGTCAATGACTCAGGGATCCATCTACTAGGCATATATCCCAAAGACATTTAAAAAAAAGGAGGAAAACACCCAAAAATATTTATAGCAGCTCTTTTTATTACAGCAAAGGGCTGGAAACAAAGGATCACTCACCAATTGAGGAATGGCTAAATAAATTAAAGTATATGTCGATATGATGGAATATTGTTATGCCATAAGAAATGACAAAAAAAAAAGATTGCTACAGAGAAACTTGGCAAGACTTGTATGACCTAATGAAGACTGAAGTGAGCAGAACCAGGACAACTTCTATAGTAATAACAACAATGGTGACACTGGGAAAGGGGTTTTATCTGTATCCCAATGCTAATTTCTATTGATTGAATTATAAAATCTTTCAGTTTCTACTATTTTAATCTGCCTAATGGTAGTTACTGCTAGTCACAGCAAGAATGGTACATTTGGAAAATAAACTGAACAGGTTAACATCCTTTATGTGATCAGAAAAAAAAATTATGAAAGTTTCAGAATTGTAGATGAAGTGTTGTACACCTAGGATTCCAGCTACTGAGGGGACTGAGCCTGGTGCTCACTTGAGCTAGGGGTTCTGAACTTCTGTAGGGCTAAAAGCAATTGGCTCTCTGTTCTAAGTCTGGTACCAATATGATAAGTAGCTGGAGCTGGAAGAAGGGGGTACAGGGAACCACAAGTCAGCCTAAAGAGGTGTGCATTGACCCAGGTAGGAAGAGTAACAAGTCAAAGTTCCTGGGCCAATCGGCACTAGGATCAGGGCCATGAGTGACTGCTGCATTTCCTGGACAGATAGACCCAAGGGGAAAGATGGAAGATGGAAGATGGAGGAGGCAGAATTACTTACAATTACAATTTAACTTATTGGCCTGTGCAAAAAGTGATTCTGGTCTGCAGATAAAGTGGTTTAAGTAGAGTAATTTATTCCTCCATAATTGACAGGTGCTTTTTTAAAAAATTGCATAAAATCCAAAGGCTCTTTCTGTTGCCCATTAAAATTAATTTTGTCCAGTGTCTTGAAATTCACAAACCACAAAATTTAATATTTTACAAACTGAATATTTAACATATAGTATCAAAATAATAGATGTAATCCATAAATTTCATTACTGTGAAAGCTGACAAATGTGTAGAAAACTCTGTCTCTAATACTTATTTTGGTGGAAAAGTACATATTTTGAAAGTTTTTCTTCTCTTTAATAATCTCTACCCATGATCCAGTACAAAGCTACATTGGTCAGAGTTATTTTTTTCTGATTTAAATTGTTTCAAATGCAGACAATGTTTAATAGATATTCCATTTTATATTTGGGGCATTTGATGAATGCCATCGTTTAATAGCATTATTGTAGTTCATATTATGTAGTATTTTCCTGCTTTTACATCTCTTTTGAACCTCACAACAGGTATTATTTCCCCCATTTTGGAGATGAGGGAATGGAAACAGAGAGGAAGTGACTTTTTAAAGAGTTCACAGGAAGTAAGTAGTTGGATCAAATTTTGAATTCTTTTAATTAATTGTCAATACTCATTTCAGAGTAGAATTAACTTCTCATAAATCTGCAAGTACCTCTTCTGGAAAAAAAAGGTTATAACATGCACTACTAGTATGTTCTTTAACATACAAAAATATGCTAAAATACTATTGCAAAATTTTATTCCAACTTCATTCTTTCCATGCTATTTTTTTAATGGACTGAATATGTAGCTCTGTGACATTAGAAAACACTTTCTTTTAACTATTCTGGGACTTATCTACTTTCTAGGAGGGCATCTGGGGCTCAGAAAACACCTGCTTTCCTTAAAAATTATCTGCCAGAATGATTTAGCTTTTTCAATAGGAAAAATATAGAAAAACCCTGAATCCAGATATTTTACAACCTTTATGTCATTCTGCACCCTAAAGGGTTTCCCACAGGGGCCTCAACTTCACAAACTATCCGGTTTAGGGTACAAAGTAGAATAAGTTCCCCTTTTCAAATGTATGTGTATTGAGTGTAGCTCAACTAAAAGAGAATTCAGATCTCTTAGCTAATTTTATCGTTTCCCTTTTAACGTAAGGTGTTTAACTGCATGAATTAAATGAATAGAACCATACTCTAAAACCCTAAAGCCAATCAAAAGTAGTTTATCATTCTAGTTTGCTAGCAAGAGTTGGACTTTTGCCCAAATTGCTTTTGAGCTCTATTGTTGAAAGCGTGTATGAAAGTTAAAACAAAGAACACCCAGTCTTTAACCTAGGAGACCGTCGCCTGTGCCTAGGGCACCCCAGTCCAATTGCACTTTGGAAACGTGTGCAAGTGGAGACATTCTACAGCAATAACAGATTGGATGAAAGAAAAGGGTAATACAATTGTCCCATCCTGCGCCACCCCCACCCCACAACCCATCCGCAAATCCCCACCCTAGTGGCAGGTGGACAGTGTTGCTATGAAGAAAAAGAATCAATTGTCTAAACTCCAAACTGCCACACGCCAGACCTCCACTATTGTGTGCTTTCAATAGAAATGCAAACGAGCAGCGTGTGCCATCCACAATCTGCTCCACTAAGACTCATTATTTATTCAGGGCTTGTGTGGATTTTGGTAAAGTTTTCATTTCTGCCCCAATCCTTATTTATACTTTTAAACATGCATTGCAAATGCCAATTTTTGTTCTCTAAGAACTGGGTGTTAGCAGCAAATAGGTCTTGTTCAATTTCTGCAAGCTAGAAGCAGTATTTCAAGTTTTATTTCACTATTATTTCCCTATTAAATTAAATACTGTTGAATGATTAGGATTTGTCGAATTTTTTTTTTGTGGACCTCTATTTTTTTTTTTTAATAAACAGCAATTTCATTAGCCAAACCAACTTTTCCTTTTCTTTTCTTTTTAAGATTTAAAGGGAGAGATTAAATTTACAGCCTCCAGTCTGCCTGGTAACAGCATAACAAAAGCAGCAGATTTGAGGCATGGTAATCCCTCAACCCCCTCCACTCACAAACACCGCCCCCCCCTCCCCACACGTGGCCTTCTGGCACGAGTCAGCCAGCCTACAGCCTTATTACCATCATAATACTCCCCTGCCCCAGCCAATCAGTGTAAGGAACTCCACCAGCTGTCTTCTCAGCAGTCAGAAAGAACATAAAGAGGCTCCTGAGGAGACTCCTCTAGCATTTTACTTGGTTACCAAAGGTTGCTCTGTCTGCTGGGATCTTATCCATTGAGTAAGGAGCAGCCAGAAGCTTCTTCTCTTCTTTGTGGATAACTTTTTTTTTTTCCCTCTCCCTGAATCATGACTCTGGAAGAAATCCACAGCCAGGAGATGGTCACCGAAAGCACCAATAGGTAATTATCAGCTTGCAGCTGCTAGAGGGAAAGGAAATCCTTGAAGTAGGCTGTAGCCAGGGCAAACTCCTGTAGAGCTGGGGAGCACGTTCTTAGACCCTGAGCTGGAGCATTCCAACCTCTGCAGGGAAGGATGGCTCCCTATTCCACCTGACCTTCCCAAGTGTCTTCCTTTTGCTGTCTCTGCAGGGTGCAGAACGCCAGAAACTTTTGTTCAAATAGCTCTGATTATTTACCCTTTTTAGCAAAAAGAGACCTTACAGTTTTTGGTGGAGTTTGTAGCTACTGCTGAGTAGGAAGAAAGAAAAGGGGGCAGGGTTGGTTTATGGAGGCTATAAGGCAATTGGGGTCCCCTCCTGTGGAAAGGCTGTGGGAAGCATCCACGGTAGTAGCATGTGTTGGGAAGGATATTTGAGAATTTGCACTTCTCTTACCTGTATTCACAGCACCTACCTGATAGCCAGAGAGGCCTTAACGATTTTTCTCCCCTTTCTTATCATTCTCTCACCCATATGCCCTCTTGTGCTGTCCCTGTAGGATGAAGAGTGCCGGGAAAGCATTGAACGAACTGCTGCTGTCTGCCCAACGCCAAGGCTGCCTTACTGCAGGCGTATATGAGTCTGCTAAAGTCATGAATGTGTGAGTATCCTATCAAGTGGCCCCAGAAACATTCTTTTTTGTGTAAAGTGGGGATCATTGCTAGACTACCCAAGAAATATGTAGAAATAGAAGCAGAGGACAACCCCCAAAAAACATTCCCAAAATTGTAATTTCAAAGTAATTTTGTATTCCTTGCCTTGACATCCAGGATCTAACTTTCTTTCTCATGTAACTTTCCTTTCTCCCTCCATATAGCGATCCAGATAATGTGACTTTTTGTGTCCTGGGTGCAGATGAGGAAGATGAAGGTGACATTGCTCTGCAAATTCACTTCACTCTCATCCAGGCTTTCTGTTGTGAAAATGACATCGATATTGTTCGAGTCAACAATATCCAGAAGCTGGCAGAGATTGTAGGTGCTAATGAGGATTCTGGGGAGCCCCAAGACTTACACTGCATCTTAATTACAGTAAGTATCTTTTGACCCTGTCCACTTCTTCCTTATCCAACATAAAAAATACAATTATTGATGTTATCTGTATAGTAAAGTGCTTGTATGTTTTCCCTTTCCTCTTCATTGCAGAATCCCAATGAGAATTCCTGGAAAGATCCAGCTTTGGAAAAACTAAGCTTGTTCTGTGAGGAGAGCCGAAATGTAAATGACTGGGTACCCACTATCGCTCTGCCAGAATGAGTATGATAGCGTAAGGCACTGGGAGGAGCCTTAAAACCTTTGTTGTTTTATCAACTTGGTGCTACACACCTGGGCTAACCAACCAACCAGTGGCTGATTCTGTAGATTAGCATGGAAGAGAAATCCAGAATTGAGCTGCTTGGAATGGTGTATAGTGGGCTGTTGCCAACAGAAGAAAGGAGAGTGAACATACTGTGTACGTGATTGGTTAGTGCCCACCAGTAAGCCTTTGTGGTGCTTCAGCACTGGAGAGGATGACTTACCTTGGAGCTGAAAGAATACTGGAAGTTTATAAATCAGTAAAACTGTCTTGATAAGGAGAACAGGTTGAGGAAAGGGAAAAATAGCTACTAGAAGTTGAAACTGAGCTGTTCAGCAAAAGAAGGGAAACACTAGTTGGGTCATGGACCCTTGGACTTAACTACAGATTACAAGAGAACAACCTTATTTACCAGGGACTTCTGCATTTTTAAATTTGATTATTGCAGTTATCTTGAAAGAAGTGGTGCTCTTGAAGAACTGATGAAAGTTTACAATAATAAACTTATTGAAAATGAAGTTTCCTATTTGCTTGTTTTGCTTTGGGGAGGTAAAACAATTCCAAAAGCATTACTCAACATAAGCCACTAAGAGATTTCAGTTCTACCTAGGCAGCATGCTTGTTTGAATCTTTACATTGTTTGACTTTTTGTGGCAACTCAAGCAAACTGTTCCAGAGAGGAACAAGGTTCATTTCATACTTTTTCCTTTAAGAGATCCAAATATTTTAAGGTAGTAACTAACTGAAAGCTAACAAATGTTTTCTATTCACTTTGATAATCTGACCTTTTGCCTTCCCTCTCCTCTATTCTTTGCTACAAATGGTTATCAGTATGTCTGGCACTGCATACTTAATAAGCTCTGCTTTTGTGGTAGGTGGTCTTTGTATTCTCCTCGAGTGATCTGACAGACAATTCCCTAAGGAAATATTTGTGTCATAAAGCAACTATTGACGTATTAAGCACATCCAGCAATGATTGCAAAGGTAGCTGTATCAAAAGCATTACAGTTGATATCCATATTTGATATTGCTTTTAGGTTTTTTCAATTTTTTTATTTTTTAATTAACAGTCTATTTTCTCCCTCTCCATTAAAAAAATAAAAAAAAATAAATGTAACAAGTCTGAATAGTGAAGCAAAACAAATTCCCACAATTGTCCATGTGCCCAAAATGCATGTTTAATTGTATATCCCGAATCCATCACTTTCAGGAGGTGGGTAGCATGCTTTCTCATAAGTCCTCTGGAGTTCTGATTGGTCATCATTTTGGTGAGGGTTTTTAAGTCTTTTCAAAGTTGTTTGTCTTTACAATGCTAGATAACTTCATAGGAGCATGAATTGCTCAATATTGTTCTGTCATCATGGTAACTGAACAAAGATTTGAGCAAAAAATGGCAAGGCATTACATAGACATGATTAATTAGGTTTTTATTATTTTAAATTTTAATATTTATTATAATATATAATATCATATATTATTAATATAATAATAATTAAATTATTAATATTAAATTAATTAAATTAACCACTTACATCTGATTTAACTATTTTGAGTTTTCCTCTTCCTTACACAAAAGGACCATTATTCACAAATCTATTTGCAGTCCTACAGGCTTAGTTGTTGGATTTTTTTTTTCTAAGTTACTTTTTAAAAGTAATGTGGGATTTGTTTTATTCTCTTCACCAGTGTGGGAATTTTTGGTGTGGAAAATTTGCTACATGAATGCAAATTGGGAACATCTGTAATTTACGGTCTTCAGAGAATTTTGTAGTGTTACTGAGAGGGTGACTTGTCCATGGTCAACCAATGTGCCTTAGATCTCTGAATACAGATCCCTCTGACTCCAGGATTCACCCTCTATCCACTAAGTTTCTTAGAAGATTTGAACAAAAAATAACATATGGTTAAGAAACAATATGATTAAACTTCAACCTTTATGTTAGGCTAATATTTTATAACAAGTGTTCATGTGCTAATTTTGTATTTCAGTCTGCTGGCCTTCAGTGGGGAATGATTTTTGTTTTGTTTATCAGGAAGACCTCAATTTTTTTTCATAAATAGTATTTTTTCCAGTTACATGTAAAAATAGTTTTCAGCATTCATTTTTTAAATAAAATTTTGAGTTTTAAATTTCTCCTCCCTCCCTCCCTTCCATCCTCCTCTTCCCAAGATGGCAAACAATCTGATATATGTTATACATGTACAATCATGTAAACATCCTTATGAGTCATGTTGTGAAAGGAAAACATGAAAGGCAAAAGTCACAACCCCCCCCCCCAAAGGCTTTTGTCTGCATTCAGACTTCATAGTTCTTTCTCTAGATGTAGATAGCATTTTCTATCATGAGTCTTTTGAAATTGTCTTTGTTGTATTTCTGAGATCTAAGTCAATCATGGTTGATTATCACACAATGTTGTTGTTACTGTTTACGATGTTATCTTGGTTCTTCTCACTTCACTCAGCATCAGTTCCTGTAAGTCTTTCCAGGTGTTTCTGAAATCTGCCTGCTCATCATTTCTTATAGCACAACAGCATTCCATTACATTTCTATACGACTTGTTCAGCAATTCCACTAATTGATGGGAATTCCCTAAATTTCCAATTCTTTGCCACCACAAAAAGAGTTGCTATAAATATATTTGTACATGTAGGTCCTTTTCCCTTTTTTGTAGTCTTTTTGGGATACAGACATAGTAGAGGTATTGCTAGACCAAAGGATATGCACAGTTTGATAGCCATTTGGGCATAGCTACAAATTGCTCATAGTTGGATCAGTGGACAACTCCAGCAACAATGCATCAATTTTCCCACATCTTTTCCAGTGGAGAATATTTTCAATGGACTTTGCTTGCCTTGTCAATTAATTACAGGCAAAAGTCAAGAAGAATGTTTATTCATAAAAGATAAGTGGACAAGATGCATGAGAGATATGCTGTGAAGATGGTATAACTGCTCACATTATTGGAACTCAGAATATAGGTTAATTGAATTGTATGGGTGATACACCCATACAGTTTTTGATACACCAAATTTCAAAGTGTAAGGGGAAAAACAGAGAACTAAATAAGCTCAAATGCTGTAACCTGATATTATCATTTTTCCTTTTTCCATGTCTTTTTAAAAGAAAATGTTTCTTTTTTCTTAAAGATGAATAAAATGTACCAGATTTTTATTGGGATCTAATTTACTTGACCTGAAGTCTACACAAACTTTGAGTTTATTTATTAAGTCTACTTAGACTTGGGAATTATTTTGACATTTCATGCTAGAACACGTAAAGTATCTGAAATTTGGTCAGCATAGTAAATTATAGGTTTGAGAACAACTTCCACTAATACAGATTGCAACCTGTTTATGTTGCATGAGATAAATATTAAATGGCTTTCCCAGGGTTACAAAGCTAGTAAGTTACAGAAACAAGAAATAAACCCATGTTTTCCTAAATTCAAGTCCAGAACACTATTTACTGTATCACACAGCCTCTTGGGTTTTCATGATGTGGTGGTGGTGGTGGGAGTCAGTGGTAATGGTGGTAGTAGCAGTAGTAGTAGTAGTAGTAGCAATAGCAGCAGCAGCAGTGGCAGTAGTAGTAGTAGTAGTAGTGATATCTGTGGTATATGGTTTAATGTATGCTGAGCAGCATCCTGGTGTCTAAGTGTATGCACTTAAAATTGGTCAGTAGTCTGAAAACGAAGATGGTAAGAATAAAAGGAAACAATATAGTTCACGTATATCCTACCATTAAACAATCCAATAGCTAAATAACTCACACCTTAGACAAATCATAAATGTAATCCAGATACCCTTAGGGATGAAAATGAAAACTTTAAGAGCTCTATGGTAAGAAATCCCCTTTGTCAGGAAAGCAAAAGTGAAACTTTCACTCCTAAAAGTCTCAAATGCCTCAGCCTGAAGAAATCCCCTGAGGGACTAAAGTGAAACTGACAGATTTTTCCTCTAAGGTAAACACAAACAGGCTAAGCACTAAAAGGGGGGTGAAGGTGGGGGACAGAGGACACCTTAATGTAAAGGAAGAAAAAAAATATACTCAAACTGCCAGCTGATTTAAAAGAAATGGTCCTCCATAGCAAGTCCCTGAAGGACTAAAGTAAAACTAACATATCTTGTAACTAAAGTTAAAAAAAAAAAAGTAAGCAAACTAGAAATAAAGGAAGTGGATGTGGAGGAGAGAATGTGAAGAAAGATCTTTAGTTAAATTGGCAGTTGGTTGTCAAAAAATAAAGAGTATGGAGGGGAAAGGGACTTTAGCCTCTCTCTTCCTCTCCTTCAACTTGATCTCTCCCAGAAGAGGAGTGCTTCCCTCCAGGGGTTAGAAAAACGACCTTCTTTTCTTTTCTCATCCAAAGGAAAGTGCTTCATCTAAAGTTGAATACAACAGAGGACAACTTTGGTGTCTATAATGAAGGAATAATCCCTAAAGAAAGAACAAAGGGGCAAAAGAAAACACTTCCACTTTGATTTGAACCCTAGAATAATGGTGACCAAGAGCTCAACTCCCAAGACCTTAGTAACAAGAATGAGTTGTTGTTTTTTAGGACTTTTATAATGCTAAGGATATGCAAAGCATACATTCAGTAGAGGAGAATAATTTCAAAAATACCCATAATAATTTAAAAATGTATGGGAAAAACAATGTTCAAAGGAATTAGAATTTTTTTCAAAGACATTATATGAGTTTTAAAAATATATAAAAGAAATGAAAGCTACAGAGGAGAGAACTTACAAAATCAACAGCTTGAAGGGAGAGGTACAAAATCTTAGCCAAGCAATGAGTTCCCTAAATATCAGAAAGAATCAAATGGATATTGATGATTCAAGGAGATAAGTATTTGAGAAAGCAATTGATCTGGAAAATGGATCAAGGAGAGAATTTAAGAATCATAGGATTAAGAATCATACATGACTTCATGACATAAAAAAGAACCTGTATATCATAGTTTAAGAAAGAGTTAAAGAAAATTGCCAGACATATTAAAATAAGAGGACAATGTGAAAATAAAATGAATCCACCAATTGCCTCCTGAGTGAAGCCCCAAAATAACCCCAAAATGAAAACTCCCAGAAATAGGATTGCCAAAACCTGGAGCTTCCAAACAAAAGAAAAATACTATAGGAAGCCAACAAGAATTCAAATATCAAGGAACCACATAAGGATCACCTAAGATTAGCAGCTATCACTTTAAAGTATTGAATCACTTGGCATGAAATATTCCAGAAGTCAAATGACAAAGATCTACAACCAAGAACAATTTACCCAGCAAAATTTAGTATCATCCTACAAGAGAAAAAAAAATAGACCTCCAATGAAAGAGAATATTCTCAAATATTACTGATAAAACAACCAGAGCTGAAAAGGATCTTTTAAATATAAAAATGGAAATCAATAAAAAAAGAATAACAAGAAGGTATTTATAAGAATTAACTATTTACTTTCCAATGGAGAGAAGGAATTTTAAAAGATTCTTTTAAAATTCTATTGTCACAAGGGGTCACAGAGACAGTCGTATGAATTAAAGACCTGTAGAGTTTTGTTATGTTTTAAAGATATGAACAAGAAAAAAATAAAAATGTAAAGAGGATGCATTAAGGGAAAATGGTAGAAAAGATGGGGGAACTAGTTAAGAAGTAAAGGGATTGTATAGAACTATATACGAAATAGGAAAGGAGAAGGGGAGTGGGAATCACTTGAAAAAGTGATTCAAAAGAGAACAGAATATAAATAAATGAACATGAAGAGTTTGGTGTAGAAATACACTAAACACACTAAGGATACTGATAGGACAGGGATATAAAATAAGGAAAAGGAAATATAAGAAGGAAGATGCATTTGCAAAGAAATTAGTCATAAATAAAACAAATCTTAAGGTTGGAGAGGGAAATAGTGAGAAAAATATGAAAATACAAAAGGTTACAATGTGAAATAAATAAGAAGAGAGGATTGTAGCAAAGAAAAATTATCAGAGAATAGAATAGAGGAAAATAAACAATTAACTATCATAACTAGGATGTGAATATGAAGAACTCATAAAACAGAACAAATTAGAAAGCAAAATTCAACAATATGCTTTTGCAAAAATACATTTGAACCATAAATGTTACAACCGTCTCACAGTCTGGGGCAGCCGGGCCTTACCTTCCTCATACTTCTGTGCGCAGCAGGACTTGGGCCCGCCACGTTCTCTGAGAACGGAGTCCAGAACCAGCAGAGTCAAAGAGTAGCAAGACTTTATTCGGCAGGTTCTTTTACAGTTATATCTTGACTCCTCACTCCTCTCTGAGCTTCCCCACTTTTATCTCCCTTACGCCCCCCTTCTCCTGAGGCAGAAGTTGCCAGGGCACCAGGTCTGAGCTAAACCCAATGCCACAAGTCGGGAGGCAATGGAGCTCTCTTCCTGGAACAGAGCATATCTCAGGGAATGTCTGAGTCTCCTCCACAGTGCTTACACAGCAAGGTCAGCATGTACTTATCACTGCAGAGTCAGCATATTCCGGGTCTCATGTCTCCAGGGGAACTACGTGTACACCCCCTAACATGTCCCCTTTCTTGTTTAGCGCAGAGCGCCTACAAATTGTCATGAAAGGGTTGATGAGGGGGGAAAACGTACAAAGAGGTCAGGGTGGTTTTAAGGCAGGGGAGGAGGAAACAAAGAACAAGGAGAACACCAAAAGAAATAAGGGGAGTTACTAACATTTGTAACCATCCCTTTGACTTAGATTGCCAATTAATTATATCTTGAGCAGTCTTATCAGGAAGAAGATCCTCATCAGCGACTTGAGAGATTACATGAGCTAATTGCCACAAATCATCAATATCAGCAGATATAGAATTATTAAGGAAAAGACCATTCAAATGATTTCGAATGGTAGGCCAATTATAGCTAGTTTGATTATTCCATTTTAGAGCTGTGACACAGATCACAGAATAATGATGATCACACTGTAATGCCTGTTGTACTTGGAGAAGATCCACTTCATCCCCAATAGCGATACTGGCAGACTCCAGCTCTTTTAACATTTTATAGAACTCTTGATCAATCCGTGCCTGCTTCTGAAATCCTAATGAAACATTTCTTGCTGATTCATTAACAAACTTAGCTTGTACAATTTGATTTTGCTATTCGGATACAGATAAAGCAAGAGAAACAGAAAAAGCAATTAAGGAAACTAACAGAGTAACTACTAATGTTACACAAGAAAGGCATCGTTTCTTTCTTACTAGTATTCCAGTTCGTTTATCTTTCTCTTTTTGTAATATATCAAAAACACGGTCTGCCTTTGCTCCATACCAGCCTTTACTTTCCACTGGAAATAAGGCATACCTGGTCTTAGTTATAATTACTACAGTTTGATTGCCCAATTTATAATCAATACATTCACCAATAGTCCAATTAATACATGTAACATTGCAGGTACCTTGTTCTCATTTTATATTCAACTTATGTCCCCACATGAAAAAGTAATTCCCTCCCAAACATGCGTGTACCCACAACCAGTGTCCAATGGTGGTGTTTACTGACCAAGCAAGCCCCTGGATCAAAAGCATGTCACCACATTCCAAAAGCAGTTCCCAGTTCTTGTGTAACTATCAGATGATCCATGGCCTCTAGGGCCTTCCAAAGTCCTGTCCAGGGTTGTCCACGTTCAGGATTCTATACTGGGCCAGGCACTGCATCATAAAAGGTGTTATTAACCAGATGCCAAGATTGCACAGTGTCCCAGCATTGTCTCCAATGAGCACTACAAGCTTCAAGTAACAGTCATCCTCCAGTAGTGTTGTCCACCCTGCAGGGGTTCCCATATGTCCCACGCACCAAGGTAGAATTACAGGTGGTCCCGTTTATCCCTGGCATGTGTACCTGATGTTTCCCCATACCAGGTACCTGAATGCTCAGGGTCATATTGGACAGGGTGACACAGTTCTCTTTTGATGTGTGGGACCAGCAATAAGGCTTTCTAAAGGATAATCTGGTGAAGTGGAACTTTACCAAGGTTACAATTCTGTTAGAACCCTGAAAATTAAATTCCTGTCTCAGCAGTCAACTCCTGTTACCCATCCATACAGGCTCCTGCACAGCTTCTCCCCAAGCAACTATTCTAGGCCAAGGCAGTTCCAGCATCATGGCCCAATGATGTTCTAGAAGAGCCGCATTAGGGAGGAGGTTAAGGAGTATCATCATTCTTATAAGACGTTTCATCTCCTTCCTGGTGCTCTTGTTCTTGCGCTTTCCTCTCTTTCCCTGCGGGGGTCTTCATTGGTGACGACTAGATTTCTGGCACCCGCCTACTTGGGACCCAGATGGTACCATCACCTGTGGAAATACAAACAAATCCTGGCCCCCATATTAGCACCTGAAATGGCCCCTCCCATGCTCCATAGGGTGTTTTATACATTACCTGACTTCCTGGGCTGGCAGCTGCTGCGGAAATTGCTCGTCTAAGATCCAATTTGACTTGAGTTAATTCAGAAGACTTTGAAATTTGAAGGAAATTATATGTATATAAGGCTTTATCTATGTGTCTTTGTCTCACGAGTACTCTTCCCTTTCTTGTTTAGTGAGGATTGCCTTAAGGGACTTGTTGGCTCCTTCTATTAACGCTGACCCGTGGGATTGTAGGGAATGCCTGTCATATGGTGGATTCCCAATTAAGAGAAAAAAGTTGCTAATTCTGAAGAAATGTAGGCAGGGCTATTATTAGTATTCAATTGTATCAGAATGTCCATAGAGGCAGAAAACTATAACATATGGTTACATAGAGTAATGTGATCAAAATAAAGGTAAGCTAAGGTAGTTTTATGAATATTTTGGGGAAAAAATGGGAGGAACTTGAACTTTTGATTAATACTTACATTAATTAGATAAAGAGGCCTAGGAAATGAAGAATGAAATGTTATTTTGAGTGTTCAAGTTTAGCAGTATCAATGTGTTGGCATATGTAAAAAGAATATTTGTTATCTGACTCAATATTAAGGGAAAAGAAAAATCATTCAACAATAATAGCATATCAGAAAGCTGTGTCTAGTGGGTAGAAGTAAAGTGAATATTAATGACTTTATCATTATTAGAATTAATATTAATATAATTACAATTAATTAGCCTACATTTCCAGGAAACTGATAGACAAAAGAAGTTCCTGACTAGAACTTTATAACTGAATAGTAGATCTACATCCTTGTGTAATGCCAAGCAAAGGCAACTTCCCAAGGTTCAAAATACCAGCATAGGTGCTCTCCATTTTATTCAGTGACAAATTAAGAACAGAGAGAATCAACATATTGCATAATTCAAAATACAGCATTTACCAAGTGTGATTCAATAATGTCCAAGTACTACTCCACCCCTGGACAATTAGATTCATTTAATCAATCACAAAGTCCCTCTTCTAAATACTACTCTGCCTAGGCTGTACATTCATTTAGTCCATCACAAAGCCCCTATTCTTAAATGGAGATTAGCTTCCAGTCATAAGTAAAGTACATTAATTTGTTCAATCACAGAGCACAAAAAGGTCAAAAGTTCCCCACCCTTGGATCACAATTGAATCTACCCCAGAGTTACAACAAGCTTAAGCACAGCATTTAATACCCAAATGGAGGTCTTTTCTTCATCTTGACCTGAGGCAAGTTCTCAGCAATCTTTGTCCCTGGGGAGACAAAGCTTAGCAAGGCCACAAGATACATTGCCAGTCTCTTCATTAATTCATTCTCTATCTGCAGAATAGTCCTAGGACCCCTGAAAACATTAGCAAAACCCCCTTCCAGGATTTCTGTAAACATACAACAAGAAAATCCTTCTTCAGGGCTTTTGAACCAACAGCAAGGTTCCAGAACCTCTGCAACAACAGCACTGTCCTTCACCAGTGGACAGAATTCACTCTCTGTCTGCAGAACAGTCTCAGGAGCTCTGAACCAACAGCAAGGTTGCAAGAACTCTGCAACAACAGGACTGTCCTTCACCAGTGGACAGTATTCACTTTCTGTCTGCTTAACAGTCTCAGTAGCTCTGATCCAACAGCAAGGTTCCAAGACCTCTGAAACAACAGGACTGTCTTTCACCAGTGGACAAATCTGGCAAAACAACATCAAAACAGACAGACAAAGTACCAGCATAACAGCCATGTCTCCTCAGTCCTTTGCAGCTCTGGGTGGAAGCTCTCAAAATTCCTGGGCAATTCAAAGTGGCCCTCAGCAATCCTCTCAGTCTCTCTAGGACTCCAAGGGTGCTGCTTCCAAAAAGTTCTTCTGTCTTTCTCTTTTCTTGTGTCTCTCTAAACTTACGTCACCAACTCCTCCCAGTTCAGCCCTCTCTTTTCATGTCAACAAGTCCATCCTACAAGTGGGATTCACAAGCTCTGGGTTTTAACACAATCAAACCAAAAACCAAGCCAATACAGGGGGATCTTTAAATTTCATTACTATTACACTTTGTTAGACAAAGTTTGTTTATCCTCTGATTATATTCACTTTGGAAGAAAGAGATATTTCAAAAATTGAATCTTTTACTTATATGTCCAGACACTAATTTAACTCTTGCCTAGGCTATGGAATGACCATACATTGAAATCAAAATAACAACATCTGTTCTACTTTACTTTAACTGAGCTATATGTTGTTTTGGATATCTTAAAAACAAAAATAAAACTTTTAAGGGTGAAATTCATTTAAACTAAATTGGTGTAACATAAGTAACATAGATTCTTAAGGTATTTATTGACAAACATTGCAGAATTCTTAACACAAAGCTTTTAATCAAAAAAGGGATAGAAATTGAATCTTCATATTGGCAACAATTAAGAAGCTGATCAAAGTACTTACAAAAGCTATAAGTATTAGGATCCCTCTAAACAATGGAGATATTATAGAGTGAGCTTAAGTAGTTTGTATAAGTTACTGTATATGCTCTAATTCTTGATAAAACATAATATTAGGTTTCCCAATGAGCTAACAAAAAAGTTTATATCTTTTACTGACTGATTATTTTGATCATAGTGATGGGGGGTAAAAAACTGGATCCCAAAAGGTTCAGCAGATATTCTGATCTTATCCAAGACCAGAAAACCTGCAATATCGTCTGGAAAGAATTCAAGGTCTCAGGCTTAATTGGAGTGAGAGTTGTAGAAGTTTATTGTTACACTTCCATGAGAAGTGGGCAAGAGTCCTTTAGGGGACCTGCCAGTGAGAGGGGTACATGCTTTTACTTTTCAAGGGTAGGACTGCCATTGTCAGGGCTGGCCTGACAGGAGGGGCCTCAATGCATAGACAAAGGTCAGAGCTGACCAAGAGGAGCATGTGAATAGATAGTTTAGATAAGATTTGGGCCAGGTCGTTAAGGAGATAGAAGGCAAGGATAAAGGAGGGTGTGGGCCAGGCGATTAAGTAAGAACAAAAGGGGTCTAAGGGTGTTGCCTAGGTGGAATGTGGGATAGGGGGAAGGGGCAGATATCAAGGGTAGGAAAGGACAAATTACAACTTCACAGACTGGTTTTACAAGTTGGTCCGAACTAGACCCCAGGTACCCCATCAATAGAAATTTTTCTCTATAAAGAAAATAAGATGTGAAGTAAATATAATATTAAATGCTTTTTATTTTAAGTAGCAATTTTTCACCAATCACAACTCATATCCAATCATATGTTGATTATATTCCTATGGAGCTGTAATAAACAATAAAGATTTACTAGGGTTTTCTTACATAAGGAATTTCATTTAATGTTTTTCTTTCTCAATTGTTAGAAATCCTTTTAATATTTTGCAACTTTCTTAGCAAGTCAGATTCATTGTTTAGAAACAACACAACAAACAAGTTCCTTTCTTAGGCTGAATGACCTTGCCTCTACAGATAGTTTCCTTGACAGTTTTACGAAATAAGAATAACTGAGATGGACTTTAGGGAGGGTTTGGGGGTGATTCACCTGCTTCATCAAATCTCATAAATTCAGGAGCAATGGTCTGAAGAGTAGAAATAATCAGAATAAAGTTCTTACCAGTCTCCTCTTTCCACATAATCAATTAGCAATTTTAAGTTTTTAGCATTCAAATAAAATAACTCAATAATCGTACAAGTTTCAAATAACTGATATTCAAATTGTTTTAGTTGTAACCTTCTCTCTAACTACAAGTAGAGGTGTAAATAAATACCTTATTTTCTATATGGCATACATAAATATATATGTTGTAAGTGACATAACTTTTTAAACAAGTCCTTTATCATTTAGTTCCAATAAAATTCATATAAAAATTGCTTATCTAACACTATTTCTGGCTTAGAATGATTCCTCAATTTTTTAAATGAGAGAATTTTACTACAATTTAGGAAGACCATAATAACACAATGACATTGTGGCATTGATTATATTTCCAAATTATCACTTGCAAAAATTATTGATAGAAAATTGGGCTCATCAAGATTTTTCTCCTCTCCTCATAGATGCAAAGCCTGATTGTATTTAGGGGTTTTTAATGGAGAGGTTCATCTGCTTGCTTAAAGGTGTGGTCTTCAATGCCCAGGGTTGTTGCTAGTGGGGTCCTTGATAAATTCAGTATACCTCCTTTCTTTTACCAGATTGGGGAGGGTAACCTAAATTCCTTATTAGTCTTCTGAACTCTCTTTTAGCTAATCTGGGACAAGAGGCTTTAATGAATTTTTGTAAAATGTTTTCAGCTGATTTAATTTTTACTCCTGTAAACTTTATTTATGTGTCCACTCCTTAAAAAAAAAACTTCTTTGAAAGTGATAGCTTCCACCTCTCTAGGGAAAGTGATTTGTTTTGGGGGAGGGGAGTGGCGCCTACGCCCTCACTCAAAAACCTCACTTTTCTTATCAAATCTTAGAAAATATTCCAATTTGCCTAAATGCCAAATAGTAAAATGAATTATGACTTATCTTTAGCATCAAATTAGGAGCAACACTTTTTACTTTTCACATGAATTCAATTGACTTACAGTTTCTTTCTGATATACAGATTTATTTTTCTAATAAGTGAGGCATGAAATGCTTGTTTGCATGCCCCTTCAATATGAGGGAAAATTTCCCTTATTTCTTATCACCTTCTCCTCACTCCACTTGGCCAGAGTAGAATGAAGAGGAGGAGATTTTCAAACTTTTAAAAATCTTAAAACTTCTGTTCACACTTTTTAACGCAAATAGTTTATGCCTGATACTTCTTTCTATACCCTATAACTTAATATAACCATCATATAATCTATAAAACATTTTTCTTTCCTTCTTCTCTCTCCTCAGGAAGGGGTAGGGAAGGAGATAAGAGAATTCCAAGAAAAGTCCAGCTGCATGTTGAACCTTACAGGGTGTTAGATTACTCACTCACTCACACTCTTTCACACAGAAACACATAGACAAAACAAACAGAGAAAATAACAGGAAGAGTGCACTCAGAAATTGTTAGAGATTGTTTACAGAAATTAGACATTATGCTTGATCCTAGGTAAAATGTACTTGATCATATTCTTTTTATCTGTTTCCAACAAAGACAACTGTATCACAGTGAATGATTTGAGCCACCCCTGGCACTTTTTTTTTTTTTGATGTTAAGCATATCATTAATATATTCCATAGAAAAAATACAGAAATAGGGAAATGCTGGAGTTCCTCTTCTATTAGTCTCTCACTTCTCTCTCTCCTGGCTGGCTCCCAATTTACCAAATAAATTATTTGTTCCCCTACTATGCCCCATCTCTGTCCATCCACCCCTAAAGAGCTAATCCACGGGGATACTACCAAGATTTTTTGTATACAATAGCAAAGATCTTTCAATGGCAGGGTAACTCCTTGACCTTTTACTGCCTTAAATAACTGCCTTGCCCAAATCTCTGGCTCCTCTGGCTTAATCATGGGAATGTTACCCATCTTCCCACTTAACCTTCTCTAGTCTCTGGTTTACAGGGCACTCCATCTGACTTCCCGAAAAATAGGGGTCCCGTTACTCACCACCCCCTTCAAGTCTGTGTTTCAGGTGCTACTAGTTACAGCCGTCTCACGGTCAGAGGCGGCTGGGCCTTACCTTCCTCCTACTTCCATGCGCAGCGGGACGTGGGCCGGCCACGTTCTCCAAGAATGGAGTCGAGAGCCAAGAGAGTCAAATAGTAACAAGACTTTATTTGGCAGCTTCTTTTACAGTTACATCTTGACTCCTCACTCCTCTCTGAGCTTCCCCACTTTTATCCTCCTTCTGCCTCCTTTCTCCTGAGGCAGAAGTTGCCAGGGCACCAAGTCTGAGCTAAACCCAAGGCCACAAGTTGGGAGGCAATGGAGCTCTCTTCCTGGAACAGAGCATATCTCAGGGAATGTCTGAGTCTCTCCACAGTGCTTACACAGCAAGGTCAGCATGTACTTATCACTGCAGAGTCAGCATATTCCAGGTCTCGTGCCTCCAGGGGAACTGCATGTACATCCCCCTAACACATAAACACAAACATTTAAAATAAGAGGTTGGAAAAAATGCATTATGCTTCAGTTGAACACAAAAAAGGCAAGGACAGGAAATATAATTTCAGATTGGGAACCAACACAAATAGGTTTAATTAAAATAAGTAAAGAGAGAAATTACATTTTTTCCTGAAAGGTAACACAATGAATTGATTTCAGTATTTAATATATATGCTTCCAATGGATAGCTTCTAAATAGTTAAAGGAAAAATTAAATTAAATACAAAGAGAAATAGACAATAAAACTTTAATAATGGTGGGCAACCTCTATATACTCCCTTTCAGAAATAAACAAATCTAACAAAAAATAAACAAGAAAGAAATTGAAAATCTAAATAGAATTCTAGAAAAATAATGTAAAAGACTGTGACCCTTAATGAATGGAAAGAGAAAAGGGATATACATATTTCTTAACTGTGAATGGCACAGTTGTGAAAGATCATATCTTGGTACATAAAAGGCTCACAAACAAATGGAGAAATGGGAATATTATACATATATTTTGCTCATATAAATGCAATAAAATTATATAAAATAATAGACCTTTAAAAACTCCTTAAAATCAACTGGAGAATAAATGGCTTAACCAAGAAAAATGGGTAAGTCAAAATCATAAAACCAATAGATAATTCAATTAAAAATAATAATGAAGAGATAGCATTCCAAAATTTTGGGCAAAGAACCAAAGAAGTCCTTAGGGGAAAAATTATCTCCAGATACTTTTATTAACAAAAAGGAGAAAGAACAGATCAATGAGTTGGAAGTGTAACTAAAAATACTAGAAGAAAACATTTTAAATGTCAATTCAATACCAAAATAGAAATACCAAAAATTAAAGAAAAAAATTTAGAAAATTGAAAGCAACCAAACATCAAAACAATAAATAAATATAAGAGCTATTGGGTGGGGGAGATAAAATATATACATCATGAGCTAATCTGATTAAAAAGAAGAAAAAGGAAAACCAAATTACCAGTACAAAAAAGGGAATATTAGAAAGACCAAAAATTTAATTAACTACAGTTGTCCTCCCTAGGGAAGATGAGTGACTTCTTCAGTTACCAAACCCTACCATACAATCACTGGCAGAAATCCCCCATTTGTTTTCATGAACATCTCTTCCCAAAGGAACATTCATCAGTGGTGTCCTTTCTACCATCAATCACGACCTCCTTTCAAATCTCTCGCCTTACTTCTTCTCCTACACGGCCATGGGCTCTCTTCTTCCTAAGATCAGAGGAGCCACTTTTCACTCATTGTTAGGCCTTGACTTGACCAGAATACATTACTAACTCTCCTCTCTTCTCCTCCTCTCCTATTTTCCATGCACCCTCCCTTTCTGTATTTTAATACTATAAAAATCATAGATTCATCTATACTCAGACATTGAAGATTTACTCCATAATGCCGCAGGTAAACCTTCCTACCATTACCTCTACCTGACTATGACCTTCACCCCTATCTCCTGGGTACATAAAGAAAAAAGACTCTCAGTCATCTCTGCTGTCACTCTGTTGCTGTTAAGGTCCTTGACACTACAGATTTAAGTTTTTCTGTTCTGCTAATTGATTTTGTTGTTCACTCCATAAATTCATCTTTTCTCTTTTATACCACTCAGGAAGAGCATACTGTGGTTCCATGCTCTATTTAAAGATACTTTAACTTGTTTACAAAATCTCAAATCCATATTCACTTCTGCTCATAATGTTTCTCTTGCTGATTTTTATATATACTCAAGGTCTTCGATTTTTCTTCCTCCTGAAATCTTTACCAATTTCAACCTTCCACCTGCCCTCCCCCCGTACTTTGTCCTATTGCTCTTTTTTCACTCCTTCCCCTTTGGTTTTGATTTTGTTGGGGGTGCCTTGTTTAAAGCATCTCAACATCCTCCCATACTGGGCAATTCACAGTTCACTAGCTTAGGTCCCTGCTGTAAGTGACTTGGGATGAATGGAGGCAGGGGGAAGTCAGGGTCCAAACTTGGCACTGGGATCTTTCTGTCAGGATTATCACACGGAGTGTCACATAGTCCTTCATACATGATATTCTTTCCTTTTTTGCTCTTTATTTCTCTGGTCTAGTAATACAGAGTGCTGCCAAGCTGCTGCTATTGTATCTTGGATAAATTTCTTCCATTTGCCTTTTGAATGCCCCTAAAACTGAGAGGAGGAGGAATGGGATTTGGAGGGTGGGTTTGAGCTAAATTTTAAGCCCTGATGTATTCTATCCTGTTTCTTTTGTTCCCTCATCCTTCTGCAGAGTTTTGTTATAGCAGAGAACACCACTGTGGTGCTGGTTATCAGGGCCTCAGCAAATGTCTGCAATTTTGAGTTTGCATCTTGACAGTACTGGAAAGAAAGCAGGGAGGGGTTGAGTCAGCTAGTTCAGCAATACTGGCAGAGCATGCTGGGCATTGTTGGAGGGGAGATTTAGTGAGCTCAAGTTAGGTGTTAGTTCAAGAAATTTTTGCCATCTTTGGTTTTGGTGTCCTAGATCCTGGAAATAGCTGAAATGGCTTTATCTCTGGTGAATAATTTCTGTTTTGGGGACTTTTTAGAAGTCATGCTGGCTAAATAAAATGTCTAGTCCTCTATCTTATTGGTCACTTGAGTCATAAGTCTTCTACTGTCTTTTCTTGATCCATATATCCAAAATCATCATATAAGACATTTATGATGATTAGTTGGTATACTCTGCATAGCACCAGCTGTTTCCTGATTCCATGTATGGGATTAGTCACAGTGCAATACAATACTCTGTTACATAGTTCTAACTTCTGCCCTTGCCTCAGTAGTAAGATGCCTTCTGCTGACTGGAACTTAATATCTTTAGACTCAATCCCTTGCTTTTTGACCTGTGTCACTCCTTAGTCATTCATTAGCCATCTGTTTTTTGTTGCCAATCTCACACAACTACAGCAGGAAGCAAAAAAAAAACGATTAAAAAGCATGCTTTACATGTATATTGCATATCTGTCTGGCAGAAGTCCCAAGTTTTAAAATATACTTCCATTGGATTATAATATAACTCCTTTCATGTCAGTGTTGTTCTCATTACACACTCTAGGGTTCAGTAGCATTTGGGAAATATTATCTCATACACATAATCTTTCTCTGTCTCTAGTCATCATAATTGACCATTGCTGATACCCATCTCTGGCAAGCAACATTCAACTTAGTATTAGTCAAAATATAAGTCAATGAATTATTATTAGTCCATAGTTGAAGTTTTGCTCCATATAAATAAACTTTGAGTCTATGATTGATAGAGCATTTGAAAGTAAAGTAATAAAGCACATTGTGGAGATGTTCACTGTCTTTCAAACTTCTGCTGGAGAATTCAGTTGACATTTGGAGACCATCACTCTCTTGGTACAGAAGGGCTCCCAAAACTACCAGACTGAGCTCTGTGTAGAGGACAAAAGGTTTACTTGTATCTTCATAATTCAATAGCAGTACATGGGTAAGGTAGTCAAGTCCAAAAACCTTTTTTCTCACATTTTTCCTTATGTATTTCCAAAAGGCTTTGGAAGTTTAAAACACTTTTACCTGTCTTGATATTTTGTTTCTGGATCCCTTCAATCCTAAGTGGATGAGTGAGAACATTCAATTGTTTAGTAATACTAGCTAGTTCTTTTCTTTTTCCTTCCTTCCTTCCTTCCTTCCTTCCTTCCTTCCTTCCTTCCTTCCTTCCTTCCTTCCTTCCT
>NW_027185793.1:13494650-13502628 GCF_028583685.1 Petaurus breviceps papuanus | reverse complement strand
CCTTCCTTCCTTCCTTCCTTCCTTCCTTCCTTCCTTCCTTCCTTCCTCTCTTCCTTAGAGATTCTTCTTATCTCTTTTCTCTTGATCTTTTTTTTGTTCTTCACATTTATCTTGTAGTCAGTTTATATTGTTTTCCTGGCTATGTTTATTTCATTTTGCATTAATTCATGTCTTTCCATGATTTTTAAATTCTTCTTATTGAACATTATTTAATGATGGATAATATTTCATTACCTTCACACACTATATATGTAGCCATTTCCCAAATGAAGAGCATCTTCTTTATTTCTAGTTCTTTGCTGCTATGAATATTTTTGTGTATATTTAACCTTTTTGTGTCTTTGATCTCCCTCTCTTCTATAGCTAGCAGATTCTAAGTCAAAGGATATAGATATTTTAATTACTTTTTATTTAGCATAATTTCAAACTGTTTTCCAGAACCATTCAAACACCACCAATAGTGTATTACTGTCTCTATTCTCACATCCCTTCCAACAATGACTAGTGTCATCTCTTGTTATCTGCAAATTTGCTGAGTGTAAAGTATAACCTCTTATTTCTCTTATTGGTAATTAGGAGAATTTCATATGATTTAGTACAAAATTCTCATGAGAGCTTTTGATTATGATTCTTGGTCTTAGTAACTTGTATAATTTCCATTTGTAAAGATTTCTTCCCAATGACAACTTCCTTGTTTTTTTTTCCATCTTGTTCATTTAGGAGCTTTACAATTCCACAGAAACAAAAATTATTTTATCCATATTGCTCCTATCCTTTTTATGGTTAAGAAATCTTTACCAAGCCACAGCTTCTTTGAAAGATACCTATTATGGAGGGGGAATAACAAAGATGGTGGAGAAAAGGCAAAGACTTGTTTGATGTCTCCCCCAAACCCTTCCAAACAACTTTAGATAATGCCTCAAAACAAATTTGGGAGCAGCAGAACCCACAAATGGATAGGATGAGACAATTTTTAGACTGAAGACAACATAAAAGGTTGGCAAGAAAGGTCTGTTGCACCAGAGTGAGAGCAGAATATAGTCCAGCTGTACCAGCACAGACTGGACCCCAGCAAACTAGTAGTAGACTTTGGGGGTAAAAATGAATGACAGCAGTGGGCTTTCCTGAACTTCTCAGCACACAGATAGTAAGGTAGGGGTCAAAAAACTGGTCAATAGGATGTTAAAAGGGCGCCCTTTGCTGACATGAGGACAGGCCTCTGTTACATTTTCCATACTTAGATCTGAGTCACAGGCCTGGGTATCAATCCCAGGGCAAGGATGAACATAAGCACACCACAGCTTGAAGCTACAGGGGAGCTAGGACTATGGTTCAAAGGTAAAAAAAGAGTGTTTGTGGTCACTCAAAGACAAGAGCACAGTCCAGGAGAGTAGTAAATACCCCTCTCCCTAAATCATACCACCTTGGAGAATGAAAAATTTACAATTCCCCAGAATTATCTCTGAAAACAGCTACACAAAGTATTTGAAGCTTAGGACAGTGCCTCTTCCATTCTTGAAGCAAAGCCACAGTTGAGCATAGAATTAAAATTCAAGAAGTAGGCTGAATAAAAATAAGTAAAAATCATGAAATATTCCAAATACAGAAAGTATTATGGTGACAGGGGAGATCAAAATACAAAGTCAGAAGACAGCAAAGTCAAAACTCCTACATCCAAAGCCTCAAAAAATATGAATTAGTCTGAGGTCCTGGAAGAGATCAAAAAGGTTCCTAAAAATCAAGTAAGAGAGGTTGAGGAAAAATTGGGAAAAGAAATGAGAATGATGCAAAACAAAATTATGTAAAAAAGAGTCAACAGCATGATAAAGGAGGTACAAAAAATACTGAAGAAAATAGCACCTTAAAAAACAGAATAGGTGGGGCGATTAGGTGACACAGTGAATAGAGTATCGGCCCTGGAGTCAGAAGAACCTGAGTTCAAATCTGGCCTCAGACAGTTAACACAAAAACTAGCCATGTGACCTTGGGCAAGTCACTTAACCCCAATTGCCTTCCAAAAAGCAAAAAAAGAAAAACAAAATAGGTCAAATGGTAAAAGAGGCACAAAGAGGAAATGACAAATAACTCAGGCATAGAAATCTATCTTATGATACAGGAAAATAGGAGAAAGGGAAAAGAGAAGGGATGGGGGGGGCTGATAAAAGGGATGGTGGGTTGGGGGAGGTAAAACTCAAAAGCAAAACTCTTTTTTCTTCAATTTTATTTTATTAAATTTGTTTACCTACTTTTAGTTTACAAAGTTCAGTTCCAAAGTCCCTTGTATTCCAAATTTTCTCCCTTTCCCTTTTCTCTCCCCTCTCCCCTCAATGGTGGCATGCAATCAAATATAGGATCTACAAATACCTTCACATTAAGCATTAGTCAGGTTGTAAAGAAGAATTATAACCAATGAAATGAACAGTGAGAAAGAAGGAACGAAAAAAAAACTAAACACAAAAGAGAGGGCAAGTAGTTTGCTTCAATCTGCACTCAAACTCTGTAGTTCTTTTCTCTGGATGTGGATATCCCTTTCCATCATGAGTCTTTTGGAGTTGTCTTATAACCTTGCATTGCTGAGAGGAGTCCAGTCTATCAAAATTAGTCATCACACATATGATGTGTCTATAATTGTGTACAAAGTTCTCCTAGTTCTGCTCTCCTCACTCAACATCAGTTTATATGAGTCTCTCCAGGTTATTATGAAGTCTGTCAGCTCTTCATTTCTTATAACACAATAGTATTCCATTATATTCATATACCACAACTTGTTTAGGCATTCCCGAATTGATGGGCATCCCCTTGATTTCCAATTCTTGAAGCAAAACTTTTGAGAATGGACAGGATGAAAGGAGAGAGAGTAGGCTAAATGGGAGGAAAATAGAAAGAGTAGAAATGCATAGTAATCATAACTGTGAAAAAAAATTACAGTGAGTTTCTCTGCAAAAGAACTCATTTCTCAAATATATATAGAACAGAGTCAAATTTATAGAAATAGGAGTCATTTTTTAACTGATAAATGGTCAAAGGACATGAACAGGGATTTTTCGGACAAAGTAATCAAAGCTATCTATAGTCATATGAATAAATGCTCTAAATCACTATTAATTAGAGAAATGCAAATTAAAACAACTCTGAGCTACTATCCCATATCTATCAGATTATCTATCATGACAGAAAAGGAAAATGATAAATGTTGGAGGGGAGGTGGAAAAATTGAGACACTAATGCACTATTGATAAAGTGGTAGAGTAGGTTGGAACTATGCCCAAAGGGCTATAAAACCATGCATACCCTTTGAACCAGCAGTAGCACTACTAGATCTCTATCTCAAAGAAATCATTTGAAAAAGGAAAAGGACTATTATTTGTAGCATTTCTTTCGTGGTGGCAAAGAATTGGAAATTGAGGATTGTCCATCAATTGGGGAACAGCTGAACAGGATGTGATAGAATACTATTGTGCTATAAGAAACGACAAACAGAATACTCTCGGGAAAACCTGGAAAGACTTACATGAACTGATGGGGAATCAGGAGAACAGTATACAGTAATAGCAATATTATATGACGATCAACTGTGAATGATTTAGCTACTCAGCAATACAATGATCCAAGAAAATACTGAAGAACATATAATGAAAAATGCTCTCTATCTTCAGAGAAAGAACTGATGGAGTCTGAATGTAGATTGAAGTATGCTTTTTTTATTTTTATTTTTTAAAGCAATTGGGGTTAAGTAACTTGCTCAAGGTTACACAGCCAGGTATTTCTGGGTGGGTGCTAAGTGTCTGATCCCCAGGTCATCCCAACACTGGAGCCAGTGATCTTACTCGCTGTGCTACCTGGCCGCCCTGAAGTATGCTTTTTTAACTTCATTTTTCTTTTCTTTTGTCTATGTTTTCTTTCACACCATAACTAACAAATATGTTTTGCATGATTGCACATGTATAACCTATATCAAATTTGCTTGTCTTCTGTGGTATAATGTGAGTGGCATAAGAGAACTGAGCAAGGGAGAGAATTTGGAACTCAAACGTTTTAAAAATGAATGTTAAAATTGTTTTTATGTGTAATTAGGAAAAATTAAATATTAAATTAAAACAGAAAGATACCTATCATGATTCTAATTTTTATGGAAAGATCTTTAAAATTCAGACTTCATTTGCATTTTCATCTTATTGTGTAAAGTTAATTTAAATTAATTTTCTAAATTGATTTCAAATTTTCCTATTATTTTTTGTCAAAAAGGAAATTCTTCCTCAGTTATTTTATATTCTCAAGATATGGAACATTGAATTGGGTTTAATTGTTTCTCATTTATTTACTTGCTTTAAGAAGTGATTAGTCTGGGGCCGCCAGGTAGCACAGCGAGTAAGAGCACTGGCCCCAGTGTCGGGATGACGTGTAACCTTGAGCAAGTCACTTAACCCCAATTGCTTTAAAAAAAAAAAAAGAAGTGATTAGTCTAATTAGTGTCTCCCTAAAGATCATTTTACCTTCATTGTACAATACCTCCACCCCCTTTTCTCCCTGACAACAGCAATAAAGTCCCTGGTACTCAAGAGGTGAGACCATCAAATAATTATTTGTAAGACTGAGGTCAGGGCATGAGATCTTTTAAAGGAAGGCTACAGCTTGCTCCAGCCAAATAAATATCAGTTTTTCCTCATATGGCTCCAGTGTCTAAGTCAAGATAATTTCCCTTCACCCATATGAGCTTTAATCAGTAGAACCTGCTTCCACCTCCAAAGTGAGGTCACTTTCCTTCCCCCCATCTGTAGCAGCAAGCACCCCAAGCGTCCTCAGGGTTTGCAGCTACCACAGGTTCTTGGATCTGCTTTGTTAAAGGAAAGCAACTCAAAATGGGTTAACAAGCTTACTTTAATCAGTCAGACATATATCATTTACCTTGTTCAGGAGAAAAGGTCAGCACCCTGAACCTCAAAGTATACAGGCATAATTATCAAGACAGAAACATCAAGTAGACAGATTTCCAAACTGTCCAACCATTACATCCATACCCAGTCAACATCTGGGTTTCCACATTCTGGGTTTTTCAAAGCCCGGGGACTCTCAACAACGGCTTCCCAGAATTCAGATCAAATCACAAAACACTTCTCAAAGTGAGTCCCAAAACAAAGCTACACATCAGGGCTTATATAGCCTTCTCCTGGCTCAGAGAATGTAACAACCTTATTGACTCACTGGACAATCAAGAAGTATCTACTGAAAAACAAGCCTCCCTCCCCAGGCTTCAGGTGCATTTTAGCCTAGGGGCAGGGAAGATCTTTAAAATTTACATTTCCATTACACCATCCCCACTTCCTTCTCTATTTCCCCTCCTCCTCACCTCTGTAAGGCACTTTTCTGAGACCACAGAGGTCACCTTCCTCTCATTGCCGGTCCTTGATCCAACTCCAGAGAATTGCTCACTCCTCTCTATCCTGCTGCTTCCCTACACCTCTTTTATATACCTTTCGATGTTGTAATGTATCACAAAAAAAGCCATGATTCACCTGTAGGCAGAGTATCACAGGTTCTGTTCATAATGCCCCTCCTCACTGTTTTCTCTACCAGGTTTCTCTTTTCACCCTGTTGCCTTGTGTACATTTAGAAAGAAGTCTCTTACTGTCTCTGCTCTCACTCTGTTCCTGTTACTATGCTTGCTTGTTGCATTCACTCATTTCTGTTGTTTAGGGTATTTAAGAGGCATATAATCTCTTCAGTTTTTCATTTCCAAAAATGTTTCAAAATAGTCTTTATTATTGAAGTCCATCTTTCACCCTATATAGTCAAGCTCAGATTTGTGGGATAGGTCACCCTGGAATGTATCCTGACCTCCATTGCTTTTCATAGTATGTTATTCAATTCCTTCCTCCTTTTTCTAACAGGTGAGGAATTGTCTTACTTTTTTCAAATGCCCTTTGCTTTGTATTTGAAAATCCTTCTGATGGTGATATCTTGTAGAATTTGTCTCAGAGTTCAAATGTTAATTATGACTATTGTGTATCTTAAATTTTGCTGCCTTGGATTTTTGTTTTTCTTTGCCTTTTTTCTCTGTAGAGATCTCTGAATTCTTTCCTTTGAATTTTTTTTCTATGTTAAGAAGTTCTGGAAAATTATTTTCTATTATTTGCTTAATATAAGATTTTTTGTTGCATTGTAATCTTCTAGAAGACCTATGATCCTAAGGTTGTCTGTTCAGTATGTTTTGCTTGTATAAGTGAGAATATTTTTTAAAGTCTTGCTGTTTTTTTGTTTCTCTTCTTTTACGTTATTCTTTACTTCTGTGTAATTGCACTTCCATTTTTCCCTTTTGGTGAAGCCTGTCATTTCAGATTCAAGTTTTTGCTATGCAGACATAAATTCAGCTCTCATCATTCTCTCTTTTAAAACACTCAGAAATAGCATGTTGTGATTCTTTGTTCTCTTCAAATTCTACACAGTCCTCTGTTTCATCAGGTGTTGGATCATTTGCCTTCATTTTTCAGTATTTATTTATAGATGCCTTAATTTGTTTACTAGATTTGGGGGCCATATTTCCTTCTGTTGTTACTGTTTTTCCTATTGATTTATCTGTTATATTTAAATTCTTTGAGTTTTATTCCTCCTTAAATCTTTAGTACTTTGTCTTCCCTTCTTCCCTCTTTTTCTAGTTATTATTCACTTCCCAACAGCCTCGCCTCTGATTATAGTTTTCTTGGGATCTGGATCTCAAAGTGTCTCAGCCTCCTCCTATGCTGGGCAATTCACAGCTCACCAGTTTAAGACTCTGCCTCAACTGACTTCTGGGGCACTTGAACTAGCCCCAGCTAGAATGCTGTGCTCTTTTCCTCGGGTTTGATGGATTGTTTCACAGCATCATGCTGGCTGTCAAGGCCAGGGCAAATTTCTGTTGATTTGAGCCTACATCTCCAGACATTGGAAAGAGAAAGAGGGGGTCAGAGTGTAGGGGATGGGTTTTAATTTAAGCCTGTGTCTTATTCTTGATTCTGCTAGTAGCATGAGAGATGGAGGAGGGGTACTAAGTGATTTCAGAGTCAGTAAACATTCAGAAAATTAGTGGGTTGAGGAAGTAGCCTTATTTTGGAGTCTGGGTGTCCTAGACCATGGAGGCAGCTGCAGTTGTTTGGTGCATAATTAGTGTTTTGGAGAGGTTCAAAAGGTCACAGAAACCAGAGAATATGTTTAGCCTGCCATCTTGTTGATCATGTGACCTAGAAGTCTTCAGCTCTTCCATTTCTCTCTCTCTCTTTTTTTTTTTTGAATGAATGAAAATGTATTTACTAGATGCTCAATATATACTAATCAGTGAACTAAGCACTGGAGATACAAATACAAAAGTAAAGACAGTCTTTGCCCTCAAGGAACTTATATTCTAATAGAGACAACACACGGTGTTGAGTGAAAAGCCAATTTTTTGTTGTTATTCAGTACTTTTCAGTTGTATCAGACTCCTTACAACCGCATTTGGGGTTTTCTTGACAAAAATACTGGAGTGGTTTGCCATTTCCTTCTTCAGCTCATTTTACAGATCAAGAAACTGAGGCAAACAGGCTTAAGAGACTTGTACAGGGTAGCTAAGCAGTATCTAAGGTGAGATTTAAACTTCGGGAGATGAGTCTTCCTGACTTCAGGCCTGGCATTGTATACACTGTGCCACCTAGTTGCCCTGGGAAGCCACAGCAGAGTAGATTAGCATATCCCTTTGAGGATCAAGAGCAGAGTTGATTTGATCATGGTTCCAGATTTGAAAGAGGTATAAACTTTGTTAAGACTGCTGTTATAGAGGAGATGAACTGGGGAGAGAGAGAGACAGAGTGGGTGCATGCACATATTTTATCTATCTACACATGCATTTCATATATGTACATATGTACTATATGTATGTGTAGATAGATGATATGATTGATAGATAGATGATAGATAGATAGATAGATAGATAGATAGATAGATAGATAGATAGATAGATAGATAGATA
>NW_027185793.1:13476057-13494640 GCF_028583685.1 Petaurus breviceps papuanus | reverse complement strand
ATAGATAGATAGATAGATAGATAGATAGATAGATAGATAGATAGATACTTTCCCTTGATTTAGCACTGATGGAGAACTTGCCCCCAGGCACCTTTCCTCCCAGAGCTTTCCCACATCACCAGTTTCTGGAAGACAGCTAATTAAAGACAAGCTAATA
The DNA here is from genome assembly GCF_028583685.1 of Petaurus breviceps papuanus. Lineage (NCBI taxonomy): Eukaryota > Metazoa > Chordata > Mammalia > Diprotodontia > Petauridae > Petaurus > Petaurus breviceps. Next base: position 13,494,483 of record NW_027185793.1, on the reverse strand, counting down.
TCTTGTCATTGTCTCCACTGGCCAAACAGGAAATGGAGATAGATACCAAGCCTGCATTGCCTTCAGTCCTTCCACTTCTAAAGGAACAATTGCCTCTCTGATGATTTAACTCTTTCTCCTCAAAGTCTTTTTCTTTTCGTTTCTTTATTTTCTTTGTCCTCCTCAGGTTCTTCTATTCAAATGCTCCCTCATCACTTCTTTATTAAACTCAAGGCTTTTCTTTGGTTCATGTTGCTCTCCTACTTTTTCCCTTTTTTTTTTTGGAGGGGGGAAGGCAGGGCAATTGGGGTTTAGTGACTTGCCCAAGGTCATATGGCTCTTGTTAAGTGTCTGAGGCCAAATTTGAACTCAGGTCCTCCTGACTCCAGGGCCAGTGCTCTATTTACTTTGCCACCTAGCCACTCCCTTTCTTTTTTTGTAGCCTCCAAAATTTAATTCTGACTTTTCCCCTCCATGGTTTCAAAGCCCAATGATTCTTTCTTCTTTTTCTTCCTCTCTTAGTTTAGTTTGATTCCTTATCCTGCTCATTCTACCTTTTATCTCAAGCCTGTACTTGTCTAAAGTTATATGTATTATGGAAATTTTATTCCTTTTTTATAATTTTGGTTTTTCAGAGACATTAACTAAAAGCCTGTCTTCTTTTAATGTTAACCTCACCTGACCAAAGACTTTTGATAAAAAGCAAAAAACAAAAAAGGAGTTTGAATTCCCCAAAGTAATTTAATTATTTGTTATCTCCCTTATGTAAGGATTTGCCTGATACTAATGTTCATGATTATCTTGGTGACATGTAAATCTTCCCTCTCAATCAGCCTATTTGTGAACCTTCTAAATATAGGTTAATCTGTAGCCTAACTTAGTTAGATTTGTTTATGTATGGGATTATGACTGTTTAACTAAATTTGTTCAGCAATTAAGAGGAGTGGGATTGGGGAGGAAGGAATTCTGTTTTGGACTTGACGATTTTAAGATGACTATGGAAGATCCAGTTCAAAATGTATAATAGGCAGTTGATGACATTACAATGGAATTCAGGAGAGATACCAGGGTTGGATATATAGATCTGGAAGCCATATTCATAAAGTTTACAGTTAAACACATCAAGTCCAGTGACGTTACCCAGAAATTGTAAAGAGGGTCCAGGATTGAGGGTTGGATGGTGCCCATATTAGGTCATGTGATATAGATGATAAACCTGCAAAAGAAACCAAGAAGGAATAGTCAGACAGATAGAGAAACAAATACCAAGAGGATCACTAACCTTAAGGAGCTTACATTCTAATAATATAAGTAGGCCAGACCTGGCTCACGATGGGCTTGTACTTCACATTCAAGACTGAAACAAATTGAAACATTTACAGCCCAGTTAGCAAAAGGAATCAAGTTTACTTAGCCATAATAAAGGAATGACGTTCATAAGTTTGAAAAGCAACTCAACAAAGATTTGGTCTTGATTTCCTGTTTCTTTGTTGTCCATGATAATCTGTAGGAGAAAGAAGATGTGCTTCTAAACCCTTTTTTTCTATTTAGGTATTCAGGAAGTGTTAGACCTCAAAACCAATTGAATCTTGAGGACAGTCTTAGTACCTTTTAAGGCACAGAATTATCCTAGCCCATATTGTAGGGCATATTGGTATATGTACAATTCCTCTCACCACAGAAGTGTAAGGCAGTAGAGCAGAAACCAGTAGAGAAGGAGAAATTGAAGATTAAAGAGAAAGGGACAGGATATGACTGAGAGGAAAATCTGCTGGAAAAAAGGGAAAAGGATGGAATCAAGGTTATAGGCAGAGGGAGTGGCCCCAATGAGCCACAATGAGGAGAAAGTCACACCTTCATGAGAGACTTCATGAGAGACTGGTTCCTTAAGTCAAAGGAATTATCTGTTCCTTTTCCTTTCTCATCTATTTGTTATGAATAAATTTAATTGTCCTTTTTCATCTTTATTTTACAAAAAACCTTTTGATGTCAGAAAGTTAAGGTCAAAGTTCTCCATGAGAATATAAGTTCCTTGTGAGCAGGAATTTTTTTATTCATTATACTTGCAATTACAGAGCTTCACATATAGCACTTGGCACACATTTAATAAATTATTGTTGATTGATGGGATATTTATATCTCTTGCTATCTGAATGAGGAGGCAAAACTAAGACAGGTTTGAATCATTGAGTATAAAGAATACTACTGAAGTTGCTCATGGCTAGTTTTTTTCAGTGTTTTACTGGATCCAGATCTCTGCCTTACTTCACACCATTCTGTCTCAACTTTGGCCATTTTTCCACCTCTCCCTATATATACCACTTTGTCCTTAGAATTGCCATGAGCTTTAGAGTCCCCTTTCCACTTTCTATGCCTGCTTTTTATCTCCCCTTTATGTGTCTGTCTTCCCCCTTTTAGAATATAAGTTCTTTGAGGGCAAGGATAATCTGCTTCTTTGTATTTGCATCCCTAGTATTTAAAATAATACCCAACATAGTAAGCTTAATAAATAAATGTTCTATCTTTTGATCTATCTTCTATCAGCTTTTACTTTCAATTGTGTTTAAAACTAATCATCAAATTTACCATTTTTCTGATTTTTTTTTATTCAGTTGGATTTTTTTCAATGACCTCTTTTTTTGGGGGGGAGGGAGGGCAATTGGGGTTAAGTGACTTGCCTAAGGTCACACGGCTAGTTTTTGTGTTAAGTGTCTGAGGCCAAATTTGAACTCAGGGTCCTCCTGACTCCAGGGCTGGTGATCTATTCACTGCGCCACCTGGCTGCCCCTTCTATGACCTCTGTCATATTTCTGTGACAATGGAAGAAGGACTAGGTTAAGCATCTAGAGGCTTGGCTTCTAGCTATGGTCCTGCAGTCAGCTCTATTGTCTTGGACAGATTAGAGATTTACAGAATAATAAAAACTTCAGAATTGCAAGAGACAACCTCAGTTCAGGTAATCCAATTTACCTTGAACAGGAATATCATGTAACAACCCACAAAGTGGATTAGTTATGTAGCTTAGGTAAGACCTTCAGACCTTTTGAGGAAGATCATTCCACTTTGAAACAGCTCTAATTACCAGGAAAATTTTCCTTACATTAAAAAAAAATGTGACTTCCACCCATTTCTCCTACTTCTGTTCCCAAGGGTCATGTTAAAGAAATCTGATTACTCACATTATAATTGGCCATATAACCCAAACACCAAATGTATGTTTACCTAAAAGACTACTTTACTGAGAACTTACACAAAACATGAGCTCACACAAAGGTCAGAAGAAGTGCAACAAGGACACTCTGGAGTGTATTTGAAAAATTTGAATATCAATTATGAGACACGGGAGATGCTGGCACAGGACAATTCACCTTGGTATGCTTGCATCACAAAAGTGCTGTGCTCTATGAACAAAGCAGAATAGCAGTAGCAAAAAGGAGATGTGACATGTATAAATTTAGAGACATCTCCATCCCAAATGTTGTGCCCACCCCATGGTAGATCTTTCTATTGGACTGAGCAGCCGCAGCTAAACACACTTGTACTCCAACTCTGCCTATTGCCACACCATGTGATATAATCTAGGGAGGTAGCTTCTAGAAAGGTGTGATGACATGATGACATGATTGAACAGCACTGCTCTTTGGTTCAAAACACGTTCAGATATTTCTAATCTAAACCATATTAATATTAGTAACAACAGCCACAGTAATAATTTTAAGGTCTTCAAAGCATTGTACAGTTATTATCTGCAAAATAGCCACTGGACACAGATATTATTATCTCCACTTTACAGATGAGAAAACTGAGACAGGAAGAGATTGTGACACACAGTTAGTAAGTTAGTAAGTGGTGAGTGTCTTAACTTAGAATTGAACTCAGAACTTCCTGACTCCAGGTCCAGGACTCTATCAACAACACCATCAAAATCTTTTAACAATTCATCCTTGAAGGAATTGATTTGACTTGTAAAGAAAACACATTGGAAAACTCTACAATTAGCCTAAAACAACAGAAAGAGAAAAAATTGCTGTTTTTCTCTAGTGGATCCCTAAAACCAGAAAATGTAGCAACTAAAGTTTTAGGTGTTACGTGAGAAATCTCCTCTCTGAGTTCATGTGGTAGTAACTACTGCCAAATATATATGCCAAAATACAGAAATTATACAGGTAAAAACCTAAGCTTTATTATTATGCTCAGACATAGGTTCAGACCTCAGAGAAAACCTGAACAATTATTAGGAGTCTAATAAGGCTTCTTATAGGTAAAATTATGTCAGTAACAGCATTATGCACTCTTGTTCATTTTTCTTGGTCCATAAAAGTTAAAGAAAAGATAGATCCATAATACCATGTTTCCTTCAATGTCATAAAAGTTGAATGTGCTTAATCAGAGTCACAATCTCAAACATCCGTTAAGGGACCAATCTTTATCAAACAAACTTTATAGGTAAACTGTCTGCAGATTATACTATATTTTTCTGATTCCAAAATAGGCTGATCGAGGGGGAAGATTTACATGTTGCCAAGGAGATTAGGACAGATGAGTTTCTTCTTATGTCTTCTTATCTAAAAAATGCCTAGAGCTCTTTTAAAAAATAAATGTATTTTATCCTGAACTTAAAAAATAAAACAATTTCTATAACATAGTAGAATAGAAAAAATACATAATTGTACATGGACTGCAAATCTATTATATACAACTTGCTATTCCTTTTAAATATATAATGAAATTATCATGTAACTTTCCCCCCTTCTTTCCTTCTTCTCCCCTCACCACCTTTCCCACTGTAGACATGGCTATAATTAGGCACAAATAAGTATACATACATACATGCATAGATATATGTATATTGTTATATGTACTTTACATATGTATATAAAACTATTCTATAAATACTTTTATTTGTCAGTTCTTTCTCTGGATGCAGACAGCATCTTCCTTTATATGCCATTTGTAGTTAATTTGGGTATTTATAATAGCCAAAATGACTCATTCACTCAAAGTTACTCTTAAAACAATATTGTTGTTACTTGTATACAACATTCTCTTGGTTCTACTCATTGTGCTCTTCATTATTTCATGCAAGTCTATCCATGGTTTTTCTAAGGTCATCAAGCTCACCATTTCTTATGCAAGTTGTGATATATGGATGTAATGGAATACTATTGTGCAATAAGAAATGATGAACAGGCAGATTTTTTTAAATCCTGGAAAGACATGAACTGATGCAAAGTGAAATGAGCAGAACTAGGAAAACTTTGTACATGGTATCAGAGCATTGTGTGATGATCAACTATGAATGTCTCAGCTCTTCTCAGCAACACAATGAACCAAGGCACCTATAAAGGACTTATGAAGGAAAATGCTCTCCATATCCAGGTAAAGAACTGATGGATTTTGAATGCAGATCGAAATTTTTTTTTTTCACTTTATTTTTCTTGTTTTATTTTATCACTTCCTTCTTTCACAACTGTGACTAATATGGAAGTCTTTTTCACATAATAGTACATATATAAACTACCAAAACTGTATATGACTTTCAGAAAAGGAGAGGTGAGAGAGGGAAGGAGAAAAATTTGGAACTCAAAATCTTGTAAAAATAAATGCTGAAAATTTTCTGGACATGCAACTGAGGAAAAATAAGGTACTATTAAGGAAGAACAAAAAAAAGAAAACCCAATTAAAAAAATAAAGAATCAGAAATCCTGAATATGATATTCTGGAAGGCAAAGGATAAATGCTTAAAGCCAAGATTTACATATGCAGAAAAATCTAGTAAAATGTTACAGGGAGAAATAAATTTTTAATGAAATTGAAGACATTCTTCTTTTTAAAAATTTAATTAATTTATTTACTTTTAGTTTACAACATTCAGTTCCACAAGCTTTTGACTTCCAAATATTCTCCCCCTCTCTCTCCTCCCCCTCCTCCCTATGGCAGCATGCAATGCATTATAGGTTCTACAAATACCTTCATATTAAACTTTACTGAGGTTGTAAAGAAGGATTATAACCAATGGAATGAATGAGAAAGAAGGAACAAAACAAAACAAAAAAGAGAGAGAGCAAGAATTTTTACTTCAATGTGCATTGAGACTCCATAAATCTTTCTCTGGATGTGGATAGCCCTTTCCTCAGTTACATGTCCAGAAAATTTTCAGCATTTATTTTTACAAGATTTTGAGTTCCAAATAATCATGAGCCTTTTGGAGCTGTCTTATAGCTTTGCATTGTTGAGAAGAGCCCAATCTATCAAAGTTAGTCATCACAGATAATATGTGTCTATAATTGCGTACAATGTTCTACTGGTTCCACTTCTCTCACTCAGCAACAGTTTATATGTCTCTGCAGGTTATTATGAAGTCCATCTGCTCCTCATTTCTTATAGCACAAATTATTTAGCCATCCCCCAATTGATGGGCATCCCCTTGATTTCCAATTCTTTGCCACCACAAAAGAGCTACTATAAATATTTTTGTACAGACTGGTCCTTTTCCCACTTTTATTATTTCTTTGGGATACAGCCCTAGAAGTGGTATTGCTGGGCCAAAGGGTATGCACATTTTTATAGCCCTTTGGGCTTAGTTCCAAATTGCTTTCCAGAATGGTTTGATCAGTTCACAACTCCACCAAAAATAGATGTGTTCTGATTTCCCACATCTTCTCCAGCATTTATCATTTTCCTGTTTTGTCATCTTAGCCAATAAGACTGGTGAGATGTAGTACCACAGAATTGTTTTGATTTGAATTTCCCTAATCAATAGTAATTTAGAGCATTTTTCATATGATTATAGATATCTTTAATTTCTTCCTCTGAAAACTGCATGTTCATATCCTTTGACCATTTATCAATTGGGAAATGACTTGTAGTCTTATAGATTTGACTCAGTTTTCTGTATATTTTAGAAATGAGACCTTTATCAGAGACACTAATTATAAAAACTTCCAATTTTCTGCTTCCCTCTTAATCTTGTTTACATTGGCTTTATTTATACAAAAACGTTTAAATTTAACATAATCAAAATTATCCATTTTGCATTTGTAATGCTCTCTATCTCTTGTTTGGTCATAAATTCTTCCCTTCTCCATAAATCTTAAACTTTTCCTTGCTTTCCCAGATTGCTTACAGCATCAGCCTTTATATCTAGATGACGAACACATTTATACTTTATTTTGGTGTACAGTACAGTGTATGATATTGGTCTATGCCCAGTTTCTGGGATACTATTTTCCCAGCAGTTTTTGTCAAATAGTGAGTTCTTATCCCAGAAGCTGGGGTCTTTGGGTTTATCAAGTAGTTGATTACTATAGTCATTGATTACTGTGTCTTGTGTACCTAATCTATTCAACTGATCCACTACTCTATTCCTCAGTCAGTATCAAGTACTTTTGATGACTGCTGCTTTATAATATAGTTTAAAATCTGATATGCTAGACCATCTTCCCTAGCACTTTTTTTCATTAGTTCTCTTGATATTCTGGACATTTTGTTCTTCCAGATGAATTTTGTTACTACATTTTCTAACTCTATAAAACAATTTTTTGGCACATTGATTGGTATTGCACTAAATAGGTAAATTAATTTAGGCAAAACCATCATTTTTATTATATTAGCTTGACCTAACTACAAAGCAACTGGTGTTTTTCCAATTATTTAGATCTGACTTTATTTGTGTGAAAAGTGTTTTGTAATTGTGTTCATATAGTTCCTGGGTTTGTTTTGGGAGGTAGACTCCCAAACATTTTATGTCTACAGCACTTTAAATGGAATTTCTCTTTCTATTTCTTGCTGTTGGGCTTTATTAGAAATATATAGGAATGCCAAGGATTTATGTGGGTTTATTTTATATCCTGCAACTTTGCTAAACTTATTTATTATCTCAAATAGTTTTTTACTTGATTCTCTAGGATTCTGTGAGTAAATCATCATATCATCTGCAAGGAGTGATAACTTAGTTTCTTCTTTGCCTAATCTAGTTCCTTTAATTGCTTTTTCTTCCCTTATTGCTATAGCTAACATTTCTAGTACCAAATTTAATAAGAGGGGTGATAGTAATAGACATCCTTGTTTCTCCTCTGATCTTACTGAAAATGCTTCTAGCTTATTCCCATTACATATAATACTTGTTGATGGTTTTAGATAGATGCTACTTATTATTTTAAGGAAGACTCTATTTATTTCTATGCTTTCTAGTGTTTTTCAATAGGACTGGATGTAGTATTTTTTCAAAAGATTTTTTTCTGCATCTATTGAGATAATCATATGGTTTCTACTAGTTTTGTGGTTGATATGATCATTTATTCTGATAACTTTCCTAATATTAAACCAGCCTTGCATTCCTGGAATAAATCCTACCTGGTCAAAGTGTACTATTTTTATGATAAGTTGTTGTAATCTTTTTGTTAATATTTTATTTAATTTTTTAATCTACATTCATGAGGGAACTTGTTCTATAATTTTCATTCTCTAATTCAGTTCATTTCTAATTTAGTGTTTAATTGGGGATTTTCAATTAATTCTTTTTCTAGCTTTTTCAGCTGCATTCCTGATTCATTGATCTCCTTTTTCTCTATTTTATTCATGTAAACATTTAGAGATATAAAACTTCCCCTAAGAACCCCTTTCACTGCATCCCATAAGTTTTGATATGTTGCCTTCTTATTGTCATTCTCTTGAATGAAGTTACTAATTGTTTCTATGATTTGTTATTTGACCCACTCATTCTTTAGGATTAGATTATTTTGTTTCCAGTTAGTTTTTAGTCCATTTTTTCATGGCATTTTTTTACATATAATTTTTATTGCATCATGATCTGAAAAGGATTAATTTAATATTTCTGCCTTCCTTGTGAAGTTTTTATGCCCCAGTACATGGTCAATTTTTGTGTATATGCCATGTATCTCTGAAAGGAAGGTTTATTCCTTTATATCCCCATTTGATTTTCTCCAGAGGTCTATCATATCTACCTTATCTAAACTTCTATTCACCTCCTTAACTTCTTTCTTGTTTATTTTGAGGTTAGATTTTATAAAATTCAAAGAGAGGGAGGTTGAGGTCCCCACTATTATGCCTTTGCTATCTATTTAGTCCTCTCCCTTAACTTCTCCTCTAAGAATATGGATGCATATATGTTTAGTAATGATATTGCTTCACTGTCAATCATGCCTTTTAGCAGGATACAGTTTCCTTCCTTATTTCTTTTAATTAGATCTATTTTTTCTTTTACTTTGTTTGAGATTAGGATTGCTACCTCTGTTTTTTTTTTACTTTAGCTGAAACATAATATATTCTGCTCCAACATTTTTCCTTTACCCTATGTGTATCCCCCTGTTTCACATGTGTTTCTTGTAAACAGCATATTGTAGGGTTATGGCTTTTAATTCATTCTGCTATCCACCTCTGTTTTATGTGAGAGTTCATCCCATTCTGAACAACAATCAGGATTCCAGCAAGGCTTCCTAAAAACAAAGTTACATCAGAGCAACAGGAATATATATATATGTACGTATGTATGTATGTATGTGTGTGTATATATTACATATTACAATCTTGTACATTCTTTTATGCCATAAAAGTGTTGGGGGGGGGAGACAGATCTATTATCGCATGCTCCCTTTGATGTCATAAAAGTTGGACAAACTTGGCTAACAGAATTATAATCTCTTGCATTAACTAAGGAAACAAACCTAGTTAAACAGACTTTACAGGTAAACTAAGTCAGGTTACAGATTAAACTACATTTAGAGGGTTCATAATGGACCGACTGAGAAAGGGAGATTTTCATGCCTACAGAGTTAGTGTCAGATGAATCCTTCCTCAAGTCAAATTAGTTGGGAAGCCTTGACTCCCTTTTTGGCTTCATATCTGAGGAATGTTTGATTTTCACTTTCCATGGGACAGGTTTCATCCAGCTCAGTAAACTCCTAACTAACAGAAACAGTCCTAACATCGCCATAAATAAGGAAAATTAATAAAAGGAAATCAAAGATGAACAATTATTACCATAATTCCTCATGTTATCTATTCCCATGCCTTTGTGGAAGTTAATGCTTAAAATGCCCTTCTGCCTCATGTCTCATTCTTGCAATATCTGATTTCTTGCATTATTCAGGTTAAGTGCTGTCTCTTACATGAAACCTTTCCTAATCTCCCAGCTGTCTTCACTCCCTTCCCAATTAAAATACCTTTTTATTTTATAAAGTGACAGATTTGGGAAAATCTGAGTGTAAATTCTGCCTCAGATATTTACCAGCTGTGTGATCCTGTGCAATTCACAACTTCTAAGCTCTAGTTTCCTCACTTGAAAAATGAAAATAATAACGGTACCCACTTAAGGTTGTTCTATTGTATATTGGCTGTAAGACCTTGGGCAGATTCCTTAATCTCTCAGTACTTTAAGTTGGAGGTGTCAGACTTGGTGCCAGCACCATTGTAGCCTATGCGGCTTCTGAATGGGACCAGAACTAGATTAAAATAGAACAGGAAATTATTTAGCAAAATGTTAACTTGTGATTTTCAAAGTCAATATGTTGCCCATAGGGATCCTTCTAATGGTTTATTGCCAGCCTCTCCTTTTTCCCTCCCAACCCTGCCCCCCAACCCCAAAGATACCCTAGTTCTGTTTCTATTTAACACTCATGCTCTAGACAAACTCTGGAAGGCTATAAATTCCAGACACTATTCCAAGCTGCCTTGGTAGAGGTTTCTCCCTGGGAGCTCCGTACCTCAGTAAAATCACAGATTCAATCTGTATGCTACACTAATGAGGGAAGGTAATTCCTCTAGGAGAAGGTAAACCCTTTAAAGGGAGGGATTATTTTATTTTTGTCTTTGTATTTCCAATACCAATTGCAATGCCTATAACATAATTAGATTCTTAACAAATGCTTGTTGTTTAATTGCTTTCCATAAATCATTTTTTCAAAGTTTTCATTACTTTATATCACACTGTATGTATGTTTCCAATATGCCTAAAATTGATATTATTATTTTGGGTCATATGGACTTGTGATTTCAACAGCATAAAGAAGAACTGATATAGGAAACATTTTCTACCTACACAGAAAGGTGAGTTGAAGTCACATTGTGAAATGGCTGGAAAGATTGTTTAGAGATGCAATGTGAAATGCTTTAAATGCCAAAAGGGGGAAACTATGCAGACTCATAACTATTTTTCAACTTAGAATTTTAGTTTCTCATGCACTAAAAATTTGATTAACTTGTCTAGGGTCAAAGGCTTAGCACATGTTGGTCATGGGATTTGAAGTCAGAGCTTTCTGACTTGGAGGAGACTAGCTATCTGTCCTTATACAAACCAAACTACATTTTTAGACTGATTATAATGAGGTAAAAAACTTTGACTATATTAATCTGCCTCTCAAATCCCAAGCTAAAAGTAGCTCAGCTGCTTTGACTTCATATGTTAAACATATGGGCTACCTTTAGGAGTAGGAAGAGAGAAATTGAGTCAGGCATGTATGTAGCAGAGAGAATTCCAATAGATGAAGTTCAAATCTGCTGTACCCACAACATGCTCTGGACTAAAAATAGTCTATCCACCATTTTCAAAACTACAAATTCTTATGGTATATTCAGCAGGATGATAACATAAATGAATGGAGAAAGACAGGGTAAGAGAGAAAAAGATATGAGTAATTGTAATAAGAAAATATAGGGACAAAGACAGCCACACGATTGGAAGGCATTATGGCATATTTGGGCTCAGTTTTATATCTATACATCACTGTAGTTATTTGGGGGTAGGGACTACTACTGGGATTACAAAGTATTATTCTGACTTGATGACCCATGGATCCTAGATCTGTTTGTCTGTGTTGTGGGGAGGTGTCACCCAGTTTCCTGATATTTTTCACAGTCAATTCACAATCTACTTGGAAATCGACACATACTCCCTTCCTGCCTTGGGGAGGAACAGAGATGCATAGGCCTAACCTCCCTTACTGATGCTGACCTATCTGAATTGCCTATCTTGTTACAAAAGTTCCCAATAAAAGCTGGCCCCACTTTGAAGTCACCCCTCACTGTGTTGCTACCTTAACAGTGTGGTCCATGAGGTCATTACAAGTCAGATATGACTAAACAACAAAATAAATTCTAGCTATTATTATAAAGGGCAGCTCAGGGATGCAAGGGAGGTTAGAGTGCTTAGAGTACCAGGCCTAGAGCCAAGAAGATCCTTTTTCCTGAGTTTAAATCTAGCCTCAGACCCTTACTAGCTGTGTGACCCTGGGCAAGTCACTTAACCCTGTGTGCCTCAGTTTTCTCATCTGTAAAAAGGTCTGGAGAAGAAAATGGCAAACCCCTCCAGTATCTTTGCCAAGAAAACCCTAAATTGAATCAGGAAGAGTCAGACACAACTGAAAAATGACTGAACCCTAGCACTTTGACATTTATTATAAACTTCTTTTAATTCTCTTTGTCCTGAGTTTGCCTCCTTAATCAAGGTGAAAGGCCAAATGAAGAATTTTCCTTTCAATAAATGGTGAAGACAACCTAGAAGTTTTGAGGGCTTTCTCTTCTGGCTGTAACTGTGGGAAGACCTGCTCTACTCGTCAAGCTGTCATTCAGACCTTGTGTGAAAACAGTGGATGGAGTGGATACCCCAGTAGGTTAGTTAAGCAGTGAAGTGGAAGAAAATTTAGCTCCCCAGAACTCAGGACAGGGAAGGAAAATGAAGTCCACAAATCTAAATTTTTATTTTTTTTTTTAACTTGTGCATGAAGAAAGGAAGCCAAAACAAAATGTGCTTGCTTGGACTGGGCAGTTAAGTAAAGATGCACGCATTTTGCATGGGAATACTGGTATTCACAGAGGGAGCAGGACTCCTAGGAAATCAAATTGCAATGGTTTGGGAAAATCCTGCCAGTCAAGTCTACAACTGAGAGATGAAGCTGAGTAGAGACTGGAAAAATTTAAGAAAAAAGAAAAAAAAAATTGGCCAGATAAGAGATGGGACCTTTCAGTGAAGTTGAGAGGCTTTGAAACAGCTATAGCCTTCATTTTCATAAAAACAAAAGATCAAAATGCCCTGAAGGGTAACAGAAAGAGGGGAAAGGTTTAAGGAATGAAAGGCAGATGTAGAAAAACTCAGACTGGCCAATCCCATCCCTAGCCACCTGGGACAGCCTACCTCACCCCCATCACAGCCTATGCCCAGACCAATGGTGGATAATGGGGATTAGATATTGATAATAAGGGTTAGGTAAAATAAGGAAGAACTGGAAGAAATTCAGTGGAGTAAGGTATAGTCTGGGATATGACTGGGTGCAGTTTGTTTTTTAAAGCTAAGATTAAAAGAATGTGAGAAATATTGAAGGGAAGTTAGAGAGAAGAGGAAATAAATAGAAAATTAAGGAAAGCTGTATAGTCTGAATAAAGGGTTTGTTAGAGAGAGAAAAGTGCAAAAAACATTTTGATTTTATTCAGATAAGAAAACTTTCTGTGGCTATTCTTTGTGATTTGCAGTTTTTAATTCCTGGGGTTCAAAGGTGGAGGATGGGAATGGGAAGCTGTTGTTTATTCTTATCTGGAAAGACTCAAGGAAGGTTAACAAGATCAGGGACTAAGACTTGATCCAGCTCTTTGGGAAAATAGGGGAATGTTATAGCAATCTGGGAACTGAGAATACTTGTGTTTAAAAATGAATTTATGATAATAATGGATTCCTTTTTTAAGTTCTACCAATAAGTGATCCTTGGATGAATTGAGGTTTAAAATATTACCATTAGTGATTATAAATCTGTATTTGGTTTGATTTGGTTGAAATCTGTCCTGAAAGTAAGTCCCAATGTGATCTAAGTGTATTCTGCTATTAGTATAAATTGTGGTAGTGCTGAAACAATGCATATGCTATTTGACATCAAAGCAAGAAAAACTGCTAGGAAATGCATGGATCAGGGAAACCAGAGTTAAAATCCAGTCTGAGTAATTTATTAGCTGTGTGACTTCACCTCTGTTTAAAAGAGAAAAAATGAATTAATAACACCTACTTCCCAGGGTTGTGAGGTTCGTAGCACTGTAAAGTGTTTAATGCAGCTGCCTGTTGTACAGTAAGCACTATGTACGTGTTAACTGTCGTGGTTTTCATTAATTCTTCAACTGAATGTAGTTTCTCCATACTGGATAACTATACTGGGGTTTTACATGTGATCCGAGTGCAATGACAGTAATGATAAGATGAATGCTTTTCTGTGTAAGGTAATTTGGAAATGTGTTCAGCTGAAATGATGTCACTTGACAAGTTTCAAATCCATAATATTGTTTATAATATTGTGAAATTTCATAAACTAGTATATCAAGTATGCTGTTGGAAAAGTAGCTTCTCTTGTAATCTGGAGGTTATTTGATAATGAATTGAAATGTTAAAAGAAAATGGAAACATTTCCTCAAGGTTTGTTTTTTCTTCTGCTCTGCTGAGCACATGTCCGATTCTGAAGTACTATAATTTAAGGAACTAGAAACTTCCAGCTTTGCCTACAGTTAAGAGGAATTTTCACCTAAAATTGTTTGACAATCACTTTCGAAAATTATGAAATTGTTAATTTTCATTATTATTAGGGGTTATGGTCATAATGTTAAAAACTATTGAGTATGTACATGGGAATATTCAAAAAGGAAAAAAAATGATAATTGATTACTGGATATATAACTTAACTGGAAATAATATGAAGAAAAAAAACTTGTAGAATATCCCTTTTTATAAACTTAAAAGTATTCTTTGGACTCTTATCAACCCTGTGCAAGAGCTTACTGTATTATGAACAAATACTCCTTGCACAAAATGGGGGTGAAATTTTCAAACCTGTTTAAAATGTAGAGTGAATTTCACCTAAATTTATTTGCCTATCACTTGTGAGTTATGTGTATCTTGAACCAACTTAGTCCTCACAAAATCCAGTCTTAAAAATTTATGTTTTCTTTAAGGACTGAATATGCAAAACATTAAGAGATAGATATATGTTAGTCTAAGGGTTGATAGTCATTGGCCAGTGTTGTTTGTCTAGGTTTTTTAATAAGCTATCATATATATTCATTATCTATGTGGGATTCCAGAATGTAATTATTTTCTTTATTTCTAGTGATACATTTTATAGTAGGATGAGTTTAGACCCTTAAAGAAGAAGAAAAAGATATTGAGTAAATTTGTAAAGGCCTGGTAAACTTTATTGTTTATAACTTAACCGTAAACTGTGTTTAGTGAAACTTGCTATTTGAGGTAAAATCTCATGGGACTCTAGTATGATATTATTCTGAGTGTTGATGTCAGGTATGATTGTCTGTCTGCACTGTCCACCATTCAGGGGCTGCCATGTGCTTCCCAGAGGGAGGGCACACCGGGCGCCATTCCAAATGGAATGTTTATGTTGAGGTAAGTTGAGAAGACAACTTTGGCATGGCTAGAAGTAAGTTACTCTTCACTCAGTTTCCCCATTATGTCTCTTCCTCTTGAATAGGAGTGTTTCACCTCTGGTTAAACCCTGAGTCTGGCTTTGGCATCCTGTAAATGAAAGCGTGACTTGGATTGACTGTTCCATGAACTTACCTATGACTCCTACCTGAACTCACACAGAGGCTTGTATACTTGTCTTGAGTTACTCTGTTACCTTAGGCTTGGACTTACAGGACAAGTTCTGATACTGTTCTAACCATGTGCTTGCTTCTTCCTCTCATAGAAATTTCTATTATCAGAGCAGGCAAACAGCAAAAGTTTGTCATTGCAGTAAGTATTAGATTAATACTAAGACATCTGAATGATTGTAATAAACAACAGGTGAGAAAAAGCTTACTGTTTTCTATCTGAATTTGTGGTCATTTCAAGGCCTAAGCAAGAGTTAGATTAGTGCTTGGAATTGTCATATGCATAAGATTAAGTACTTAAAATACCTCATTCTTTCAAAATGATATAGGAATAATTAGACAAAGGTAAAGAAGCTTGTGAAACAGAGATGAATCTATTTTGTGAAGTTAGTCAGGAACCTCTTCTGAGTTTATTTTAAGGAATAGAAGTTCAGCGCAATCAGTTATCTTAGTGGAGAGCAACTTTCAAACTCTGTTACCTTAATGGGTAATCTAATTTTGCTTAGCATTTTTAAAAATTTAATCTGGAATTCGAAGCTTTGTGTAGAGTATGTACTGAAATGCATGCAAACTACTGAAGAGATGCTTTAAAAATCTTCTCAATGCTTAAAGGGTTTATGAAAGCAATACTCTATGTCCATTTAAATATGGCTAAAGACTGAATATGTTTTATTATAGACAATTCATTTCATATAAACCTTTCTCTATATACAATTTGGGATTATTATACACATCACATCCCTTTTATTTGTTCTTTGCCATTAATCATCTTAAGGCAAATTCATTTGTGTAATGTTGAACCTAGGGATGAAAAGCATCTTCTTATACTGAGTAGTGGTGATTATGTATTCACGTATAGGATTAGATCCCTATATGCCACAGGGAAAATTTAGCAAGGGTGTAAAATTTTGAGAAAGCAACAAGATCAAATGAGGATATACAGGCTTTGAGCTTGTATGGCCTTGTTCATGTTATGATAGTGAGTTCTAAAAAGTGGATTCAGGATCTTACATATAAAATCGCACTGATAATTATAAAGATAAGATATAGAAATAGCAAGTGGTGTATGATAACTAAAATTTTCTGAAATTTCAAGTGAACTATGGGTTCTTAATATCATGTTAATCTTATAGCTCTGTTGTAAATAGAATTAAAAGCACAAGTTTGAGTTAGGTTTTGCCACATGACATAGCATTGACAAAAGCAAATTTATGAGTGTACTACATTGTACTGAGTGTTGTTACTGACACATTTTTGTAGAATTACCTTCGGACTTTGCAGGTGACTTGGAGCAAGAGAAGCAGATCCAATTGAAGGAAACCACACCATAGCCATCTGAGAAAGAGATTTATTCTGGGATGTCCAGGGGAAGATGTTTCCAGATGCCAAACAGCTACATGAGACATCTGGACTCAAGATGAAATGTGCTTATTTACTAAACATTGGGAGTGGGTTACCAGGTTATAAGGAGGATTGATGTTATTTGACATTGATGATCATTATTATATTACTTTGGTCTTTTGCTTCACCATGGTATTTATAATTACAGAGTTTTCTTGGTGATCTTGCTAATATGTACATTTCTCTTCTAAAATGCACATAGTATGCCCTCTAAATGATTTAGTCCATTACATTCTTTAGCTTACATATAGGGCCTATTTAATAAGGTTTTTCTTCCTGGGAGATACACAAGATTGTAACATGGAGTATTTAAGTTTATTCAATTTTATGACATTGATAAAAACATGACATTATGATTTGTGATACTCATGGCCATAGTACACTTGTTTCCTGTTGTGAATTTAAGTCCCCTGGTTTATAGCCACTAATTTGGCACAAACAACAGCAGAGATTAGTATGATGCAGTTAAGGATAAAGGGGCAATATAAGACTGAGTGTGGTGCTAAACCATATATATTTTGTGTTGTTTAGTGGTTTCCATATATATGGTTAGTACCAAATGGGGGAAATATTGAAAGTTATGCTGACCTTGACAACTCATTGTTCCAAGACCTGCTTTCCAATCAGAGTTGAGGGGAGACATTAATTAGTCCCCTGATATTTGTCAAAGGGCAAGTCACCTCCTACCAGGAAATTGTCATGAACTCCTACCTTGGGGAGGAACTGAGAGGCAAAGGACCAACCTTATTTTCAGATAATGGCCCATCTGATTGTCTTTATCTCTTTATGGAAGTTGCCAATTAAAGCAGACCCCACCTTGAAGTCATGGCTGACCTTCAGTAATCAGCTTTTCAACATGTTGGTACCTTGACCCACTTATACTCCTTTTGATTCTTTTTGTTATGAGTTTTGTCTTGTTAATCAAAATAAAAGTCCAAAGGAAGAATTTTCCATTCAATAGTGTTACTTTAGTGTCTGTTGAATTGAATTTATTGAATTTTAGGAGGAAATCTAAAGAAAGTTGTTGAATTGGGGTTGAAGTATAGGTTCCAGAAGGAAGGTTTTTCTGTATCATCACTATACTATGTCCTGATTAGATCACATCTGAAATATTCTATTTAGTTCTGGATATTTCTAAAATAAAAAATAAGGAAAACTAAAATGCATATAGAGAAGGATGACCAGAATGCACACCCCCCCAAAAAAAAAGAGAGAAAAGAATATAAACACTATGCTGTATAAGAATCATGTGAAGAAATTATCAGTATTTATCCTGAAGAAAAGGAGGTTTTGAAAGGACATGATAGGGTGATGTGATAACTAATTTCAGATATTTTCCAACACTATCATGGAAAGAAGTATTAGACTTTTTATGTTTGGTTCCAGAGATCAGGAATAGGAATAATATTTGGAAGTTTCAGGAAAGTGGATTTCAACTAGATGGAAAGC
>NW_027185793.1:13443447-13475957 GCF_028583685.1 Petaurus breviceps papuanus | reverse complement strand
CCCCTCCCCCCCCATGGCGTCTTATAATCAAGTATAGGATCTGTAGATACTTTCACATTATACAATGGTCAGGTTATAAGGATGGATTGTACCAGCTGGGATGAAAAGTGGTATAGAGGACATAAAATCAAATAAGAGAACGAAAAAGATCAGGTATTTTGCTTCTACCTGGATATAAATTTAGTTCTTTCTAGTTCTTTCTCTGGATGCACGTTTTTCTCTCCATCATGCATCTTTTGGGATTGACTTATATCCCTGCATTGTTGAGAAGAGTCCAGTCTATCAAAGTTGGTCATCACACATACGTTGTGTCTGTAATTGTGTACAAATTCCTCCTGGTTCTACTCTTCTCACTCAGCATCAGTTCTTTTAAGCCTCTCCAGGTAAATATGAAGACCGCCTGCTCCCCGTTTCTTATAGCGCAATAATATTCCATAACATGCATATACCACAGCTTGTTCAGCCATTCCCCAATTGATGGACACCCCCTTAATTTCCAATTCTTTGCCACAACAAAAAGAGCTGCTATAAACATTTTTGTACATATGGGTCTCAGATTGGCTAAGATGACAAAACAGGAAAATGACAAATGCTGGAGAGGATGTGGGCAAACTGGAACACTAATGCATTGTTGGTGGAGCTGTGAACTGATCCAGCCTTTCTGGAGAGCAATCTGGAACTATGCCCAAAGGGCTATAAATACTTTCATACCCTTTGATCCAGCAATACCACTCCTAGGGTTATATCCCAAAGAGATCATACAAATGGCAATTAGAGTTCTAAAAGTATTGAATTGTTGAATTGAATTTATTTATTTGTTTGTTTGTTTATTCATTCAATAAATAACTGGAATTCTGGGGAAACCTGGATAGACTGCTTATCAATGATGTTGCACAGGAAATTCTTGGTCAGGTATACATTGGAGGAGTCAGACTCTCAGGGACCTTAAACTTTGGAGGATCTATGATTAGAAAATGAGAATCAGGGGCAGAGCCAAGATGGCAGAGTAAAAGCAGGGACTTGCTTGAATTCTCCCCTAAACCCCTGCAAATTCCTATAAAATGACTCTAAACACATTCTAGAACAGAAGAACCCACATAATGACAGAGTGAAACAAATTTCCAACCCAAGACAACCTTGAAAGTCAATAGGGAAGATCTGTTGCACCAGTCTGAGAGAAGAGTGCAGTCCAGTGTGGGCCATGACAGCACAGATGGGGTCAAGGCAGGCCTCAGGGGACTGAATCGCTGGCAGCTGTGGCACTTTCCAGACTCCTCAATCTGCAAATGCCTAAGACAACTTAGAAGATCAGAAGGAAAGGTCTGTGGGACCTAGGAGAGAGAGAAGCACACTCCTATGCAGGGCCTGTGGCAGTAGCAGTAGCTACTCCTGAGGCTAGCCCACAGCTTAATGTTTGAAAGTCACCTATTTAAACTTCCAGGAGCCAAGATGGCTGAGTAAGTAGTAAGTTGCTCTCACCCCCCCTTGTTGTCCTTGAAAAACCCAGAGAATATTGCCCCAGGAAAAATACGGAAATTAAAGTAGAGTCAGCAGAAAGATAGGGTACAGTAGTCTTTTAGCTAAGGAGACTGGAGGATTAATGGGAAAGGTCCCTCTTGCTATGACTGAAGGGGACCAGTACACGATAGGAGGCATCTCAGCAAGCCCCACCTCAGGGGACCAGTGGGAGATACTGAGCCCCAGGGTGGAGGAGAAGGCAAAACCAACACCGGGCATACACCAGGCACCAGCAACAGCTACAACCCATCATCAGGTAAACTACCAGCCGCTACAAAATCAAGTTGCCAGCAACTGAGACCTCAGCACAAAAAATCAGTAAGCAGGCCCCTAACCCCAGCACAAGAAGTCTGGGACAATGCTTCCTGGGTCCCAGGAGCAGAGATCAGATTTAAAAGCCAGAAGAAAAAAAAGACAAACAACATGAGCAAGAAGAGTAAAAAAAAATCAATGACCATAGAGAAAAACTTGGTGACAGGGAAGATTAAAACACAGAATCAGGAGAGGACAATATGGTCATTATGCCCATATTTGAAACCTCAAAGGGGAATATTCTCTCTTTCTTCTTTCAGCCTCTCCCTCCATGCAGGTGATTTACTTCTGACTACTGCCTCCCCCTATCCACACTCCCTTTCATCAGCACCCCTTATCCTGTTCACTTATCCTATTTCCCCCTATTTTCCTGTAGGGTAAGATTGATTTCTAGACCCAATTGAATGTATATGTTATTACCTCTTTGAGCCAATTCTGATTTAGGGTAAGTTTCAAGCCTACCTTGTCATTTCCCACAACTTTCCTTTGTCAAAGCTCTTTCTTGACTCTTTTATGTGAGTTAATTTATCCCATTCTGCCTCTTCTTTTCCCTTTCTCCCAGTGAGTCCTCTTTCTCATTCCTTAATTTTATTTTTTAGATACCATCCCATCATACTCAACTCACATCCATGTCCTCTGTCTATGTATACTTCTTCTACCTGCCCTAATAATGAGAAAGTTTTTTGAGTTATGAGCTTTGAGTTTATATTCCCATGTAAGAATGTAAATAGTTTAATCTTATTGAGGGTCTTGTGATTTCCCTTTCCTGTTTACCTTTAAATGCTTCTCTTGAGTCTTGTATTTGAAAGTCAAATTTTCTATCCAGCTGTTTTTTTTCATCCAAAAACGCTTGAAAGCCTTCTATTTCATTGGATGTCAATCTTTTCTCTTGAAGGATTATACTCAGTTTTGCTGAGTAGGTGATTCTTGGTTGTAATCCTAGATCCTCTGCTCTCTGGAATATTATATTCCAAACCCTATGATTCTTTAATGTAGAAGCTGCTAAATCTTGTGATTAAGGCTCCATGATATTTGAATTGTTTCTTTATGATTGCTTGCAATATTTTCTCCTTGTCAAGGAGCTCTGGAATTTGTCTATGATATTCTTGGGAGTTTTAATTTTGAGATCTCTTTCTGAAGGTGAGCAGTAGATACTTTCAATTTCTATTTGACTCTCTTGTTCTAAGATATCAGGACAGTTTCCTTGATAATTTCTTGAAAGATGATGTGTAAGCTTTTTTTTAATCATGCTAGTCCGTAATCTTAAGGTACCCCAATAATTTTAAATTATCTCTCCTGGATCTATTTTCCAGGTCAGTTGTTTCTCCGATGAGATCTTTCACATTATCTTCTATTTTTTCATTCTTTTGGTTTTGTTTTATTGTTTCTTGATGTCTCATAAAGTCATTAGCTTCCATTTACTCAATTCTGGTTTTTAAGGAATTATTTCCTTCTTTGAGCTTTTGTACCTCCTTTTCCATTTGGTCAACTCTACTTTTTAAGGAGATTTTTTCCTCAGGAATTTTTGTGTCTCTTTTTCCATTTGATCAAATATGCTTTTTAAGGAGTTTTTTTTTTCTTCAGTGAATTTTTATGCCTCTTTTTCTACTTGATCAATTCTGCTTTCCCAGGCATTCTTCTCCTCCTTGGATTTTTGTACCTCTTTTTAGCATTTGGCCTATTTGGTTTTATAAAGTATTTTCTTCAATATTATTTTGTGCCTCCTTTACCAAACTGTTGACTTTTTTTATCATGATTTTCTTGCATCCCTCTCATTTCTTTCCATAATTTTTACTCTACTTCTCTTATTTTTAAAATCCTTCTTGAGTTCTCCTAGGGCCTGGGACAAATTCATATTTTAATTTGAGTCTTTGGATGTAGGACTTTTGACTTTATTGTTTTCTTCTGATCGTGTGTTTTGATCTTCTTTGTCACCAATATAACTTTGTATGTTCAGAATTTTTTCCATTTTTTTTGCTCATTTTCCCAGCTTATTTCTTGACTTTTTACTCTTTGTTTGCTCTTTGTGGTTCTCTGTTTCCAAGGTAGAGAGTATACTGTCCCAAGCTTAAAAGGTTTGTGTAGCTGTTTTCAGAGATACCTGGAAAGACCTGTAAGTTTTCAGTTCTTCCAAGGTGGTATGGTCTAAGAATAGTTGTGTTTTTTCTTCTCCTGACCTATTCTCTGCCCTGGAATTGTGATGAGGGTCCCTGCTTGACAGTGGCCACAAGGTCTGGTGTGCTAGTGCTCCATCTCACCTTGGGTATGCCACCCAATATTGTGACCAAGATCCAAGTGTGGGAAAAGCAACAGAGTTCCAGTGCCATCCCCAGTGCCAACAGAGAGACCTCTGTAATCTCCTTCTGACCATTTATTTGACCCCCTAAAAGTCGGTGGGCTAAGAGCTCATCTGGAAATAGCAGCTACTGCTCCTGCTGATTCAATTGCTTCCAAGGCCTGTTCTTGGTTTGCTGGGGCTGGAATGAGCTGGTGAGGCCTATACTGAACTGCATTCCACTCTCACCCTTGCATAGTAGAACTTTCCCGCCAACCTTCTGAAGCAGCAAGCACCCCAGTATCCCCAGGGTGTCTGCCAACACAGGTTCTTGGATCTGCTTTGATAAAGAAAAGCAACTCAAAATGGGTTAACAAGCTTACTTTCATCAGTCAAACATATATCGTTTACCTCGTTCAGGGGAAAAAGGTCAGCACCCTGAACTTCAAAGTATACAGGCAGAATTATCAAGACAGAAACAGATCAAGTAGACAGATTTCAAACTGTCCAACCATTACATCCATACCCAATCAACATCTGGGTTTCAACATCTGGGTTTTTCAAAGCTGGGGGGGCTCTGGACAACGGCTTCCCAGAATCCATATCAAATCACAGAACACTTCTCAAAATGAGCCCCCAAAAACAAAGCCTCACATCAGGGCTTATATAGCCTTCTCCTGGCTCAGAGAATGTAGCAACCTTATTGACTCACTGGCCAATCAAGAAGTATCTACTGAAAAGCAAGCCTCCTACCCCAGGCTCCATGTGCACTTTAGCCTAGGGGCAGGGAAGATCTTTAAATTTACATTCCCATTACACCTTCTAAATAGTTTTGGGCTAGAAAATTTTTTATCTTATCATGTTGTAGATTCTGCCACTCCAGACTTTGTTTTGGAAAATTGTTTGAAGTTATTCAAAGAGTTGTGAGGAGAGTGTAGGGCAGTCTTTGTCTTTTCTTTGGTATCTTGTATCTGCCCTCCTATTTTCTTTCTGATCCATAAAATTAACTATTAAATCCCCTTACTCTACATTTGATAAAATTTGATTTAAAAGAAAGAAATGGAATGGAAAGATATGTCTGCATTTCATTGAACAGATACATCTTTCCATGTTATTACTTTATTCATAAGGTTGTGGTTTGTCCTTCATTCTTGAAGAGGAACATGATATTCAGGAGATGATGACATGATTTGCAATTCACACTGATTTGCGGAAAAGAGGGCTATACAAAGTCATCAGCCTCACTTTTACCTCCAGAGCCATCTGGGAGACCAGTGACTAGATATGGATCAGGATAACTGGAGATGACCCAAGATGCAGTAAGATATCTTGGCCCTTTTAAGCTAAGGTCTTTTCAGGTCCTTTAGTAATTGATAGACTAGAAGGCAGGTCAAATGCTGTTAATAGTATTTTGTTTCTTCTGGAAAAAATATTTCTATTATTTATGAATTCAAGAATAATGATTATATTGCAATTCTAAAGAGAAATAATAAAGAGGATTATGATTGTGCTTTAAGGTGTGCACAGCACCTAAGTATCTTTGTGAGGATAGAAATGTAATACTAAATAAAGCAGCCCTCTTTGATGCATTTATCGTATTTGTATTTGGTTTTTGCTTTGGTTTTGTTTTTCTAGGTATTGAATAAAAATGAGTAAAGGACTGAGAATATTTCCTTGAATTATTTTTCTAACTCTAAAACTGATTTTTCAATCAAGATTAGAAGTATATATTCTGTGAGTAATGTTTCAGAATCAGTAGATCAGTAGACAATGTTTGGACAATGACACAGCCTAAAACAGGCCTACAATCACCGTGACAGCATTTAGCTAGGGAGATGGCCTTGGGGTAGAAATTTGGTTTTGTAAGTTTGAGACTTTTTAATTTCTTGTAATGAAAAGTTTCCACTGGGATACTTTCATGTAAAGCTTAGACTTCAGGCTATCCAGAAAATTCTAATAATTCTACTGGCCTGTGTACTATCATTGACCATTGCTTTATTGAGTTCCATTTTTTCTGATTCTCCCTTGTCTAGTCTGTTCCATTGATTTACTTCTCTATTTTTTAAACCAGTACCAAATGGTTTTGACGTCTGCTGCCTAAAAGTTGTATCCCCCTTTCATTCCTACCTTTTTTCATTATTTCTCTTGATGTTCTAGATCTTCTGTTTCTTCAAATGACTTTTGTTATTATTTTATCAAATTGTTGAAAGCATTTTTGGATGGTTTGATCAAAATCAATAAAGTAAGGAAATTCTTTTACACTTCCCTAATCAATTCACTATCCCACTTTTTTTTTTATCACTTCTCAGTCATCCCATGACTCTACCTTCCCTTAACCTCCCAGTTGAGAACCCTGGTTCATATTTCATTAAAAAAAATAAGACTGGGGTGGTTAGGTGGTGCAGTGAATAGAGCACCAACCCTGGAGTCAGGAGGACCTGAGTTCAAAGCCAGCCTCAGGCACTTAACACAAGAGCTAGCCTTGTGACCTTGGGCAAGTCACTTAACCCCAATTGCCTTCCAAAAAGCAAAAAAAAAAAAAATAAGGCCTTTTACTAAGAGCACCTTCTTCTTCCTTCTCCCCTCATCTCACCCAAATGCTTTCCCCCACTGTCTCTTCCTTCATCTCTGTCTCACTAACTCCTACACATGCACAAATCATCCTATTCCATTCTGCTTTCCTATCATTCCTTCTCTCTCACTAATCTTCAGTCTTTCCTTGACTACTGGTTACTACTTTTCTGTCTATAAAAACACCTATGTCTCCCCAATCTTTAAAATCATCTCTCATTATGCACCCCTATTTTCCCTCTGGTACTGCCATCACCCTGGTGCAAGCCTTCATTACTTCATAGTGCAATATTACAGTAGTCTTCTGGTTGTTGTTCTTTTCCTTGTCTCTCCCCACTCCAACCCACTATGCAATCTGCTATGAAAGTGATCTTCTTAAAGTGTATGCCACTCCTATATTCAATGAATTTCTCTAGCTCTTTAATACTTTCAAGATCAAATATAAAATCCTCTCTAGTTTTAAAGCCATATATAATCTGACGTCTTCCTACTATTCCAGTCATCTTATACCTTTTCCCCTCCATGTAATATAGTGACAGAGCTTTTTGTTGTCCCTCCTACAAGACAGGGCACCACCTCCTGACTCTAGGCATTTTTCATGAGCTTTTTACTCCATTCGCTGTCTCTTCACCTCTGTCTTATGACTTCCCTGTATTTTTTCAAATCTCAGCAAAAATCCCAGCTTTTGCAAAAAGTCTGTCTCTGTTTTTAATGTTAATGTCTTCTGTCTGAAATCGTCTCCAATTTATCCTGGATATGTCTTATTTGTATATAATTGTTTGCATGTTTTAATATAATATTATGCTCTCTTGGGAATCTGCAGGGTCTTCTGCCTTTTGAAGTATTTATTCATTTCCTTTTTCTTACAATAGTTATTATAGGTATCTAGACTCATTTAGAGGTCTTTTCCTCTGTTGATTTATGTACTTGTGTTCAAGTTTTTAAGTGAGTTTTGTTCATCCTGAGATTTTTTTTTTTTACTAATTTTGGTCTTTTTTGCCTGATATTCCTCTATTACTTACTATCTAATTTGTCCCTCTGGAGGGCAGAGCCAAGATGGCAGAATAAAAGCAGGAACTTGTTTGAGCTCCCCCTCCAACCAACTCCAATACCTGTAAAATATGACTCTAAGCAAACTTTAGACGTACAGAATGCACAATGTGACAGAGAGAAATAAATCTCCCACTGAAGGCAGCCTAGAAGGCCGATAGGAAGGGTCTATTGTGCCAGGCTGGGAGCAGAGCACAGTCCCACAAGAGCTGTGTCAGCCCAGCTGGACAGGCAAGTCCAGATTTATTGGAGCAGACTCCAGGAGAGTGAATCACAGGCAGCTATGGCAGTTTCCAAACTTCTCAACCCAAAAATGTCAGAGAGAAAGTAAAAGATCAGTGGTGAAACTGTTGAAACTGGGTGAGAGAAGAGCATGATCTACCCCTGCCCCCAGGGTAGTGGAGGTGGCATCTTCCAGTTCCAGGCCCACAAATCATGGGGGGACCAAGTGACTGTCCAGAGATCAATTGCAGGACTCCCTTTGCTGGTGCTGAGGCAGGATTCTCTTGCTCTGCTCTGCTTGGATCTGGGTCGCAGTCTTGGGTGGTGGTCCTGGGGTAAGGAGCACCAGCATGGCAGAGCTTGCACAGAATAAACTCTGACAGTAGTCTGACCCCAGAAATTTGGGACACACACTCTCCACCCTGGAAGCAAAGTTTCACCATGGCAAAGAGCTCAAAAGTCAAGTAATTGACTGGCAAGATGAGCAAACAGAAGAAGCACAATCAGATAATAGAATCTTTTTTGTGAATAAATAGGATCAAAACAAAGAACCAGAAAAAGACAAAAAAGTCAAAACTCCTGCATCAAAAGCCTCCAAGAAAAACATGAATTGGTCACAGGCCATGGAGGAGCTCAAGAAGGATTTTGAAAATCAGGTAAGAGAAGTAGAAGAAAAATTGGGAAGAGAAATGAGAATGATGCAAGAAAATCATGAAAAATGAGTCAACAACCTGACTAAAATAGTTGAAACTGAAAAACCTTAAAAATAGGCTAACTTAAATGGCAAAAGAAGCCCAAAAAGCCAATGAGGAGAAGAACAACTTAAAAAGTCAGAATTGGCCAGATGGAAAAGGAATTTCAAAAGCCCACTGAAGAAAATAATTCCTTCAAAATTAGTTTGGAGCAAATGAAAGCTAATGACTTTATGAGAAAACAAGATACTATAAAACAAATGAAAAAAATAGAAGGCAATGTGAAATGTCTCATTGGAAAGACCAACTGACCTGGAAAATAGATCCATGAGAGATAATTTAAAAATTATTGGACTACCTTAAAGTCATGATCAAATAAAGAACCTAGACATCATCTTTCAAGATATTAATTCATCTCTTTTAGACAGTGGATTTCTTGGTGATTGGACCTCAAAACGGTTTCAGTCTTTTTCCAAGTTGGGGAATTCTGTTTTCACTAGCCTAAGTCCCTGCCTCAAGTGACTTTTGGGAAAACAGAATGGACACCATTTGTATGCCAATGTATTTGCCTTTAGGTTTGGTACAGAAATATCCCTCCTACAAACATACACACACACACACACACACACACACACACACACACACACACACACCTCATGCTGACATCTTATCCTCTCTGGATAATTTTTTTTAATTCTCTGGATTTATAATTTTTTTTTACAATTTTATAATTCTCTGGATGAACACTCCCTTATTCTCTTTTTCTTTACTTCCTCTTCCTCTGCAAGACTTGGAGGATTTAAGATCTACTGTTTATTTTCACAGAATGGTAGAGTGTGGTCTGGGGCAGGATTTGCTGGCAAGAACTATAGTAGCAGTAGCAACAGCACCAAAAGCACCAGCAGCAGCAGCAACAGCAAAAAAAAAAAAAATTGCTAAACGGAGCCATTGCAACGGTATTTCCCTCCCTATCTGAGCATGGAAACTCATGAGGGAAGGGTACTGATTAAGCATATTAGGATTAGAATTTATACTTCTCTCAATAATTGGTTAGGTGGTTATCTCATTAGAATTCCTTTTATCTTAATCTCTATTTTGGAGATCTTTGTAAATTCATGAGGACTTGGGAAAATATCTAATTCTCCATCTTGTTAATTGCATAGATGATGATTGGGGCGGGGAAGGCGAAAATTTTCTTTTTCTTTTTACCTCAGAGCAAGAGCTCCTACCCATCCTCTCACCTCATTTTACACTGAAAAATAATAATTCTATTTTTATTTAAAGGAAAAAGGAGTTCTCCCAATTTCTACATGTTTGACTTTCTGTCATTAGATTCACCAGTCAGCACTGTTGGCAACTTTTCTAATTCATATTAAAAACTGAAATATCATCAAAATTTAAAATGTTATATAAAATCAAAATGACAAAAATATGAACACTGACTTTGTGGAAAGCTAGGAGGTACAGTTTATTTATTGGTCTTTCCCTTTGTCTCCTTTTACTCATACTGAATAAGAAGACCCTGAAAAGGTCTCCTAATACTCTGATAACGATACGAGATTTTAGCAGAGCTCTATTTTATAAGGCAAGGTGGGTTGGAAGGAGGTAGGAGAACAAAACTTTCATCTACTGTGCAGCAGTCTTATCCAAAAGTTTAATAAATTTTACTCCATAAATTTGTATCACCATATTGGTAATCACAAATGACATCATCCCAAAAGAAGCAGGCTGGGAAGAAAGACTCTGGGGTGTCATATATGCCATTTGTTCCTAGCACTCTACCCTTCCTCTAAGTGGCTCCAAAGGGTAAATGTCCTCTTCCTTCTCAGAAGTCTCCTATAACAAGTTCCATGCCTGATGAATTCTGAAAAAAAAAAAAAAAAGGTCTAATTGATTTGTAATAGTCATCTTCAGAATCTGATATCTCTATGACAACACTTGCAGTGGTGGGGACTCCATTTGAAAATTTATTTTGGAAGGCCTACAGGGAGATTGGTACACTAATAGATTGCTGGTGGAGTTGTAAAGTAGTCCGACATTCTGTAAAGCAATTTGGAATCATTCTGAGAAAGTGATTAAAATGTCCATGTCTAGATCTGAGGATCATACTGGCACATGCATAACTCAAGAAGTTCAAAGATAGAAGGATGATATACATACATATATGTATATGTATATATGTACACATATGTGTGTATACATATATTAATAGCAGCATTTTTTGTGTTAGCAGAGAAATAGAAAGAAATAGGTGCCTATAAATTGGGAAACAAACTGTTGCAAATGAATGTAATGCAATATTGTTGCACCACAAGAAATAACAAATGTAAAGAAGTCAGAAGAGCCTAGGAAGATATATTATCTATAAATTTAAAAAGCAAAGACACTCAAAAATCCTTGAAACTGATACTATACAATTATATTGACCAAGCTTGAGCTAGAAGAAGAGTTGAAAAAATGCACTTCTCTTCTTTCATTATGGGGATGCAATAGGGTGGATCTGGAATGCAGCAAATATTGTCAAAGTCAGTTTGTTGGTTAGTTTTGTTGAATTGTCTTTCTTCCCTTTTTTTCTTTGTTGGATAAGATGACTCACTGAGTATGTATGTGTGTGAGGAGTTATCTGGAAAAATGTGATGCAAATATAACACACACACACACACACACACACATACACGCACAGTAAGTGGCACTTTGTGAGACTACATACATTTTAAAAAATCTTTAAAAGTATTTTCCCCTCAACAGTAATACTTAGCACACTAATGATCAATTTGCTAATTTTTATTTCTAATTCTAATGACTAAAAAAAGAGGTACTTGGATAAACTTCACTTCCCCTTTTCCCCATCCCTTCAGATCTCCAGAATTCTGCCCAGCAACGGATACTCTCCATCTGCTGTCTGGTATAATGAGCTAAACCAGGATCTCTGGTATAAGCCAAATTTCATTCTTCTATTCATTCAAATTATCCTTTAAAGTTCCCATTGTTCTTGTTAATGGCCTTAATGTGGGCCTGCCTTTTCCACCTTTGTTCTGCATGAAGTAAAATCTTAATCTGGGTTCCAAATTAAAAGGGAGGGACTCTGAATTAATAATGCAAGGAGTGAACTGCCAGGAATGTAGGATCTTGATTCAAGAGGATGTATAGAACTCTAGTGCAATCAGCTGCTGTGATTAACCAGTCATGTCACAATATTTTATTTAAATTTTCCCCTCCTCCCATAAAGAGTCCAGTTTGCCACATGGCCTATCTTGTAGTGTCTTTTCAAGTCCTGTACCAATCAAGCAGCAAAAATGCCCTGGATACTATGACAGATGGGGAGTCAGTTAATGCTAGGCTCAATCCCTCAGGCACACATTGATAGATCAGATCACTGTGGATTCTAGGAGTCAGATCTGTACTTAGCTTGAGTAATTCCTGGCTGTATTTAAAGTTAACATTTTGTGACAGTATGGATGAAATTCTCCTGTAACTAAGCTACTCTATTGTGTTTTCCTATGACTTAAAAGTCTGAACCTTAATTAGTTGACATATATGCCCAGAGATCCAGTTTTTGAGCCTTAAACAATTGGTCTGTAGAAAGTGAGAGTTGGAAAAAGACAATAGAAAAAGCCCAATGTTTAAAGTGACTTCCTTTATCTTTCCTGAAATAAAAAAATGATTTTTATATTTGATCCCAAAGGTAGTTGATTATTATTCACATTTCCCCTCTTTTAGAACCATACATAATATTATGTATGGTTATTATATAACAGTTTCACAAATATGTTTATGTAGTGCTTTTACAATTAATAAAGTGTTCTCAAAATAATCCAGTGAAATATATGGTGTAAGTCTTGTAGTTCATTTTACAGCTGAGAAAACTGAGGCTTAAAAAGATTAAAATACTTGTTCAAGATCCCACAGGATAAATGCTGAAGCATGGCCTTCTGATTCCCAAGTCTAGCAATCTATTAAATGATTCTGCTCAAATGAAACTTTATCTATTTTCAAAATACTGGAAAACCAGCTATAGATATCGCATTGAGATATTTCTAGGAGTATTTTTCTTCAAAGTAGAAACAGACCAAAAACTGACAAAATAGCAGCTTT
This sequence comes from Petaurus breviceps papuanus, assembly GCF_028583685.1. NCBI lineage: Eukaryota > Metazoa > Chordata > Mammalia > Diprotodontia > Petauridae > Petaurus > Petaurus breviceps. The sequence goes on along the minus strand of NW_027185793.1, from coordinate 13,463,222 downwards.
GATTAAAAAAATAACTCCTCAACTATGATTTTGCAATTAGACATTTAAAGGACTCTTTGTGAGAGAGAGTTCAGCATACATTTGCCTAAACTTAGATGATTTGCATTATTGTCCCTTGCTTTAAGCAAGTTATTTTTTTTTTTACCAAATCTAACTCATAAATGTAACTGTATTTGTGTATTATATAAAATGCAATTTTTATAGAATCATTCTGGTGTTAGTGTGTATCTGTGCCTGTCTGAGTGATTATGCCTGAGCATTCATCTGTGATCTGTGATGAGGCATCTGTTTTGTTACCAATACTGATAGCTTTTTCCAGATTTACTGATCTTAAAAGCAATGATATGTTATGTCAAATCTGTCCAATAGTCCAGGCACGTGGCTGCAGTCCAGTATGCAAATAAGCTGGACCGCTTTTGCCCTGTGGCCTCTAACACAAGGATGGGCTGCCCGACAGCCAAAGCTTGCTGAGCAGGTGCAAGGCACCAGGCAGGTGCAAAATCCACCATATGTTCTGGTTAGGGTCATATTTCTTTAAATGACTTTAAAATGATCAATTGAGTGAGATAAAGTCAGTGACAAGTGCTCCCCTAAAGCAGCCCTCCCCACCCCTGCCCCAGCATCTTTGGCCTGCTCAAGACACCTCTTGGTATTAGAGTTTTCAGGGTTGTGCTTCCAGAGGTCTGGATCATCGTGTCAAGTCTCTGAGAAGAAAAACAATATCTAAGTACAGAGCCTAATACATAAGAAATCAGTACAGCACTTATTGATTGTTTTTGATGTTTCCAAAAGGAACTCTTAAAATTGTATGTTTTCCAAAAAATCATCTCAAAGAATTGCTTCAAGGCATCTTATCTCTGCTGGGAGGACTAATCAAGTTATATGGAATTTGGAACTTTCCTTTTCTTCTTCCATTTCTGGAACATGAAATAGTATCTTAGGTAAGACTTTGTACAGAAAGTTACTTTAAATATAGTATATATAGTTCAGACACTTCACCTTAGAGACAAGGAAACTGAGCCTCAGAAAAGGAAAGTGATGGTTCTACTATTGTGTCAGTTTGAAAACTATGGAGAGGTTGACAAATCCTTAAAGACCTTTCTTGACTCTTGATCTAGGTAAACCTGAATTTGCAGTTATATTTATTATGCAAAATGCATTTAATATATATTTGCCTACTTTACTATCCTTTGAAAAGAAGCATCCAATATCTTGCATTGAGGGAGAAAATAATTTAAAGATTGGGGGTGTGTGGACTGTTGCTATCTCATTCTGCTCATGTTGACCAATCACATTTATATCGAAATTAGTCTAATGATCATTATTTACTTATAAATAGTTAATCTGTACTTTATGCTCTCTCCTACAACATAAGAACTGAAAAAAAAGCTGCAGCATCTAAAGGGGGCATGTGCAGACTGTGCATCAAGTCACTGTTTGCCCATCTCCTTCATAACTTATAACTGAATCATTAATTTTGCAGCTAAGGGATAATATTAATACACATCAACTAGCTCTGCATTCTGAAACTGAAACATATGTTTCCTAAAGGAATACAGCCTAGAGAATATAGATGCCTGTGTGGGGTGTGCTGTGGTATGGCTTGGGGCTAGTTAAGGAGACGCAGGGAGGGAAGGGAGGATTTTTTGACCAAACAACATTTCATAGCATATGTGTCCAACTGTTGCAGGGAGAAAGAGAGAGAAAAAGAAAGTGAAGAGATACATTACTTCTAGTCTCTCAGTTCCACTTCTTATACTTCATCATTGTTATTCAGGAGCAGGCAGCAGGCCACAGTGACAGCTGTGCATTGCATGTATCCCTAACAGCTGCCTTTTCCTAGAGTGAAATTAAAAGATTAGGGGGATGTGGGCACGTGCTGGCTTCTACAGACTCAGACAATGCTTGATTTAGGGTGGAACTTGTACGTGGAAGCTGACAAAAGAGGTAGACTGAAGCTAGCCAAGAGGTCAAAGGGGAGTTTACTTCGACAGAGACAAAAGAACACATGATAGAGAGAGACAGAGCAAAGGGGAGGGGAATGACAGGAGCTAAGTGAAAAGAGGGCCCCAGTAGTGGTCTTGCCTAAGCAACAGCTGCTCCTCTATCAGAAATTTGAGCAGATCTTTTCACAAACATAAATGCTAAGAGAAGAATAGTTGGGGCCACACTTTGCTAAAATGACTTGTTTGCAAATGGAAAATGGATTCAGACCTTCTTATATTTTCAAAAATTAAGATGTATACATAAGCAAATAGAAAAATGATTAAAGAATTAGTCAAAAAATCACTAGCCATCAGTGCACTATGGACCATATGGGCAAGCCATTTCTCCCTTTTCTTTTTTGTGTTTTCATTACAATTGTGAGCCACAACAAAATGATCCAGAAGTTGTACACACTTATAAGCATGTTTGTCTTTGAATTCTAATAGTTATATGCCATCTAGAGGGCCATATGAATTTATGACTACAATTTAGTTAACTTTCAATTCTTACATTGGGCCAAAATGATTCTGATTTTAGCTAACTAACGAAGTGTTAACATGTTTTCAGCACTAGCTCAACAGTACATAAATTGAAATTATCATCCTATTGGACTAGAACCCTGATTTGCCTTGCTTGTTGTTTTCAGCAATAATTATGATTTGCTATTTTTTATGAAGGTGCTGTCGGCGTGGACTTAGTTTGGCTGAGATAAATCATGGACAGAAAGACAATACATCTAAGAAAGTATTGAAACCCACTGCTATAGGTTTGAAAACTTTAAAAATGTTCACTTATGATTTCAAAATCATGTGATAGTTAAATTGATGATTGTTGTAAAAAATGGGAAAAAGAAAAAGGAAATTCATTGCTCCTTTCTCTAGGAAATGCCCAATGTTCATAAGTATGTTCACATTATGTCCTGTCATTTACCAGTGGACTGTGTATTGTAGTTGTGTGTGTTTAAAGTCAGAAAAATTGAAGCACAGAGAGGTTAAACAACTCAGCCCAAAAAGCTTCTATTTATAGGATATTCAGAAATATAGTGTGTTCTCAGATCACAAACCAGTCTTTGCCAAGAAGAAGAGACTGAATTAGCATATTATTTGAAAACAAATCTCCACCAAACTAGCCTCGTAGAATAAAGAGTTTCAGAGAGCTTCTGGCCTCCTGTGCAATGACAGGTCATTTGCAATAATTGCTGAGAAGAAGAAGCTTATTTTATAACTCTTCATATACATTAGTAGGTTATCGTGGGAGAGTGAGAAAAAATCATCTCAGTGACAGAAGATAAAAAAAAAATAACTCTCAGTGAAGATGTTAAGAACAGGAGAGGAAGCATGGCATATTGGAACATTCTTTAGGTCAGAAAATCTGAGTTCTAGTCTTTGCTTAAATACTTTAAAAGTTTGACCTCTCCATTATTCTCTTTTCTCAAATAATACTTGCATTAAAATAATACAATTCTGAAACAAATAACTTATAAGGCAAATAGGAATTTGACAAGAGAAATGACATCAACAATTATCATAATAATTGTTTACACAAATTTAAGTAAAGTAAATCATTTGCCACAATAAACTCAGAAAATATCTTTGTCAGCAAACCCAATTTCCTTCTTAAGTGGAAATATATGCTTTTAATAACATAATACAAAAACTTACAGTAAAAATGGTAATATGAAAGATTATAGGCAGACCCAGCTCCCTGAAGAACATCTGCTAAAAATGGAAATCATGAAATGAAATTCCAAAATAAAAACAAAACAAAACACTGAGATCTTTTCTCCATAAAGAACATGACAGGACTTGAAACAAGGTACACTCTGGTCTTGAAGTCTCTTTATATAGCAAAAAAATAGCTGAATTCAATGCACAGAGGTTCTGGGAACACTCTGGAAGACTGACCTAAAACCGGTGAAAATTCTAGTGTGATGCTGCCCTAGAGGCTGAGTGAAGCTGCAGACCTCTGATAGTTACATAGACTTTTGGGACAAGTAAGCAACTAGAATGAATCAGCCTGAGGTTGGATGGGTGCTCCAAAAACCAAGGCATAAAGCTACTAGTAGTGATTTCACAAGGAAACTAACAAGGCTTATCCCCCTAGCTAGGGAAGAGCCAGAGGAAAGGCAAATCTGTAGACTGTGGGAGGAGCTTGGTACCAGCTGTGTCCAGTTCTTGGTCATAAGTCAGGACCAAGATTCCAGAAAGATGGAGATATAGATTTTGGAGGGGCTTGGTACTAACATTATGTCCAGCTTTTGACCATAAGCCAGACCTGGATTTCAGGACAGGACTTGAGAAGTCAGAAATCAGTCCTAGGCAGCCTCTCAAGAAGAGAACTATGTGGAAGTGATTTACAGATTGTAGCAGAAGTCAGACCTAGCCTGGAATAACACCATCCCAACAGCATCCTACTGTAGTCCTGCAGTGTGCTATAGCACCTGAATCTAGTCACAAAATCCAACAAGGTACCCAACAAGGTGATGATTCTTACACCAAAACCAAGTTCTAATTCAAGAAATGAAGATGTATACATAAGCAAATAGAAAAAAAAAAAACGTTATGCTTAAAAACACAATGGGTTAAAAGAGACACAATGGGTTAAAATCTTGAAGGAAGGAAATAACTCACTATGAAATCATTTCAATAAGAACTTAGAAAAGAATAAAAAAAGAGAATAAAAAAGAAAACGGAGGTTCTCTGCCAGCCAAACTGTATCATCCATACATGGAACGTGTGACTACAGCAAATGGAAAAATTTTGAATACTATGGATAAATCCATTTACCTTGGCAGTATACTTTCCAGGCATGTACGCAAAGATGATGAGGTTGATGCATGCATTGCCAGAGCTTGCTCAGTGTTTGGGAGGCTCCAAAAGAATTGTGGAAGGGAATACATATTAGGCTGCCAACCAAAATGAGGGTCTATAGGGCCATTATGCTGATTTGATTGTTGTATGCCTAGTGAAACTTGGACAGTCTCTCAGTGACATGGTATAAAATAGAACCACTTCCATTTGAATTGTCTTAGGAATATTCTGAAGACCTCCTGGCAAGATAACCTATTGAACACTGAGGTTCTTTTTCAAGTGAAAGCCAGACAATCAAACTTTACTACAGAGAGCACACATCCAATGGGCTGGCCATGTTGTTCAGATACCAAATATACATTTACCTAAAAGGCTGTATCTTATGGAGAACTCAGAAAGTAATTACTAACAAGGAGGTCAAAAGAAGCAATACAAGCATGCGCTCAATGTCTCTTTGAAGAACTTTGCTACCAATTTTGAAACATAAGATACACTGGCCATGGGACTCTCCAGCATGGCATGATTGAATTAAAGAAGGCACTATGTTCTATGAGTCAGAATGGCATTAGCTAAAAGAAATGCAAGAGGCATAAATTGAGAGACCTCTCCATCCCAAATGTCCATATGGAGTATGTGGTCAAGCCTTTCAAACTTTTAGTGGTCTGATCAGTCACAGCTGCACATATTGTACATTAACCCTGATATTGTAATGGCATTTTGGTCTTCTTCAAATATGAAAGACAACAATGATAACAAATTATCTATTCTCTTGTTTTTATTGATGAAAATTATTAGAGATATAAATTTACCCCAAAGAAATGCTTTGCTTAAACATGAAAAGTTTTTATTTTTTTTATTGACATTTTTGATGAAATTTTCTATTTGTATGATTTGTGACCATGGATTTTTTTACCCTGAATTCTTTAGTATTAAGTTATTTAGACTCCAGTTTAACTTTTACACCATATTTAAAGGCATTTACTTGATATAATGTTTACTGCATTGTGGTCAGCAAAGAATATTTTTAATATTTCTACTTTTTCCTCATACCATGAGGAAGGAGTCTAGTACCCTTAGCCCAAGAGTCCTCATAACAGCAGTTCTACTTCCATACTAGCCAAGATAGAAGGATATTTTGCTATTTTTATTTTGTTTTTTCTCAATTACATATAAAAATTCAACATTTTTTTAAAATTTTGAGTTTCAAATTCTCTCTCATTGTAGTTCTCCTCTTTCTTCCTTGAGAAGGCAAACAATTTGATATAGATTATAGATGTACTTTCATACAAAACCTTTCCATATTAGCCATATTGCAAAAAAAATACAGGCCAAAACAGTACCTTTAAAAAATAAAGCTAGATAAAAAAATACAAGTTTTAAAACTATGTGTCAATCTGCATTCAAACTCCATCAATTCCTTCACAAGAGGAAGATAAATTATTCATCAAAAACTCTTTTGATCGATCATTGTATTGCAGAAAATAGATAAGTCATTCACAGTTGATTATTGAACAATATTGCTGTTACTGTGTACAATGTTCTCCTGGTTCTGCTCACTTCTCTCGATCAGTTTATATAAGTATTCTCAATTTTTTTTTTCTGAAAGCCTCCTGTTCATCATTTCTTATAGCATAATATACAATCATATATCAAAATTTGTTCAACCATTCCCCAATTCATGGGCACCCTCAATATCCAATTCTTTGTCACTATAAAAAGAGCTACCATAAATGTTTGTGTTCCTATCAGTGCTTTTCCTTTCCTCCAATCTCTTTACGGTACAGACCTAAGACTGGTATAACTGGGCCAAAGGGTATGCCTGGTTTTATAGCTCTTTGGACATAATTCCAAATTGCTCTTCACAATGAATGGATCAATTCACAACTCCATCAACAGTGTATTAGTGTCCTGATTCTGCCACATCCCCTTCAACCATCTGTCATTGACCTTTTCTATCATATTAGCCAATCTGACAGGTGTGAGGTGGTACCTCACAGTTGTTTTAATTTGTGTTTCTCTAATCAGTAATGATTTAAAGCATTTTTTTATATGTCTATACATTGCTTTGTTTTCTTCTGAAAACAGCTTTTCATATCCTTTGACTATCAATTGTAAAATAACATATTCTCATGTGTTTGATTCAGTTCTCTGTATATTTGAGAATTGAGGTCTTTGTCAGAGAAAAACAAACATTTTTCCATTTCCTGTTTTCCTTCTAATCTTGACTGCACTGTTTTTCTTTGTGCAAATCCTTTTAAATGTAATGAAATCAAAATTATCTATTTTACACCCCACATTGTTGTTGTCCAGTTGTAATGGACCTTTTTTCCCTGATAGTATTTTTTTTCACTTACATGTAAATGTAGTTTTCAACATTCTTTTTTTTAAATTTTGAGCTCCAAATTTTTCTCCCTCCCCTCCCCTTCTTATCACTCTCCCTGACAGCAAGCAGTCTAATATACCTAGGTAAGCAAGTTACACATATTCCTATAATAGCCATGTTGTGAAAGACAAATCAAAACAAAAGGGGAAAATGAGAAAGAAAAAAACAAATGAAAATAGTATTCTTCAATCTGCATTCAGGCTACATAGTTCTTTCTCTGGATGCAGTTAGCATTTTCTATCATGAGTCTTTTGGAATTTTCTTGGATCGTTATATTGCTGAGAAGAGTTAAGTCTATCACAGCTAATTATAACACAATATTACTGTTGCTGTGTACAATGGTATCTGGCACTTTGTGATCCTGTGTACACACCAATACAATCCATGGGGTTTTCTTGGCAAAGGTACTGAGGTGGTTAGCCATTTCCTTCTTCAATAGACTAATACAAAACAGAGGTCTTCTTTGGACATAAATTATTTCCTTAACCATAAACCTAAGAAGTAAACTATTCCATGCTCCCCTAATTTGCTTATGGTTTTACCCATTGTGCTTAAATCATAAATGCCTTTTGGGATGTTGTGTGAGATCTTGGTCTATACCTAGTTTCTGCCAAAGTGCTTACCAGTATGTCCAGAAATTTTTGCCAATCAGTATCCAAGTGCTTGGGTATTTGGGTTTGTCAAGCAGTAAATTAGCTTGGTCATTTCCTACTGTGTTGTTGTTATTGTTGTTAAATTGTTTCAGTTGTGTCTAACCCTTTGTAACTCCACTTGGGGTTTTCTTGGCAAAGATTTTAGTGTGTCTTGCCATTTTCATCTCCAGCTCATTTTAAAGCTGAGGAACCGAGGCAGTCAAGGGTAAGTGACTTTCTCAGGATTACAGAGTTAATAAGTGTCTGAGGCCTGATTTGAACTCATATCCTCTTGACTCCATGGCCAGTGCTCTATCCGTTGTGGCACCTAGGTACCCTTCCATCTCTCTACTCCATTATAATTAATTAATTTCCTTAATAACCAAACAGTTTATTTTTCTGGTGTCTTCCAGCATGTTCATCATTACTTTCCATGCAGAGCATTCAAGAATAACTCTGAAATGGTTTTTTTTTCTTCTGGGTCTGCTTTTTAAAATATGTCTACAGTTAATAAGAGTAGAACACACTGGTTCTTTGGTGTCTTTTTTTATAAAGAACCATGTCAATTAGACAAATAAGGGTGAAAATAAGGGCACTGTATGAATACAAAAGCATTCTTCCACAAAAGCATTCAACAAAGAGTCCATTATCAAGTATGAACCATGCACTATTCTATAAAACATGCTGCTGATTTAACCCTCTGTTTGGGGTTGTTTTAAATTCTAAATATATATTGACAAGGTGAATTTATAAAAACCACTGAAATAAATAGAATAAGTGAATTACGAAAAATTTTCTACTATGTATATATTGTGTATTTAATCTATTCAACTGATTGACCACTATGTTTCTTAGTCCCAGATTATTTTGATGATTATTGCTTATAATATAATTTGCTATCTGCTACAACTAGACCAACTTTATTCACATTTTTTTTCTGTTGATTCCTTTGATATTCTTGGCCTTTAATTCTTCCAGATGATTTTTGTTATTTTATTATTTCTAGCTCTGCAAAATATGTTTGGTGCATTTTATAGGTATGGCACTGAATACATAAATTAATTTAGGTAGAATTGGCATTTTTATCATATTTGCTTGGCCTACCCATAAGCAATATATATTTTTCCAAATGTTTACATCCAACTTAATTTGTATTAAAATGTTTCATAATTGCTTTCATTCCAGAGTTTGTCTTCTATCTCTCTCTACTGGAATTTGTAGGTAATATAAACAATGTTGATGATTTTTGTAGGTTTATTTTATATTCTGCAACTTTGCTGAAGTTGTTAATTATTTAATCCTCAAATTTTTAATTGATGTCCTAGATTTCTCTTAGTATGCTATCATATTGTCTGCAAAGACTGATAGTTTCATTTTCTTATTGCCTATTCTAATGGCATTAATTTTTTTTGTCTTGTCTTATTACTATAGCTAGCATTTCTAGTACAATACTGAATAATAGTTGTGATAATGGGCATTCATGAGTAACCCATGATTTTATTGGGAAATAGTCTATCATCTCCATTAAAGATAATGCTTGTTAATGATTTTAGATAGATACTACTTATCATTTTAAGGAAAGCTGTATTTTTTACTCTGGTTTATAATGTTTTTGATAGAAGTGAGTGTTGTAGTTTGACATTTTTTCTATATCTATTAAGATAACGATTGAGAATGATCTATTGAGTATAATATTTTTATTGTTTTTTGTAATTAATAGGGTTAATTATGTGCATAAATATTAAACCAGGCCTGCATTATTGATATAAATTCCACCTGATGGTATATTTGGATATATTACTGTAATCTCCTTGCTAACATTTTTGTTTAAAATTTTTGCATTAATATTCATTAAAGAAATTGGCCTTTTTTTCTTTCTCTGATTTTGCTCTTAGTTTAGGTATCAGCACCACATTTGTATTATAAAAGAAATTTGGTATAACTCCTTCTTTGTCTATTTTTCCAAATGGCTTATGCAGTATTGAAATTAATTGTTCTTTAAGTGTTTGGTTGAATTTACTTCTGAATTAATCAAGTCCTGAGGATTTTTTCTTAGTTAGCTCACTGATGACTTGTTTAATATCTTTGTGTAAGATTAGGTTATTTAAATATTTTATTTCCTCTTCTGTTAATCTGGGTGATTTATATTTTTGTAAATATTCATCCGTTTCATTGAGATTGTCTGATTTATTGCCATATTATTAAGCAAAATAGTTCTTAATAAATGTTTTAATTTCTACATCTACTTATATGTCATTGACTACACTAATGCTTTTAACTCTGTGGATTACAACAAAATGTGGCAAGTTCTCGAAGAGATTGAAGTACTGGATCATTTTATCTCCTCAAGAACCTGTATGTGGGCCAAGAAGCAACAATTAGAACTGAACATGGAACAACTGTTCAATCTGAGTAGAAAAGATTTCCTGGATCCAAGATGGTAGAGTTACCAGTAAGTCACTGTAACTTTCCTATGCTCACCTACAAGCAACCATAAAATAGTGCCCCAAAACAAATCCTGGAACAGCAGAACCAGCAAAAGGATGGGGTAAAATAATATTTTAGCCCAAGAAACTTGGAAGATCTGCAAGAAAGATCATCTCATTCATGTAAAAGGGCAGGACAGGAAGAGTCCCATCTAGCCAGTATGAACCCCTGCCCCAGAAAACCAGCAGCTGCTGAATCCCAGTGTATGGAACAGACAAACATCAACACAGGACCTACCACATGCCTTAGCATAGCCAGGGTAACTGGCAGACTCCAGCTCTAAGAATCACTATATGTTTCAGTGTAGTACCAGGTAAACAGACATCTTCCAGCGGACAAATCCTCTACCTACTCCAGCACAACCCTAGGCAAATAGTGACTAGACCATCTCCCCATGTAACCCCAGGAGAAAGGCAGAAACATGCCACCAAACCTCAGTATAAGTAATACACCACCATTAGAACCCCAGTTCAGCACCAGGTAAGCAGCCAGACCACTATAGCCTCCAGGTGTGCCAGCCACCCCCTCAGCACAGCACCAAACATAAGGAGCCCCTGTAGGCCTCAGGGCAACATCAGCACAATACCAGGTAAACTGCCAGTGACTGCAGTCATTGGCACAAACTGAAGCAGTTTCTCTCTTATCCAGGGAGCAGAGCTATAATTTTTTTTTAAAGGAAAAAGGCCAAAAAATGAGGAAAAAATAACAACAAAGAATCTGATCAGAGAAAGATATTGTGATGATAGGGAAGACAAAGATACAAACTCAGAAGTGGTCAACAATGTCAAAAGAATTGTGGGCAAAATCCCAAAGAAAAATGGGGAGTGGTCTCAAACACAGAAAAAAAATACTCATGGAAGAACTTAAAAGGAGCTTAAAATAATGTAAGAGGGGTAGAAGAAAAATTGAGAAAAGAAGTGAGAGTGATGCAAGAGAATTATGAAAAAAGAGCCATTAGCTTGGAAAACCACCTAAAAAGTAGAATTGGAAAGGGAGATACAAAAATCCACTGAAGAAAACAATTCCTTAAAGAGTATATTTGGTCGGGGCAGCCAGGTAGCACAGCAAGTAAGAGCACAGGACTCGGTGTTGGGATGACCTGGGGATCAAATTCAGGCTCAGATACTCAGCACCACACCCAGAAATAACTGGCCATGTAACCTTGAGCAAGTTACTTAACCCCGATTGCTTAAAAAAAAAAAAAGAGTATAGTTGGTCAAATAGAAATGAAAGTCCAAAAGCTAATTGAGGAAAACAAGTCTTTAAAAGTTAGAATTGGGCAAGTGGAAGCTAATGACTCTATAAGACATCAAGAATCAATAAAAAAAATTCAAAAGGATGAAAAAAATGGGAGAAAATGTAAAATACCTCATGGGAAAAACAACTGATTTGGAAGATAGGTTGGGAGAGATAATATCAAAATCATGGACTACCTGAAATCATAATCAAAAGGAGGACCTGAGCAATATCCTTCAAGAATTTGTCAAGGAAAACTGCTATGATGTCCTGGAAAAAGATGGCAAAAAAGGCTCAAAAAAATAGTTTGGCTCAGCTCCTTCCTGCCCCACCCCTTCCTGCTAGTCAGCAACTTCAAGGGGCATGGAAGATCTTCAAATCCCATTACCATGAAAGAATAAACCAATCACTACAAGAAAGAAATACCAAAATAAAAACTCCAAGGAACATTATAGCCAAATTCCAGAGCTATCAGGTCAAGGAAAAAATACTATGAGTGGTTAGAAAGAAACAATTCATGTATCAGGGAGTCACAATTATTGTTACACAGGACTTGGCAGCTACAACATTAATGGATATTGAGGAAGGTCAAGGAGCTAGGACTACAACCAAGAATAATTTTCCTGGCAAAAATACGCATAATGCATCAAAGGGAAAGGTGGTCATTCAATAAAATAAAAGGATTTCAAGCTTTCATAAGGAGAAGACCAGAAATAAACCAAATATTTTACCTCCAAGAATCAAGATGCAAGAGAAGCATGAACAAGTAAAAAGGGAAAAGAAAACATAAGGGATTCAAGAGAGCTAAACTATTTACATCCCTACATGGGAAGGAGACATTTACAGTTTTTAAAAATTGTATCACTAATAGTACAGATAGAAGTAATATACATAAAAAGAGGTGAATTTGAGGGAATGGCATAAAAAATCAAGGGGTGGGGAAAAGGAGTACACTGGGTACAGAAGGCAGAGGTAGAATGTGGTAAACTATTTCACATGAAGAGGCACGAAAGACCTATTACAGTGGAAGGGTAGGTGATTGTATCAACAACGCAGTATTCACAATGCCTATGGTAACTATAAATATGCTGAAGTGGTTATTAATCACAAAATATAACAGGTTCTCTACAAGGGAACATGGCCAGAACTTTTATTTAAATATGAGAAAATTGAGTCCACAAACCAGAAAGTCAAAGCCATCACAGTAGCCACTGAGTTGGCACAGGTGGTTAATGCAGTAAACATCCACATTGAAAGCCTTCTAAATAGAACAGGCTACCTCAGGCAAAGATCTTCCTCTCCTCATTCACGATAACTCCTCAGCCTCAATGCAGGTCCCTCTCAGCAGCTCTGGCCCCCCCACAGTTCCCGAGTCCAGCAGTCCTCAGAAGGAGTCCTTAGCAGAAGTTCTAGCTGGCTCAAAAAAAAATGAGTTCTCACTGCCACTGCAACCACTTCCAGTAACCACACTGGCTCCAACCTGGCTCCTACTTGGCTCTGGCTCCTTCCTGCTCACCTCTTCTTGCCACATCAGCAAGTTCAAGAGGAATGGGAGATCTTCAATTCCCATTACCATGACATTCGGCCCCAAGATATTTCATGTCCCCTACTTGGCAAAAATATATTAACAATACATTACATTACATAGGTTAATAGGAGTTTTAGGAGTAACTGGAGTAAGAAGAATTTTATAACAATTTAACAAGGATAGCACACAATAAACCCAGAGAACAATATTTTAGTGTGGGACTTGAAGACAAGCTCCCCATAATTCCCCCCAAAACAAATGGGATCCCAAAATCTTGAGGTAAGGGGTGAAGGTGTCTTCTTCCATGGCTACTTGCTGCTGAAATTGGACATAGGGGTCCCATTTGAGAGGTCAATTCTTTAGCCTGCATTTGGAATGTGCTTGATGCCAGGTCCAGGGATGACATATCACAGTTGGGGACAGGGGGTGACATCCAGCTTAAGCCATCATGCATCTACAGGTGGAAGATGGTACCAAGCCTGCGGAAACAAATCTAGCAAACAAAGGGAACAGACAAAAAGCCAAGAAGAAGCAAGAAAACAATAACCAGAAACAAGGTAGATATAGGATCAGTCAAGCTACTGGAGTCTGTGAGGCCACAATTGTAGCCTCACTCATGATAGAATATATGAGTTAAGGGTACAATTTTGTAATCATCTTCTCTTGAATAAACAATAATTATAGTGTTATATTTCCCACGTGCTATAATCTCCACAGACTTTGGAACATCATCTGGCTTCCATTTTACCTATACTTTAGCTCCCAATTTCATTCTGTCAGTAGAACCAAATCCTTCAGTTCCTTCAGTTTATAAGTGGCATTGTTTTACAAGGAACGATAATCACTTGAACTATTCTATCATTTTTACAAATCTGTATGAGCTCTTCACCTAAATTATGGAATGTCACAACAATTTCTCCTTGATAATTAGAATCTATTACTCCAGCCAATACATGTATTCCTTGAGCTGCTAATCCTGATTTGGGTAAAATCTGTCCAAAGTGATTTTTTTTAGGGATTCTTATGCATATTCCAGTAGAGATTTTTCTTGTTTCTTTTCTGTGCAACCAAAAGTTCTCTAAACAATGTAAATCATACCCCATTGAACCAGGTGTTCCTGGATACCATGCTGGGATATTTGGGCTCAAAGTCCAGTACTCAATATTTGGGATCTTATGTAGTTGTTTTCTAATTTGTAGATTTGGTGTCATCATTCTGGCTAGAGGTGTACTTCCTTACAATGGTCTACTATTCAAATTACGTAAAGCCATGAACAAATTATCCTGCCAATGTTGATATGATTTATTGGAATTTAAGTTCCTTAACTGTCCATTCAAGAACCAATTCATTCTTTCAATTAATGCAGATGCTTGTGAATAACATGGAATATGACATGTCCATTCGATATTGTTCAGTATAAAATACCTCTTCATTTCATTGTCACTTTGAATGTGCATTGGGTTTCCATAATATAGACTTATGAAATCTAGAGTTTTACAGGTGTTTTCTGGGTTGCATTCTTATAAGGACAAGCCACTAGTACACCTGAATAAGTGTCCACACAAGTACATAGAAATCTGCATCCTTTATCTTGTGGAAGTGGACCAATATAATCTATTTGCCAGATTTGGGTTGGGACCTTTCCTCTCGCTATTTCTTCAGTTACTACCTGAGGAACAGTTCACTCCTTTTCCAATTGATATATATGACATTCTTCTGCTATCTGTTTTAATAGTGAATGGGAGATATTAATACCTCTATCTTGTGGCCACCAGTGTGTGGCCTGGACCCCTAAATGGCCGGCTGTTTGGTGGAATCATTTTGCTAATACTGGATCATCAGTTGTTGTCAAAGTAGGAACAATATATTCAGTGGCAATCTTCACCAGTTGATTACCATGATCATTGTATTCATGTTCTGGTGTGGTGAGGGCCATGTGAGCATCTACATGAAAAACTGACAAATCAGTAACCAAACACATGTTCCAGTTATCTTCCCATACATAATTCTTTGCCCCAGACTTGTTTGCCATGAATTTCCCAATTTTGATTTTTTCTACATGGGCATCCATGTAGCTAACCCATTAGCTACCACCCATGAATCAGTGAATATATGACACTGTCCTCCTTGTTCTGTTTTGATGGCTTGATATACTGCCATAAGTTCAGCTTATTGACTAATTCCACCTATCCCAGTACTTTCCAAAGTCCTTCTAGTACATGGATTATAGGCCACTGCTTTCCAATGTCTTTTTTGGCCCAAATATTTTGCTGTCCCTTCAGGAAACCATGCATGTCTCTTTTGTTCCTCAGTTAATCCATCGTATCCCTCATTCCATTTTACAGAGGACTGTACTAACTGTTACTTTGGCTCATGGTGTATGTCATTCCCCTCAGTTTCTATGTTTGCTACAGATTCACATAGAGCAGAGACTCCACTTTTGCCTGTTTTCACTCTGTTTGAATATACAACTTCCATTTGATTATACTAGCCTCTTGGGCATGTCCAATTCTGTGAGAAGCTGGTGTACTCTTTACCCAGGTTATAATTGGGATTCTAGGTCTTAATGTCACTTCATGGCCCAAAGTCCTTAGGAGAAGTTCTGGCTGGCTCAAAAAAACATGAGTTCTCATTGCCAGCACCACCACTTTCCAGTCACCACACTGGCTCCAGCCTGGATCCTACTTAGCTTCTGCTCCTTCCTGCCCCACCCCTTCCTGCTACATCAGCAAGTTCAAAGGGTATGAAAGATCTTCAAATCTCATTACCATGACAGTAGTGAGAATAGCTTGAACCTTATTCTTATCAGTTTTGACTCAAAGAAAGAAGAATATACACAATCAGTTTAATATAAAAATCTATCTTACCTAACAGGGAGGTAAGAAGGGGAGGGATAGGGTACAGAATGACAGAAAAAAGGTAGATCGGGGAAGTGACTGACAGAAGCAAAACAATGGTGAGGAGGAAAGGGGTGAAAGGAGAGAGACAAACAGGAGGAAGAATAGGACAGAGTGAAATACACAGGTAGTAGTCATAACTGTGAATGTGAATGGTATGAACTTTCCCATTGAACAAAAGCAGATAGCAGAGTGGATCAGTAGGTTCACAAGACACTATATGAGTGGATCTAGTAACCTAGTATTTGATAAACCCCAAAACATTAGCTTTTAGGACAAGAAATCAGTGTTTGCCAAAAACAGGTGGGAAAACTGGAAAACAAGTGAACACAAACTACATATAGACCAGCAACTCAAACTGTATACTAAGATAAGGTCAAAATTGGCACACAATTAATGACACCATAAGAAAATCTGAAGAGCAAAGAATAGTCTACATGTCCAATCTATGGGGAGGGGAAGAATACACAATCAAACAAGAGACAGAAAGTATTACAAAATGCTAAATATATAATTTGGATTATATTAAATTTTAGAACTTTTTTATAAACAAAATTAATATAATCAAATTTAGAAAGAAAGCAGCAAGCTTGGAAACAATCTTTACAGCAAGTGAATCTGATAAAGGCCTCATTTCTCAAATATATAGAGAACTGAATCCAATTTGTAAAAATATAAGCCATTCCCCAATTGATAAATGGTCAAAGGACATGAACAGGTAGTTTTCAGATAAAGAAATCAAAGCTATTGTCTGAGAGAGGCAGGCCAGAACGCTCACAGCATGGGCGTGGCTGAGAGAGGCAGGCCAGGGATGGCACGGCACACTGAGAGGCAGGCCGGGACAGCATGGCACACTGAGAGAGCCAGGCTGGGATGGCATGGCAAACAGAGGCAGGCTGGGATGGCATGGCAAACAGAGGCAGGCTGGGATGCCTGATCAACAAGGGGGGAAAGTCGTCCCACCAACCCCAAGAGTCACTATCAGGCCTATCAAGGAAGGGCTGGAACTGGAAAGAGCAAGGTAAGAATCAAATGCAGGGCCCATGGAAGGGTCAGCAAATACTCCTGGAACTACCAATCCATAGCCCAGAAATTGTAAAAGCCCCTATCAGGACCTCCAAGGACCAGGATGGCAGAGTGAACCCTGGCTGCTCCAACTCCCCCCACCCCCGACCCTGAAAACATGGTAATTATTGCCCCAGAGCAAAACCCTAAACAGTAAAGGCTTGAGAACCCTAGAAGAAGGGTGTGCTAGGGCCCTGCCTCAAAAAGGGTAGAAAGCAGACTGCAAAGATTAAGGCTCTGGAGTCCTACTATCCTCAGAGGGAGGAACCAAACTCAGAGGGAGACAGTGTTGGCTCCACACCCACATCAACAGGAAAAGAGTCCCAAGCACAAAAAGCTTTCCTAGATGAGCGCAAAAGGAACTTTGAAAATCAAATGAGAGAGATAGAAGACAAAATGAATAATTCTTTTAAAATCAAAACGTCATAATGAAGAAAACAGCTCCTTAAAAATAAAAATGTGTGATATGGAAAAGGAACTCCAAAAACTAACAGAGGAAAATAATTCACTAAAAACTAGAATCAACCAAATAACTCTATGGGGAACCAAGAATTAGTCATACAAAACAACAAGAATTAAAAATTAGAAAAAGAAGTAAAATATCTCAATGGAAAAATTACTGACCTGGAAAATAGATCCCAGAGAGACAATTTGAGAATCATAGGCTTACTGGGAAATCATGATGAAAAAAATGAGTCTGGACAACATCCTCCAAGAGCTCATCAAGGATAACTGCCCTGAGATATTAGAACCTGAGGGCAAAATAGAAATAGAGAGAATCCACTGGACACCTGCTGAAAGAGATCCCAAACTGAAAAGTCCTCGAAATGTTGCGGTCAAACTCCAGAACTACCAGGTAAAAGAGAAAATACTTTAAGAGGCCAGAAAGAAACAATTCAAACATCAAGAAACCACAGTGAGGATTGCACAGGATTTGGCAGCCTCTACACTGAAAGATCGGAAGAAGAGTAATACAATTTTTTGCAAGGCAAAAGAGATTGGGTTACAACCAAGGATCACCTACCCAGTGAAAATCAACATATTCTTCCAGGCAAGGAGATGGTCATTCAACTATATAACAGATTCCCAGATCTTCCTGATGAAAAAGGCAGAGCCCAATAGAAAATTCAACCTCCAACTAAAAGATTCAAGAGAGACATAGAAAAGTAAACAGGGAAAATACACACACACACATCCTGTTTTTAATAAAAGCAAATTGTTTATAGACAAGTAGAGGGTATGAGTAAAAAGTACACAAAATGACGATAAAAAAACCTTATTAAGGGCTACAGAGGGACTGCAATGGAAGAAGAGGAATGAATGAATTGGAAAAGGGTAAATTATGCCACACAAAGAGGCATAAAAACAATATAGAAGAGGGAAAGGAGAGAGGGAGATGAGTATTATATAAGCTTTTCCCTCATTGGGTCTGGTGCAAGGAGGGAATAATACAACCAGTTAAGCATAGGACATTATGGAGAAGAGACACAAAACATAACACAAGCCAGATTCAGTGGGAATAAGTATGACCCATTCCCTTTTGCCTTCCTATTCTTCCCCCCCCCCCATTGTAACCATTTTCCCTTGCCTCTTCTGTTATGAGATAGTTGACCCCAATCTGTCTCTCCCCATCTCCTCTCATTATATTCTTCTATCATCTCTTAATTTCACCTTTTAAGTATCATCCCTTCCTGTTAAACTGGTCCTGTGCCCTCCATCTATGTATCTCTGTGTAATGGGAATGCAAATTTAAAGATCTTCCCTGCCCCTAGGCTAAAGTTCACCTGAAGCCTGGGGTGGGAGGCTTGTTTTTCAGTAGATACTTTTTGATTGGCCAGTGGGTCCAAAAGGTTGTTACATTCTCTGAGCCAGGAGAAGGCTATATAAGCCCTGATGTGTAGCTTTGTTTTGGGGCTCACTTTGAGAAGTGTTCTGTGATTTGATATGAATTCTGGGAAGCTGTTGTCCTGAGCCCCCTGGCTTTGAAAAAACCCAGATGTTGAAACCCAGATGTTGACTGGGTATGGATGTAATGGTTGGACAGTTTGAAATCTGTCTACTAGATCTGTTTCTGTCTTGATAATTCTGTCTGTGTACTTTGAAGTTCGGGGTGCCGACCTTTTCCCCTGAACAAGGTAAACGATATATGTCTTGACTGATTAAAGTAAGCTTGTTAACCCATTTTGAGTTGCTTTTCTTTATCAAAGCAGATCCAAGAACCTGTGGTGGCAGCAAACCCTGAGAGGACACTTGGGGTGCTTGCTGTTACAAAATGGCGTCATGAACAGGCTCTGGAGAGTAAAAGGAAAGTATGGGGACTGGGATAATTGTTTATTTCCCAGTTGTGGTAGCTGTGATTCTGTGGAGACATGGAGCAGGAGAGAAGAATGGCCTGCATGGTGACTTCAGTGAGCTGAGAGCAGGAATGGTGAGCTGCCTGCATCAGGACCTGGGCAGAAGCCAGGAGCGGCTGCTGCCTGTGGGAGGAGAAGGAGCCCAGGAGTTCGGAATTCAGCCACAGGAAAAGATAAGAACTGAGCAGCAAAGCGGGGGCACTGAGTGTGTTTCCTGGCTGCTTCACACAGTTTGGGACCCAGGGGGAGGATGGACTTGTGACTATGGTGGGTGGGATGAAGTGCCTTGGATCCCCAGGGACCCCACCTTGTTGGTTTTGTTGCCCAGCCCCCTCTCTGTACTTGGAAGCAGGGGCTGGAGCTGTGTGAGGGGAAGGACACCCCCCCCCCCCCCCCC